>NC_133110.1:18841746-19214966 GCF_022965805.1 Primulina eburnea
TTATTATTATTACTACATATTTTTATTTTTTATATAATAAAAAAAACTAAGAAGAGAAGAAGAAGAAGAAGAAGAAGAAGAAGAAGAAGAAGAAGAAGAAGAAGAAATTATTCATACCTTAAAAAAAAAAACATTAAAAACATACCGTTGAATCGCAAGTTTAGCATCACATGAATTTTCTTATCTTACTCTTGGATGTTGGCCAATTAAGTTGAGATAAGAATGGATCTGGTTCATGACTAAATCCTTGCAGTAAATCAATAAGTTCACCTTCACTTGTAGCAGAAACTAACATCCTTCGCGAAGCTAATGAAATAAATCCCTGTTCCACAACATCATCAAGAAACGATAACAGTTTATCATAATAATTGTTAACATTTAACAAACTAATTGGCTTATTGTGGATATTTAATTGTGCCCAACAAACAGTATGAAATATTTCTTCCAAAGTACCGAAACCTCCTGGCAGAGCAATGAAAGCATCTGAATGTTCAATCATTTGAGTAATTCGTTCATACATGTTGTCCACTTGCATTTCTTCTCCTATTGTTGGTCCTGTAAGATTGGCTAAAGTAATCGGAATAATGCCTAAGACTTCACTTCCACCTGCATGCGCAGCTTTTGCAACTTTTTCCATGAGGCCAACTTCACCACCACCATATACCAAATGAATCTTGTTTTTAGCAAGTGCTATTCCAAGCTTTTCTGCTACTTCTTCATAAATTGAATCTTTTCCTGCACTAGATCCACAAAATACACAAATATTTTTGATTTTACTTACCGTGGACGTTGACATGTTGAGAAATATGTTTTCTGTAATTGTTAGATCACAGCATATGAATTTATAAGCGTAACATGCCAAAAGTCAATATTAGAACAGGAAATTATTATTATTAAAAGAAAACAAATATATACAGCGTAGTTGTGATTGTGGCTCACATCTTCCTCTGATTTTACGTTCAGTAACGGCTTCAACGTCTTCTATGAGTCGAGGATATGCTTCCCATCCAATTTTCTTATAAATTGGCAAACAGGGTCTTTTAATGTCAGATTCCCAAGACGAGATTGTATATATATATTTACTTATCTAAATAGACATGCGTTACTACAGTAGGATCTTTGTAAGGCTGATTCCACCGTCCATATTGATATTCCTTCTGTTGAAATTGCCACCATAGTTTAAGAAGTTCATTTTGCACGTACCCACTAGAATGCGTATCAAGAACCTCTAGAAAATTATCCAAAGGCTCTTTACTCAGACCATTTTTAATGAATAAAATTTTATCTTCTCTATTCATTGATGGCATTCCAACATTTTTGCATTTCCCATTACAAGTCCACCTTGCACATTTATAACATCCACCTATACGTTTAGCTCTTCGCTTTCTGGCATATGTGCTTTTACCAAATCCTGGCATATGTCTTATTATTAATTCACTTGCTTCCCCAACCAATCGGACTTTTGCTTCAATTATCAAACGGATATCATCCGGTATACCATATGACATCATCAACCTTAGCCGCTCACATCTAGCTTTATAAATTTTTTTCAACGCATTATCAGGTAAACAAGCAAAATATTTACGAAGATTCATAATACACGCATCCATATTATTATTATTATTATATATATATTTCAATTATTTTGGGAAAACTGAAGAAACCGACTTAAACAGTCACGGAGTACCGTTATCCGCCACTTAACCGGGAAATGAACTAGAATCTGCAAAACAAAATGAAAATATCAAACAGCTATTGTGGATCATATAAAGGCATAAACTCATCATTAAGAATTTCATTTTCTATAAAAGGCTTAAGTCTTTGCCCATTAACTTTAAACACGTCATTATTTTTAGGATTTTCAATATCAACAGCACCATGAGGATAAACAAATTTGACTATAAATGGTCCTGACCACCTCGATCTTAGTTTACCTGGAAATAAATGCAAACGAGAATTATAAAGCAAAACTTTTTGTCCAATTTCAAATGACTTTCTCGTAATATTTTTATCATGAAAGGCTTTTGTTTTATCTTTATAAATCTTTGAATTTTCATATGCATCATTTCTTAATTCTTCAAGTTCATTTATTTGCAATTTTCTTAATTTAGATGCATCATCTAAATTAGTATTAAATGCTTTAATTGCCCAATAAGCTTTATGTTCTAGTTCAACCGGTAAATGACAATGCTTACCAAAAACTAACCTATATGGTGACATCCCTAATGATGTTTTAAATGCAGTTCTATATGCCCATAATGCATCAGTTAATCTTAAAGACCAATCTTTTCGATTTGGATTAACTGTTTTTTCTAAAATTTGTTTTATTTCTCTATTTGCTAGTTCAACTTGACCATTACTTTGAGGATGATATGGGGTAGAAACTTTATGTGTAATGCCATATTTTCTTAACAAAGAAGAAAATGATTTATTTATAAAATGACTTCCCCCATCACTAATTATTGCTCTAGGTATTCCAAATCGACTAAAAATATTTTCTTTTAAAAATTTTATAACAACTTTATGATCATTAGTTCTACATGCAATCGCTTCAATCCATTTTGAAACATAATCAACAGCGACTAAAATGTACTTATATCCAAAAGATAATGGAAATGGACCCATAAAATCTATCCCCCAACTATCAAATATTTCAATAATTATGATTGGATTTAAAGGCATCATGTTTCGTTTTGAAATTGATCCCATCTTCTGACAATTTTCACAAGATTTGCAAAATAAATGCGTATCTTTGAATAAAGACGGCCAATAAAATCCACATTGTAAGATTTTTGTAGCTGTTTTATTAGATGAAAAATGACCTCCACATGCTTCAGAATGACAAAATTTAATAACATTACTTACTTCATTGTCGGGTATGCATCGTCGAAAAATTTGGTCAGGACAATACTTAAATAAGTAAGGATCATCCCAATAAAAGTTTTTAACTTCTATCAAGAATTTATTCTTATCCTGTGAATTCCAATGAGAAGGCATTTTATTTGTCACAAGAAAATTTACAATGTTAGCAAACCATGGCATAATAGTAGCATAAAACAACTGATCATCTGGAAAATTTTCATTTATTGGTATTTCATTATGAGATGATTCAGTCATTATTCTAGATAAATGATCGGCTACAACATTTTCTTTTCCTTTTTTATCTTTAATTATAATATCAAATTCTTGTAACAATAAAATCCACCGTATTAATCTTGGCTTAGCATCTTGTTTATTTGATAAATATTTTATGGCAGAATGATCGGTGTAAACAATAGTAGTAGAACCAATTAAATAAGATCGAAACTTATCTAATGCAAATACTACTGAAAGTAATTCTTTTTCAGTAGTTGAATAATTTATTTGGGCACTATTTAAGGTTCTACTAGCATAATAGATTGCATAAGGTTTTCCTTCTTTTCTTTGTCCTAACACAGCTCCTATAGCATAATCACTTGCATCACACATTAATTCAAATGGTAAAGACCAATCTGGAGGTTGTAAAATAGGTGATGTAATTAAAAGATTAATTATTTTTTTAAAAGCATTTTCACATTTTTGAGTCCATTCGAATTGTGTATCTTTTGTTAAAAGATTTGAAATTGGTTTAGATATTATGCTGAAATTTTTTATAAACCTTCTATAAAATCCTGCATGACCCAAGAATGATCGAACTTCTTTGACCGTTTTTGGTGATGTTAAATTAGAAATAACATCAACTTTGACTTTATCAACTTCAATTCCTTTTTCAGATATCACATGTCCTAAGACAATCCCAGATTTAACCATATAATGACATTTTTCCCAATTTAAAACAAGATTTTTTTCTTCACATATTTTTAATACTTTTTCTAGATTTTTAAGATAATTTTCAAATGAGTTTCCAAAAACAGTTATATCATCCATAAAAACTTCTACATATGCTTCAATCATATCACTGAAAATACTTAACATGCATCTTTGAAAAGTAGCCGGAGCATTGCATAAACCAAATGGCATTCTTTTAAATGCAAAAGTTCCGAAAGGACAAGTAAAAGTAGTTTTTTCTTGATCTTCTAATGATATAGGTATTTGATAATACCCCGAATACCCATCAAGAAAACAGTAATAAGAATTTCCTGCTACTTTTTCTAAAATTTGATCTAAAAATGGTAGTGGGAAATGATCTTTTCTAGTTGCATCATTTAATTTTCTATAATCAATACACATACGCCAACTAGATGGAATCCTAGTTTGTAATAACTCTCCTTTTTCATTTTTTATAACAGTGATGCCTGACTTTTTAGGTACTACTTGTGTTGGACTTACCCATTTACTATCTGAGATTGGATAGATAATTCCAGCGTCTAATAGTTTTAATACTTCATTCTTAACAACTTCTTTCATATGTGGATTTAACCTTCTTTGCGGTTGTTGATACGTTTTAGCATTTTCTTCCAAGTGAATTTTATGTGTACAAATTAAAGGATTCATACCTTTTATATCTTTCAAAGTCCATCCAATTGCATTTTTATATTTTTTAAGTAATTGAATTAAATCTTCTTCTTGATTTGGTAGAAGAGTGGAAGAAATTACAACAGGAAATGTTTTATTTTGACCAAGAAATACATATTTCAATTCTAATGGTAAAGCTTTTAATTCAAGTTTTATATTATCATCTTCTTTAAAATTATTTTCAGACTCCAAACTTTCTACTGAAAAAACTTCACATTGTTGATTTAAGTTTTCTTCTTGTATATTTTCTTCCACAATTGTTTGAATTTCATTATCATCTTCATTTTCATTTTCATTAATACTTGGTTGTTTACATAAATTAAACACATTAAGTTCTAGAGTCATATTTCCAAAAGACAATTTCATTATTCCATTTCGACAATTAATTAAAGCATTTGAAGTTGCTAGAAATGGTCGTCCCAATATTACTGGAATTTCATTATGTACTTCTATTGGTTGTGTATCCAAAACAATAAAATCTACTGGATATATGAATTTATCAACTTGAACCAACACATCTTCTACAATACCTCTAGGTATTTTGATTGACCTATCCGCCAGTAAAAGAGTAACAGAAGTGGGTTTTAATTCTCCTAAATTAAGTTTTTCATAAACTGAATAAGGAAGTAAATTCACACTTGCTCCCAAATCCAACAAAGCTTTTTTAATTTTATTTTCTCCAATAATACATGAAATTGTTGGACAACCAGGATCTTTATATTTTAAACTAGAATTATTTTGAAGAATAGAACTTACTTGTTCAGCCAAGAATGCTTTTTTCTTCACATGCAATTTTCTCTTCACAGTACATAAGTCTTTTAAAAATTTTGCATAAGAAGGTACTTGTTTAATAGCATCTAATAATGGAATATTTATCTTCACTTGTTTAAAAACTTCATAGATATCAGAATCACTTTTTTGTTTTTTATGATTTGTTAATGCATGAGGAAATGGTGGAGGTTTATTTGACTTATTTACTATTTCAGATGATTTATCATTCACCATATTATTCTTAAAATTTAAGGTATCATCATTCTCAAAAGTATCAGGATTATCATCCTTACTCTTTGATTTTAAATGATCCTTGTTTTCATTACTATATGGATCATTAACTATTTTACCATTTCTAAGGGTAATAACAGATTTTATTTGATCAATTTTTTCATTTTTTAATTCTTGATTTTGATTTTTAGGATTAGGTTGAGGTTGAGATGGAAATTTTCCTTTTTCATGAATATTAAGTGCAGATGCAAATTTTGCAAGAGTTTCTTTCAAATCACTCATAGATTGACTGTTTTGAATATTGATAGACTCTTGCTTTTGGATAAATGCATGAATTACATCTTCAAAGTTTTTTCTTGGAGGTGTAACATAAGGAATATAACCTTGATGATTTTGGTTATTTTGAAAATATTGTTGTGACGGTTGTGCATTATTATCATTCCTCCAACTAAAATTAGGATGATTTTTCCATCCCGGATTATATGATGGTGAAAAAGGATCTAGTATTGGTTTTTTATAATTGTTAACATAGTTTGCTTGTTCATGGAGACATTCTTTAAATGAAGGTAATGTTGGACAATCTTTTGTAGCATGATCATGTGTATCACATATATGACAAACAATTTCTTGAATACTTTTTAATTGACCACTCTTTTTCATTTCTAATGACTCAATTTTTCTTGCTAAAGATGCAAGTTTAGCTTGAATATCTGTATCATCTTTAAGATTATAGATACCACCCCCATTTGTTGAATTATTGTTTTTAGTTGTTGGTGGTTCTATTGTGCCTATATTATCCCAATTTTGAGCATTTTCTGCTAATGAATCCAAATATTCCATAGCTTCATTTGGGTTTTTATCTTCAAAAGTTCCATTACACATGAATTCTATCATTTGCCTATCTTTAGGTATTAGACCTTCATAAAAGTGAGAAACTATTCTCCATGTTTCAAAACCATGATGTGGGCATGTATTAAGTAATTCTTTATATCTATCCCAACATTGATAAAACGTTTCTCCTTGTTTTTGAGAAAAAGTTGTAATTTGTCTTTTAAAAGAGTTTGTTCTATGGGAAGGGAAAAACTTTTTGAGAAATTGTTGTTGCATTTCTTCCCATGATCTTATTGAACTTGATCTTAAATTTTGTAGCCATGTTTTAGCTTTATCTTTTAAAGAAAAAGGGAAAAGCTTTAATCGATCTATATCCATGCTACAATTTTGATCATTATAAGTGTTACAAACTTCCTCAAATTCTCTTAGATGTAAATATGGATTTTCAGAATCTAAGCCATGAAAATTTGGTAAAAGTTGAATAATTTGAGGTTTAAAATTGAAATTAGATGCATCGGGAGGAAAAACTAAACAAGATGAGGCACTAGTTCTAATAGGGTTCATATGGTGCCTAAGTGTTCTTAATTGATCATGTTCTTGATTATTATTATTATTATTGTTATTATTATCATTATCTTGATTATTTGAATTATCATCCATATTTAAATTATTTTCAGATACTCGAATAAGTCTACCACTTTTTTTTCGACTCCAAACACTCATACAAGTAAAAACACACAATACTTATAAATAAAACATATATAACAAATATAAACTTAATTTATACCTCCCCGGCAACGGCGCCAAAAACTTGTTACTACTTAAATAATAATTCACCCAAGTGTAGGTTGTCTGCAAGTAATATATTTCGTAAGTACGAGATCGATCCACAGAGAGGTTATTTTGAGTTTAAATTTATTAATTTATAGATTACCAAATGCAAGACTGAAGTTTACAAATTATAAATATTGTCAAGGCTTGAGGATTTATTCTTGGTTTATGTAATATTGTTTAACTAAAAGTGAAACAAAAGAAACTACCATAAATAATGGTTCCAAGAAAATTAAACACACACATAATCTAATATAGTTCCCACTATAGAAAATACCGAATTAACCGATATTTTATATATGGTACCTATGATTATATTATAACTATATAAATAAATAATTGCATAAAGTAAATGTTAGATTAAATCATTATATTTCATTTAGAACAACCGGCAGAGCCACGCTATTGCCTAAATGAAATATATTGATTTAATAAGTTAATTGCAGTAAAGTAAAAGTTAGTTGCGATAAAGTAAATGTTAGTTGCGGAAAGTAAAAGTTAGAAGCGGAAAATAAAAGTTAGTTGCGATAAAGTAAATGTTAGATTGTTAGATATTAGTATTAAATCATAATATTTCATTTAAAACAACCGGCAGAGCCACGCTATCGTCTAAATGAAATATTATGATATTATTATATAAATATACATATATATATATATATATCTATATATATAATAATAAATGATGAAATATTTATTGTATCAAAATTAAACAACAAATCAAGATAACCACTTTAATGGTATCAAGCATTTGATGTAAATTGATAACAACAAATAATTTATTTTTATACCTACAATAAAAATAAGTTAGCTAAATGAAAAGAGATAAAGAAATAATATACAAAATATAAACAATCTTACTTCACCAAGAATGCATCCTCTTCACCTTGACATAATAGATTTAGCTTGCCATGAACTTACTTTTGATCAACACTAAAATATCACTCATAGTTGAGAAAATGAAAGAAAATATATTTAAACTTAGAACTTTGATACACACTCACACTATATTTTACAATGAGATAGAATGATTCTCAAGCTAGCACAAGGCCTCTATTTATAGGCCAAATGAGAGAAAGAGTCAAAAATTCTATTAATGCCATGTAGTTGTAATAGTATTCTTTGTCTCCTCAACTCCAATTCCATGTCCCTTCTTTCAATGCCTTGTTCCACGACTTTTCTCACCACTTTGACTCTGATTAAGGCCACAAACATGTGGGGAATTTTGTGTAGATGAGTTTGGCCACTTGATTCACCTCATTTGGATAAATATTGAAATAGTTATGAATTTTTTACTAAATGATGGTCATAGTAAAAGTAAATGTGTCCTCCTTTTGATCTTTGCACAATTTGATCATCTTAATGAGCTTTTTAGGCAATCATGTCTTCTGCAAAGTTGTAAATAACTTCTCAAGGATTCCAACCATGTTTGAGTCACCTCCATTTGAATTTTCTAGCTTGAGTTATCATTATTTTACCAACACGTAAAAAACCTGAAAATAAAACAAATTTAGTAAGACATTTAAATATAAACAAACAATACTAAAATAACATAATTTATAATTTTAATGAAACTTAAAATTTTAAAATACAGGTTTTAACATATAATAAATTATTAATTTTAAGTTTCATCACAGACCGAGTCCGATGTGCCACCTATCTGTTCACTGGAGACGCCCGCTTATGGTGGGAAGGAGCGTCGGTAGCCCTGACCTTGGCTACACTGTCATGGACACGCTTCACGGAGGTTTTCTACTCCAAGTATTTTGCAGAGGAAGTTCGCACCAGGTTGACCACCGAGTTTATGAGTCTGAGGCAAGGAGATATGACGGTTACAGAGTTCATCCGTAAGTTCGAGAGGGGCTGCCACTTTGTGCCCCTGATAGCGAATAATGCCAGAGCTAAGTTGATGCATTTCCTGGTGGGTCTACGGCCGATCTTGCACCAGGATGTTAGGGTGTCTGACCCTGCTACTTATGAGATTGCTGTCTCCAAAGCCCTAGCAGCAGAGCAGGACCTGCGGGATATCGAGAGGGATCGCCAGGGCAAGCGCCCAATCCAAGTACCACACCGCCCTCCTCCTCATCAGCATCAGCAGCAAAACAAGAGGCCATTTCATGGGCCGCCTAGAATCAGAGGCCAGCAGCAGCAGCAGCAGGGGCGCCCAGCCCCGAGGACTTTTGAGCACCCAGTCTGCCCCAGGTGCTCACGCCGCCATCCTGGAGCGTGTAAGTCTGGCTCAGGAAAGTGTTTTAAGTGTGGCAGTCCAGACCACATGTTGCTGCAGTGTCCCCAGAGGAATCTGCCTACTCAAGGTAGAGTCTTTGCTCTCCATGCCGCGGAAACAAACCCGGAGACTATGTTATTGACAGGTACCTTTAAGCTTAAGTTATCATTTGAATTTCCGTATTTTGGGGAATCTGGGTTAAGGTTTGAACTTAGAACCGCGATAGGATTGCATAGTTGGTCAAGTTTAAGCTATTGCATATTTTCATGGCAGTTAGGTTGCAGCGAGCCTGGGGACGATCAAATCCAATCCAGTTAATTTTCATTATGCCAGTTAATTATTTTACGTGCATGAAAATAGAAAATATGTTAGGATCGGTTATTGACTAAGGAGTGTTTAGAAGGGGTGGTTGAATAAAAACTTCTAGGAATTTAAATGTTCTTTGAAAAAGGTAGTTCAGCTTTTGGAATAACATCAAGCTTCAAGTTCTGCAAATCCCATAAAATTTGTTCTTGTACTTGCATTGCAGCAATAGAACTGGACTTTCGACTTAATGCATCTGCAACAACATTGGCTTTACCTGGATGATAATTAATAACACAATCGTAATCCTTTACCAATTACAACCAACGTCGTTGTCTCATATTCAGTTCTTTTTGTGTGAATAAATATTTCAAACTCTTGTGGTCCGTGTATATTTCACACCGTTCGCCATACAGATAATGGCGCCATATTTTCAATGCAAATACCACTGCTGCCGAGATACGTAGTTTTCTTGGGTTAGCTGGTTATTACCGTCGGTTTATAGCGGGATTTTCTAAGATAGCATTGCCTTTGACTGCTTTAACAAGAAAGAATCTGAAATTTGTATGGGACGAAGCATGTGATCGCAGTTTCCAAGAGTTAAAGGCAAAATTGACATCATCACCAGTCCTTGCTATACCAGAAGGACCAGGAGATTTTGTGGTATACAGTGATGCTTCGAAACAAGGTTTAGGAGCAGTTTTAATGCAGCACGGGAAGGTAATTGATTATGCTTCAAGGAAATTAAAGGAATATGAAAAGAACTATCCCACACATGATTTAGAACTGGCAGCAGTGGTATTTGCATTGAAAATATGGCGCCATTATCTGTATGGCGAACGGTGTGAAATATACACGGACCACAAGAGTTTGAAATATTTATTCACACAAAAAGAACTGAATATGAGACAACGACGTTGGTTGTAATTGGTAAAGGATTACGATTGTGTTATTAATTATCATCCAGGTAAAGCCAATGTTGTTGCAGATGCATTAAGTCGAAAGTCCAGTTCTATTGCTGCAATGCAAGTACAAGAACAAATTTTATGGGATTTGCAGAACTTGAAGCTTGATGTTATTCCAAAGGGATCTGCAATCAAATTATCATCTCTCATGGTTCGACCAACACTTGCAGACAGGATCAAGGTCGAACAAAATGCAGATAATGAATTCCAGCAGTTGAGACAGCGAGATGAGGATAAAGGACATTCGAACTTTGAATTGAATAGAGAAGGAATATGGACATATCGAGGTAGATTGTGCGTGCCTAAACAAGGAACAATCAGGACCAACATTCTTATTGATGCACATGCTACTCCCTATTCGATCCATCCAGGAGGCACAAAATGTACAAGGATTTGAAACCGTTATTTTGGTGGCCAGGTATGAAAAAGGACATTTCTCAATTTGTTGCACAATGTCTAACTTGTCAACAGGTCAAGATTGAACATCAAAGACCAGCAGGGCTCCTGAAACCGCTACCCATTCCTGAGTGGAAATGGGAACATATCACAATGGATTTCATCCTTGGTCTGCCAAGAACACAAAGAGGATTCAATGCTATATGGGTTATTGTCGATCGACTTACAAAATCAGCTCACTTTCTTCTGGTGAAGACCACATACACGATGAATCAATATGCTGAAGAATACATCAAGGAGATAGTGAGGCTTCATGGCATACCAGTGTCCATTGTATCTGATAGAGATCCAAAATTTACATCAGCATTTGGAAGAGTTTGCATCATGCTATGGGAACTCGATTGCCATTCAACACAGCATTCCACCCTCAAACTGATGGACAATCAGAACGAGTGAATCAGATCTTAGAAGATATGTTGAGGGCCTGTACTATTGACTTCCCAGGCAGTTGGGACAGTAAACTACCGTTGGCTGAGTTTACATATAATAATAGCTATCAGGTCAAGCATTGGAATGGCACCATATACTGCTTTATATGGTAGAAAATGTCGATCTCCGGTACATTAGGATGAAATAGGAGAAAGGAAATTATTAGGCCCCGAATGGTACAACAGACAGCTGAATTGGTAACCAAGATCAGAGAAAGAATGCACATTGCACAGAGTCGACAGAAAAGCTATGCTGATGTGCGACGTCGTCGATTGGAATTTCAGGTTGGTGACCATGTATTTGTAAAGATATCACCATTGAAGGGCATTTTACGTTTTGGCAAGAAAGGAAAATTGAGTCCAAGATATATCGGTCCATTTGAAATCTTGGAAAGGATAGGAGACAGGGCCTACGAGTTGCTTTACCACCGAACTTATCAAATGTTCATAACGTTTTTCATGTTTCCTTGCTACGAAAGCATTTGGCCAATCCTTCTCACGTTCTTCATTATGAACCATTGGAGCTTGCCATCGAATCTCTCATATGAAGAACGGCCGGTCCAAATCCTCGATAGGAAATCAAAAGTGTTACGAGGCAAAGAAATACCCTTGGTGAAACTGTTATGGCGAAATCATGCAATCGAAGAAGCAACTTGGGAACGAGAAGATGAGATTCAACAGAGATATCCGGAACTATATGGTACGTCAAATTTCGAGGACGAAATTCTTTGAAGGAGGGGAGAATTGTAATGCCCGGTTACTCGTACAAATGATTATAACGTGTTTATGTAGTTTAGTTGTAGTTAATTACCTCATTAGATTTCACGTGATGAATGAAGTATCAATATTGAGATTAAACATGACTCTTATATTGTTCATGTGTATTGAGAATGAATATATGTCAAAATAGTGATAGTAAGATGTGTACATAGAAATGTGTAATAGAAGTTGTGGGAAATGAGATGTAAATATGGTAGTTCGTACGGTTTTAGCATAATGATTTGAATATTGATCCAATTGAGTGAGGCCATAAACCATTAGAAAGCTAAGATATAATGCTACAAACTTTCAAGTTTTGAGTTTTGTCCAAATCATTGTGGAAGACAAGCCAAAAGCGCCCGAAGTGTGTCGTGTATACCGTCATTCTTTCACTGACACATGTTAGGAGAATAGGCATAACTTTTTACTCAGACCTCCAAATGACCTGAAATTTGGAGAGCTTAAAGCCAAGACATAGGGCTACAACTTTGTAGTTTACAACTTTTCCAGATTATGAAGGGAAGAGCCGTTTCTGGAGCGATATATGATGAATCAGTGTGCAGAGCCGAAACTTGCTCGCCCTAGCGGTCAAAAGTGTCCGCCCTAGCGAACCTGTGCAGAAATAAAATGTGTAGGACCGAGATTTACTCGCCCTAGCGGTAAAAAGCGTCCGCCCTAGTTAACCTGCTGTATAAAAAGATAAGTATCGGGTTTTCTAAGCACTTTCCACCATCCTCAACCTCTCTAAACAGCATAAACTCGGAACAAAACTTAGAGAATTTCTTCCAAATGCTTTCTTCTTCATTCCTTTCATAGAATTGAAGTTAGACTTTGTTCTTCATTCCAAGAGCTTCCTAAAGGTGTAAGTTTTCATCTCTTTGTTTATTATAAAGGTAGAGGAGCAAACTTCACCTAGTATAGATATAGTGATTGAATTATTGTTATGTTTGACAGCATAGGAGCGAGAAAACACCGTCTCAAACCAGTGTTCTTAAGCTTGGACTGTAAGTTGCATGTTCTTGAAGTAATACATGAGTAATATTATGAATTTCAAATGTAGCTCATTGTCTATTGATATATGTACATTGTTAGTATGTTATTGATGAAAACATAGCACCATATTCCATTGTTATGTATTAAATATGTAAGGAACTCATGAATATTGATGATGGGTGCTATGTCATGAACAAGAACATGAACATGAAAAGAAAAGGATTGATTTACATGATATAGAGCTTGTTGACATCATGGGTGGTTTAAGTCCACCAAAGCTATTGGCCAATATATGTTCATGGGGCGTGGGGTTGCCAAAGGTTGCTCCCTGACGTCCAACACAGTAGTAGCTATATAATAAAGCAAGCACGGTAGTACAGGTCAACAATGAGGCTCAAGTACAAACATGAACATGAATATATGCTATGATTTGACATGGTTTTAAAGTTTCATTGTTGTCACGACTTGATATATATGTTCCTTCGATGCATATTGATACATATAAGTGCCAACTTATTGAGTTTTATAAACTCACGTAGCTCATGTATTACAGGATCAGGTAGTGAAGATGCATAGGATGCCGGTTCACCAAGGGATGGTTGTGACGTGTCTCACCTCGACAAGAACCGGGCTTCTTATTGTATAGCTTCCGCATATGTATTATAAGTTTACAATGTCAGGGTTTGAAACACGTTTTACAATGTTTATGTCTATGGGTAGAATGAAGCAGAATACGTTTTACTACCAGAAAGAATATATATGTATATATATAAACATTTATATAACGGATACATCCGATTCTTTTGGAACTTATCTAGCACAAACAAATCTTCTTCTTTTTTTTTTTTTTTTTTTTTTTTGAGAACATTGATTGATGTTTTTTAGAACACATTGATAGTACATAATCAAATCTAAAAAAAAATTTACACTGAATAAAGTTTTTGCAGTCCGTTATTTATTTACTTTCTTTTTTTTTTCATAAATATTTTTTTTTAGGGGATTTATATTCTTGTAATAACCATTTTTTAATAATCAATAAAAGTTTATTAATTGTTTTCTCATTTCTCCCACTCACTCACCAACAAAGATGTGTGAGTATATAATAGTTTTACAAAGAATTCTTCAATTATACATGTACAACCATACAAACCATATCTTTTAACTATATTCTCATAAAAATTTTAGAAATTATTTTATTTGAAAACACACACAATTATAACATATATGTAAATAATAAACACATCTATATATATTTTATATAATTAGCAAAATAATGATATAAATTGGTACATAGAAAACTAATTTTTCTTGTAGTCGTAATTGAATATAATGAATATTAAATCTAGTGTATGCGATTTTCCGATAATTATTACTAATGTGTTCCAGGTGCATTTTACTGACACCTTACTCGACATTGAACTAAAAAGTATTATTATTATTACTACATATTTTTATTTTTTATATAATAAAAAAACTAAGAAGAGAAGAAGAAGAAGAAGAAGAAGAAGAAGAAGAAGAAGAAGAAGAGAAATTATTCAACATTAAAAAAAAAAACATTAAAAACATACCGTTGAATCGCAAGTTTAGCATCACATGAATTTTCTATCTTACTCTTGGATGTTGGCCAATTAAGTTGAGATAAGAAGGATCGGTTCATGACTAAATCCTTGCAGTAAATCATAAGTTCACCTTCATTGTAGCAGAAAAACATCCTCGCGAAGCTAATGAAATAAATCCCTGTTCCACAACATCAATCAAGAAACGATAACAGTTTATCATAATAATTGTTAACATTTAACAAACTAATTGGCTTATGTGGATATTTAATTGTGCCCAACAACAGTATGAAATATTTCTTCAAAGTACCGAAACCTCCTGGCAGAGCAATGAAAGCATCTGAATGTTCAATCATTTGAGTAATCGTTCATACATGTTGTCCACTTGCATTTCTTCTCCTATTGTTGGTCCTGTAAGATGGCTAAAGTAATCGGAATAATGCCTAAGACTTCACTTCCACCTGCATGCGCAGCTTTTGCAACTTTTTCCATGAGGCCAACTTCACCACCACCATATACCAAATGAATCTTGTTTTAGCAAGTGCTATTCCAAGCTTTTCTGCTACTTTCTTCATAAATTGAATCTTTTCTGCCCTAGATCCACAAAATACACAATATTTTTGATTTTACTTACCGTGGACGTTGACATGTTGAGAAATATGTTTTCTGTAATTGTTAGATCACAGCATATGAATTTATAAGCGTACATGCCAAGTCAATATTGAACAGGAAATTATTATTATTAAAAGAAAACAAATATATACAGCGTAGTTGTGGATTGTGGCTCACATCTTCCTCTGATTTTACGTTCAGTAACGGCTTCAACGTCTTCTATGAGTCGAGGAATGCTTCCACCACCATTTTCTTATAATTGGCAAACAGGTCTTTTAATGTCAGATTCCCAAGACGAGATTGTATATATTATATTACTTATCTAAATAGACATGCGTTACTACAGTAGGATCTTTGTAAGGCTGATTCCACCGTCCATATTGATATTCCTTCTGTTGAAATTGCCACCATAGTTTAAGAAGTTCATTTTGCACGTACCCACTAGAATGCGTATCAAGAACCTCTAGAAATTATCCAAGGCTCTTAACTCAGACATTTTTAATGAATAAATTTTATCTTCTTATTCAGTGAGCATTCCAACATTTTTGCATTTCCCATTACAAGTCCACCTGCACATTTATAACATCCACCTATACGTTTAGCTCTTCGCTTTCTGGCAATGTGCTTTTACCAAATCCTGGCATATGTCTTATTATTAATTCACTTGCTTCCCCAACCAATCGGACTTTTGCTTCAATTATCAAACGGATATCATCCGGTATCCATATGACATCATCAACTTAGCCGCTCACATCTAGCTTTATAAATTTTTTTCAACGCATTATCAGGTAAACAAGCAAATATTTACGAAGATTCATAATACACGCATCCATATTATTATTATTATATATATATATATTTCAATTATTTTGGGAAAACTGAAGAAACCGACTTAAACAGTCACGGAGTACCGTTATCTCCGCAACTAACCGGGAAAGAACTAGAATCTGCAAAACAAAAATGAAAATACAACAGCTATTGTGGATCATATAAAGGCATAAACTCACATTAAGAATTCATTTTCTATAAAAGGCTTAAGTCTTTGCCCATTAACTTTAAACACGTCATTATTTTTAGGATTTCAATATCAACAGCACCATGAGGATAAACAAATTTGACTATAAATGGTCCTGACCACCTCGACTTAGTTTTACCTGGAAATAATGCAAACGAGAATTATAAAGCAAAACTTTTTGTCCAATTTCAAATGACTTTCCTAATATTTTTATCATGAAAGGCTTTTGTTTATCTTATAAATCTTTGAATTTCATATGCATCATTCTTAATTCTTCAAGTTCATTTATTTGCATTTTCTTAATTTAGATGCATCATCTAAATTAGTATTAAATGCTTTAATTGCCCATAAGCTGTTTCTAGTTCAACAGGTAAATGACAAGCTTACCAAAAACTAACCTATATGGTGACATCCTAATGATGTTTTAAATGCAGTTCTATATGCCCATAATGCATCAGTTAATCTTAAAGACCATCTTTTCGATTTGGATTAACTGTTTTTTTTCTAAAATTTGTTTTATTTCTCTATTTGCTAGTTCAACTGACCATTACTTGAGGATGATATGGGGTAGAAACTTATGTGTAATGCCATATTTTCTTAACAAAGAAGAAAATGATTTATTTATAAAATGACTTCCCCCATCACTAATTATTGCTCTAGGTATTCCAAATCGACTAAAAATATTTTCTTTTAAAATTTTATAACAACTTTATGATCATTAGTTCTACATGCAATCGCTTCAATCCATTTGAAACATAATAACAGCGACTAAAATGTACTTATACCAAAGAAATGGAAATGGACCCATAAAATCTATCCCCCAACTATCAAATATTCAATATTAGGATGGATTTAAGGCATCATGTTTCGTTTGAAATTGATCCCATCTTCTGACATTTTCACAAGATTTGGCAAAATAAAGGCGTATCTTGAATAAGACGGCCAAAAAATCCACATGTGAGATTTGTAGCTGTTTTATTAGATGAAAAATGACCCACATGCTTCAGAATGACAAAATTTAATAACATTACTTACTTCATTGTCGGGTATGCATCGTCGAAAAATTTGGTCAGGACAATACTTAATAAGTAAGGATCACCCAATAAAGTTTTTAACTTCTATCAAGAATTTATTCTTATCCTGGAATTCCAATGAGAAGGCATTTTATTGTCACAAGAAAATTACAATGTTAGCAACAGGCATAATAGTAGCATAAAACAACTGATCATCTGGAAAATTTTCATTTATGGTATTTCATTATGAGATGATTCAGTCATATTCTAGATAAATGATCGGCTACAACATTTCTTTTCCTTTTTTATCTTAATTATAATACAAATTCTTGTAACAATAAAATCCACCGTATAATCTTGGCTTAGCATCTTGTTTATTTGATAAATATTTTATGGCAGAATGATCGGTGTAAACAATAGAGTAGAACCAATAAATAAGACGAAACTTATCTAATGCAAATACTACTGAAAGTAATTCTTTTTTCAGTAGTTGAATAATTTATTTGGGCACTATTTAAGGTTCTACTAGCAAATAGATTGCATAAGGTTTTCCTTCTTTTCTTTGTCCTAACACAGCTCCTTATAGCATAACATGTGCATCAACACTTAATCAAATGGTAAAGACCAATCTGGAGGTTGTAAAAAGGTGATGTAATAAAGATAATTATTTTTTTAAAAAAAGCATTTTCACATTTTTGAGTCCATTCGAATTGTGTATCTTTGTTAAAAGATTTGAAATGTTTAGATATAATGCTGAATTTTTTATAAACCTTCTATAAAATCCTGCATGACCCAAGAATGATCGAACTTCTTGAACCGTTTTTGGTGATGTTAAATTAGAAAAACATCAACTTTGACTTTATCAACTTCAATTCCTTTCAGATATCACATGTCCTAAGACAATCCCAGATTTAACATATAATGACATTTTTCCCAATTAAAAAACAGAGATTTTTTTCTTCACATATTTAATACTTTTTCTAGATTTTTAAGATAATTTCAAATGAGTTTCCAAAAACAGTTATATCATCCATAAAAACTTCTACATATGCTTCAATCATATCACTGAAAATCTTAACAGGCATCTTTGAAAAGTAGCCGGAGCATGCATAAACCAAATGGCATTTTTAAAATGCAAAAGTTCCGAAAGGACAAGTAAAGTAGTTTTTTCTTTGATCTTCTATGATATAGGTATTGATAATACCGCCGAATACCATCAAGAAAACAGTAATAAGAATTTCCTGCTACTTTTTCTAAAATTTGATCTAAAAATGGTAGTGGGAAATGACTTTTCTAGTTGCATCATTTAATTTTCTATAATCAATACACATACGCCAACAGATGGAATCCTAGTTTGTAATAACTCTCCTTTTTTCATTTTTTATAACAGTGATGCCTGACTTTTTAGGTACTACTTGTTGTGGACTTACCCATTTACTATCTGAGATTGGATAGATAATCTCCAGCTCTAATAGTTTTAATACTTCATCTACAACTTCTTTCATATGTGGATTTAACCTCTTTGCGGTTGTTGATACGTTTTAGCATTTTCTTCCAAGTGAATTTTATGTGTACAAATTAAAGGATTCATACCTTTATATCTTTCAAAGTCCATCCAATTGCATTTTATATTTTTTAAGTAATTGAATTAATCTTCTTCTTGATTTGGTAGAAGAGTGGAAGAAATTACAACAGGAAATGTTTATTTTGACCAAGAAATACATATTTCAATTCTAATGGTAAAGCTTTTAATTCAAGTTTATATTATCACTTCTTTAAAATTATTTTCAGACTCCAAACTTTCTACTGAAAAAACTTCACATTGTTGATTTAGTTTTCTTCTTGTATATTTTCTTCCACAATTGTTTGAATTTCATTATCATCTTCATTTTCATTTCATTATACTTGGTTGTTTACATAAATTAAACACATTAAGTTCTAGAGTCAATTTCCAAAAGACATTTCATATCCCTTCGACAATAATTAAAGCATTTGAAGTCTAGAAATGGTCGTCCCAAATTACTGGAATTTCATTATGTACTTTCTATTGGTTGTGTATCCAAAACAATAAAATCTACTGGATATATGAATTTACAACTGAACCAACACATCTTCTACAATACCTCTAGGTATTTTGATTGACCATCCGCCAGTAAAAGAGTAACAGAAGTGGTTTTTATTCTCCTAAATTAATTTTTTCATAAACTGAATAAGGAGAATAATTCACACTTGCTCCCAAATCCAACAAGCTTTTTTAATTTATTTTCTCCAATAATACATGAAATTGTTGGAACACCAGGATCTTTTATATTTTAAATAAACTAGAATTATTTTGAAGAATAGAACTTACTTGTTCAGCCAAGAATGCTTTTTTCTTCACAATGCAATTTTCTCTTCACAGTACATAAGCTCTTTAAAATTTTGCATAAGAAGGTACTTGTTTAATAGCATCTAATAATGAAATATTTATCTTCACTTGTTTAAAAACTTCATAGATATCAGAATCATTTTTTGTTTTTTATGATTTGTTAATGCATGAGAAATGGTGGAGGTTTATTTGACTTATTTACATATTCAGATGATTTATCATTCACCATATTATTCTTAAAATTTAAGGTATCATCATTCTCAAAAGTATCAGGATTATCATCCTTACTCTTTGATTTTAAATGATCCTTGTTTTCATTACTATATGGATCATTAACTATTTACCATTCTAAGGGTAATAACAGATTTTATTTGATCAATTTTTCATTTTTTAATTCTTGATTTGATTTTAGGATTAGGTTGAGGTTGAGATGGAAATTTTCCTTTTTTCATGAATATTAAGTGCAGATGCAAATTTTGCAAGAGTTTTCTTCAAATCATCATAGATTGACTGTTTTGATATTGATAGACCTTGCTTTTGGATAAATGCATGATTACATCTTCAAAGTTTTTTCTTGGAGGTGTAACATAAGGAATATAACCTTGATGATTTTGGTTATTTGAAAATTGTTGTGACGGTTGTGCATTATTATCATTCCTCCAACTAAAATAGGATGATTTTCCACCCGGATTATATGATGGTGAAAAAGGATCTAGTATTGGTTTTTTATAATTGTTAACATAGTTTGCTTGTTCATGGAGACATTCTTAAATGAAGGTAATTTGGACAATCTTTTGTAGCATGATCATGTTATCACATATATGACAAACAATTTTGAATCTTTTAATTGACCACTCTTTTTCATTTCAATGACTCAATTTTTCTTGCTAAAGATGCAAGTTAGCTTGAATATCTGTATCATCTTTAAGATATAGATACCACCCACCCATTTGTTGATTATTGTTTTTAGTTGTTGGTGGTTTCTATTGTGCCTATATTATCCCAATTTTGAGCATTTTCTGCTAATGATCCAAATATTCCATAGCTTCATTGGGTTTTTATCTTCAAAAGTTCCATACACATGAATTCTATCATTGCCTATCTTTAGGTATTAGACCTTCATAAAAGTGAGAACTATTCTCCATGTTTCAAAACCATGATGTGGGCATGTATTAAGTAATTCTTTATATCTATCCCAACATTGATAAACGTTTCTCTTGTTTTTGAGAAAAAGTTTGTAATTTGTCTTTTAAAAGAGTTTGTTCTATGGGAAGGGAAAAATTTTTGAGAAATTGTTGTTGCATTTCTTCCCATGATCTTTGAACTTGATCTTAAATTTGTAGCCATGTTTTGCTTTATCTTTTAAAGAAAAGGGAAAAGCTTTAATCGATCTATATCCATGCTACATTTTGATCATTATAAGTGTACAAACTCCTCAAATTCTCTTAGATGTAAATATGGATTTTCAGAACTAAGCCATGAAATTTGGTAAAAGTTGAATAATTTGAGGTTTAAAATTGAAATTAGATGAATCGGGAGGAAAAACTAAACAGATGAGGCACTAGTTCTAATAGGGTTCATATGGTGGCCTAAGTGTTCTTAATTGATCATGTTCTTGATTATTATTATTATTATTGTATTATTATCATTATCTGATTATTTGAATATCATCCATATTTAAATTATTTCAGATACTCGAATAAGTCTACAACCACTTTTTTTTCGACTCCAAACACACTCATACAAGTAAAACACACAATACTTATAAATAAACATATATAAAAATATAACTTAATTTTATACCTCCCCGGCAACGGCGCCAAAAACTTGTTACTACTTAAATATAATCACCCAAGTGGTAGGTGTCTGCAAGTAATATATTTCGTAAGTACGAGATCGATCCACAGAGAGGTTATTTTGAGTTAAATTATTTAATTATAGATTACCAAATGCAGACTGAAGTTTACAAATTATAATATTGTCAAGGCTTGAGGATTTATTCTTGGTGATGTAATATGTTTAACTAAAAGTGAAACAAAAGAAACTACCATAAATAATGGTTCCAAGAAAATAAACACACACATAATCTAATATAGTTCCCACATAGAAAATACCGAATTAACCGATATTTTATATATGGTACCTATGATTATATTATAACTATTAAATAAATAATTGCATAAGTAAATGTTAGATTAAATCATTATATTTCATTATAGACAACCGGCAGAGCCGCATTGCCTAAATGAAAATATTGATTTAATAGTTAATTGCAGTAAAGTAAAAGTTAGTTGCGATAAAGTAAATGTTAGTTGCGGAAAGTAAAAGTTAGAAGCGGAAATAAAAGTTAGTTGCGATAAAGTAAATGTTAGATTGTTGTAGATATTAGTATTAAACATAATATTTCATTTAAAACAACCGGCAGAGCCACGCTATCGTCTAAGAAATATGATATGATATAATAAAATAATAATATTATATATTATATTATATATAAATAATAAATGATGAAATATATTGTATCAAATTAAACAACAAATCAAGATAACCACTTTAATGGTATCAAGCATTTGAGTGTAAATTGATAACAACAAATAATTTATTTTTATACCTACAATAAAAATAAGTTAGCTAAATGAAAAGAGATAAAGAAATAATATACAAAATATAAACAATCTTACTTCACCAAGAATGCATCCTCTCACCTTGACATAATAGATTAGCTTGCCATGAACTTACTTTTGATCAACACTAAAATATCACTCAAGTTGAGAAAAGAAAGAAAATATATTTAAACTTAGAACTTGGATACACACTCAACTATATTTTACAATGAGAAGAAGATTTCTCAAGCAGCACAAGGCCTCTATTTATAGGCCAAATGAGAGAAAGAGTCAAAAATTCTATTAATGCCATGTAGTTGTAATAGTATCTTTGTCTCCTCACTACCCAATTCCATGTCCCTTCTTTCAATGCTTGTTCCACGACTTTTCTCACCACTTTGACTCTGATTAAGGCACACAACATGTGGGGAATTTTGTGTAGATGAGTTTGGCCACTTGATCACCTCATTTGGATAAATATTGAAATAGTTATGAATTTTTACAAATGAGGGTCATAGTAAAAGTAAATGTGTCCTCCTTTTGATCTTTGCACAATTGATCACTTAATGAGCTTTTTAGGCAATCATGTCTTCTGCAAAGTTGTAAATAACTTCTCAAGGATTCCAACCATGTTTGAGTCACCTCCATTTGAATTTTCTAGCTTGAGTTATCATTATTTTACCAACACGTAAAAAACCTGAAAATAAAACAAATTTAGTAAGACATTTAATATAAACAAACAATACTAAATAACATAATTTATAATTTTAATGAAACTTAAAATTTTAAAATACAGGTTTTAACATAATAATAATATTAATTTAAGTTTCATCACAGACCGAGTCCGATGTGCCACCTACTGTTCACTGGAGAGCCCGCTATGGTGGGAAGGAGCGTCGGTAGCCCGACCTTGGCTACAACTGTCATGGACACGTTCACGGAGGTTTTCTACTCCAAGTATTTTGCAGAGGAAGTTCGCACCAGGTTGACCACCGAGTTTATGAGTCTGAGGCAAGGAGATATGACGGTTACGAGTTCATCCGTAAGTTCGAGAGGGGCTGCCACTTGGGGCCCTGATAGCGAATAATGCCAGAGCTAAGTTGATGCATTTTCCTGGGGGGTCAACGGCGATCTTGCACCAGGATGTTAGGGTGTCTGACCCTGCTACTTATGAGATTGCTGTCTCCAAAGCCCTAGCAGCAGAGCAGGACCTGCGGGATATCGAGAGGGATCGCCAGGGCAAGCGCCCAATCCAAGTACCACACCGCCCTCCTCCTCATCAGCATCAGCAGCAAACAAGAGGCCATTTCATGGGCCGCCTAGAATCAGAGGCCAGCAGCACAGCAGCAGGGGCGCCCAGCCCCGAGGACTTTGAGCACCCAGTCTGCCCCAGGTGCTCACGCCGCCATCCTGGAGCGTGTAGTCTGGCTCAGGAAAGTGTTTTAGTGTGGCAGTCCAGACCACATGTTGCTGCAGTGTCCCAGAGGAATCGGCCTACCAAGGTAGAGTCTTGCTCTCCATCAGCCGCGGAAACAAACCCGGAGACTAGTTATTGACAGGTACCTTAAGCTTTAAGTTATCATTTGAATTCCGTATTTTGGGGATCTGGGTTAAGGTTTGAACTTAGAACCGCGATAGGATGCAATAGTTGGTCAAGTTTAAGCATTGCATATTTTCATGGCAGTTAGGTTGCAGCAGCTGGGGACGATCAAATCCAATCCAGTTAATTTCATTATGCCAGTTAATATTTTACGTGCATGAAAATAGAAAATATGTTAGGATCGGTTATGACTAAGGAGGTGTTAGAAGGGGTGGTGGAATAAAAACTTCTAGGAATTTAAATGTTCTTTGAAAAAGGTAGTTCACCTTTTGGAATAACATCAAGCTTCAAGTTCTGCAAATCCCAAAAATTTGTTCTTGTACTTGCATTGCAGCAAAGAACTGGACTTCGACTTAATGCCATCGGCAACAACATTGGCTTTACTGGAGATAATTAAACACAATCGTAATCCTTTACCAATTACAAACCAACGTCGTTGTCTCATATTCAGTTCTTTTTGTGTGAATAAATATTCAAACTCTTGTGGTCCGGTGTATATTTCACACCGTTCGCCATACAGTAATGGCGCCATATTTTCAATGCAAATCCACTGCTGCCGAGATACGTAGTTTTCTTGGGTTAGCTGGTTATTACCGTCGGTTTATAGCGGGATTTTCTAAGATAGCATGGCCTTTGCTGCTAACAAGAAAGAAGTCTGAAATTTGTATGGGACGAAGCATGTGATCGCAGTTTCCAAGAGTTAAGGCAAAATTGACATCACACCAGTCCTGCTATACCAGAAGGACCAGGAGATTTGTGGTATACAGTGATGCTGTCGAAACAAGGTTTAGGAGCAGTTTTAATGCAGCACGGGAAGGTAATTGATTATGGCTTCAAGGAAATTAAAGGAATATGAAAAGAACTATCCCACACATGATTTAGAACTGGCAGCAGTGGTATTTGCATTGAAAATATGGCGCCATTATCTGTATGGCGAACGGTGGGAAATATACACGGACCACAAGATTTTGAAATATTTATTCACACAAAAAGAACTGAATATGAGACAACGACGTTGGTTGTAATTGGTAAAGGATTACGATTGTGTTATTAATATCATCCAGGTAAAGCCAATGTTGTTGCAGATGCATTAAGTCGAAAGTCCAGTTCTATTGCTGCAATGCAAGTACAAGAACAAATTTTATGGGATTTGCAGAACTTGAAGCTTGATGTTATTCAAAGGGATCTGCATCAAATATCATCTCTCATGGTTCGACCAACACTTGCAGACAGGATCAAGGTCGAACAAAATGCAGATAATGAATTCCAGCAGTTGAGACAGCAGAGATGAGGATAAAGGACATTTCGAACTTTGATTGAATAGAGAAGGAATATGGAAATATGAGGTAGATTGTGCGTGCCTAAACAAGGAACAATCAGGACCAACATTCTTATTGATGCACTGCTACTCCCATTCGATCCACCAGGAGGCACAAAAATGTACAAGGATTTGAAACCGTTATTTGGTGGCCAGGTATGAAAAAGGACATTCTCATTTGTTGCACAATGTCTAACTGTCAACAGGTCAAGATTGAACATCAAAGACCAGCAGGGCTCCTGAAACCGCTACCCATCCCTGAGTGGAAATGGGAACATACACAATGGATTTCATCCTTGGTCTGCCAAGAAACACAAAGAGGATTCAATGCTAATGGGTTATTGTCGATCGACTACAAAATCAGCTCACTTTCTTCTGGTGAAGACCAAATACACGATGAATCAATATGACTGAAGAATACATCAGGAATAGTGAGGCTTCATGGCATACCAGTGTCCATTGTACTGATAGAGATCCAAATTTACATCAGCATTTTGGAAGAGTTTGCATCATGCTATGGGAACCGATTGCCATCAACACAGCATCCACCCTCAAACTGATGGACAATCAGAACGAGTGAATCAGACTTAGAAGATATGTTGAGGGCCTGTACTATTGACTTCCCAGCAGTTGGGACAGTAAACTACCTCCCCCCCTTCACCTCCACACCACCCGCCCCCACCTGATATGAGTGCCCAGATGCTAGCTGGGATGACACAGTTCTTCGCACAGTTTGCGGGGAACAATGCTGTGGTGACTAGGCCGACAGGGCCAGAGGCTGTTTACGAGCGATTCATGAAAATGCGTCCAAAGGAGTTTTCTGGGACGTCTGACCCCATGATTGCCGAGGGATGGATCAAATCCTCGAGGTCATCTTCGAGTTTATGGAGCTGGGAGACGCAGACTGTTACTACTTAAATAATAATTCACCCAAGTGTAGGTTGTCTGCAAGTAATATATTTCGTAAGTACGAGATCGATCCACAGAGAGGTTATTTTGAGTTTAAATTTATTAATTTATAGATTACCAAATGCAAGACTGAAGTTTACAAAATATAAATATTGTCAAGGCTTGAGGATTTATTCTTGGTTATGTAATATTGTTTAACTAAAAGTGAAACAAAAGAAACTACCATAAATAATGGTTCCAAGAAAATTAAACACACACATAATCTAATATAGTTCCCACTATAGAAAATACCGAATTAACCGATATTTTATATATGGTACCTATGATTATATTATAACTATATAAATAAATAATTGCATAAAGTAAATGTTAGATTAAATCATTATATTCATTAGAACAACCGGCAGAGCCACGCTATTGCCTAAATGAAATATATTGATTTAATAAGTTAATTGCAGTAAAGTAAAAGTTAGTTGCGATAAAGTAAATGATAGTTGCGGAAAGTAAAAGTTAGAAGCGGAAAATAAAAGTTAGTTGGCGATAAAGTAAATGTTAGATTGTTAGATATTAGTATTAAATCATAATATTTCATTTAAAACAACCGGCAGAGCCACGCTATCGTCTAAATGAAATATTATGATATTATTATATAAATATACATATATATATATCTATATATATATAATAATAATGATGAAATATTTATTGTATCAAAATTAAACAACAAATCAAGATAACCACTTTAATGGTATCAAGCATTTGATGTAAATTGATAACAACAAATAATTCATTTTTATACCTACAATAAAAATAAGTTAGCTAAATGAAAAGAGATAAAGAAATAATATACAAAATATAAACAATCTTACTTCACCAAGAATGCATCCTCTTCACCTTGACATAATAGATTTAGCTTGCCATGAATTTACTTTTGATCAACACTAAAATATCACTCATAGTTGAGAAAATGAAAGAAAATATATTTAAACTTAGAACTTTGATACACACTCACACTATATTTTACAATGAGATAGAATGATTCTCAAGCTAGCACAAGGCCTCTATTTATAGGCCAAATGAGAGAAAGAGTCAAAAATTCTATTAATGCCATGTAGTTGTAATAGTATTCTTTGTCTCCTCAACTCCAATTCCATGTCCCTTCTTTCAATGCCTTGTTCCACGACTTTTCTCACCACTTTGACTCTGATTAAGGCCACAAACATGTGGGGAATTTTGTGTAGATGAGTTTGGCCACTTGATTCACCTCATTTGGATAAATATTGAAATAGTTATGAATTTTTTACTAAATGATGGTCATAGTAAAGTAAATGTGTCCTCCTTTTGATCTTTGCACAATTTGATCATCTTAATGAGCTTTTTAGGCAATCATGTCTTCTGCAAAGTTGTAAATAACTTCTCAAGGATTCCAACCATGTTTGAGTCACCTCCATTTGAATTTTCTAGCTTGAGTTATCATTATTTTACCAACACGTAAAAAACCTGAAAATAAAACAAATTTAGTAAGACATTTAAATATAAACAAACAATACTAAAATATCATAATTTATAATTTTAATGAAACTTAAAATTTTAAAATACAGGTTTTAACATATAATAAATTATTAATTTTAAGTTTCATCACACCCCCACACTATCTTATTACTAGTCCCTTAGTAATAAAATTTATCGGAAAGTCACAACCTAGATTCTTTATTCCTTTTATATATTCAAATACAAACATATTCATTAAAAACAAAATCATATACCGATTTATATATATATATATATTCGTTTAATATAATAATATATAATTAGATGTGTTTTTATTCTTATTTTCACATAATATATAAAGTAACAATATATATATAATTTTTAAATTTCTAAAAAAATTTATAATAATATAGTCAAAAAGATAATTCACACCACCCACCATAACATGTATAATATCAAGAATATTATTGTAAAAGCCTCAACTCCATATAATCTTTCAGGTCAAAATGTTTACGGAATAGCTAGTTTTCACTCATGGAGTTGGAATGAATATTAACTCTCATCGAAAAAGGCCAAGTATTAAAGCAGACAATTAATTAAACTAATATTGAAAACAAAATAGGAAAATTTACAAAGAATAAAATCCCCTTTTTTTTTCTTTTTTCTTTTTTCTTTTTTCTTTTTTTGTTATTGTTTTTTTTTTTTTTTTAAAATAACGTGACTGCAAAATTTTACAATAACATAAAATTTTCTATCCAAACATTCTACCATAAATATATATATATGTATATATATAAACATTTATATAACGGATACATCCGATTTCCTTTGGAACTTATCTAGCACAAACAAATCTTCTTCTTTTTTTTTTTTTTTTTTTTTTTTTGAGAACATTGATTGATGTTTTTAGAACACATTGATAGTACATCAATCAAATCTAAAAAAAAATTTACACTGAATAAAGTATTTTGCAGTCCGTTATTTATTTACTTCTTTTTTTTTTCAATAAATATTTTTTTTTTTAGGGGATTTATATTCTTGTAATAAACCATTTTTTAATAATCAATAAAAGTTTATTAATTGTTTTCTCATTTCTCACCACTCACTCACAAAAGATGTGTGAGTATATATTATAGTTTTACAAAAGAATTCTTTCAATTATACATGTTAACAACCATACAAACCATATCTTTTAACTATATTCTCATAAAAATTTTAGAAATTATTTTATTTGAAAACACACACAATTATATACATATATGTAAATAAATAAACACATCTATTATATATTTTATATTAATTGATCAAATATATATGTATATAAATTGGTACATATGAAAACTAATTTTTCTTGTAGTCTGTAATTTGAATATAATGAATATTAAAATCTAGTGTATTGCGATTTTCCGATAATTATTAACTAATGTGTCTCAGGTGCATTTTACTGACACCTTACTCGACATTGAACTAAAAAGTATTATTATTATTACTACATATTTTTATTTTTTATATAATAAAAAAAACTAAGAAGAGAAGAAGAAGAAGAAGAAGAAGAAGAAGAAGAAGAAGAAGAAGAAGAAATTATTCATACCTTAAAAAAAAAAACATTAAAAACATACCGTTGAATCGCAAGTTTAGCATCACATGAATTTTCTTATCTTACTCTTGGATGTTGGCCAATTAAGTTGAGATAAGAATGGATCTGGTTCATGACTAAATCCTTGCAGTAAATCAATAAGTTCACCTTCACTTGTAGCAGAAACTAACATCCTTCGCGAAGCTAATGAAATAAATCCCTGTTCCACAACATCATCAAGAAACGATAACAGTTTATCATAATAATTGTTAACATTTAACAAACTAATTGGCTTATTGTGGATATTTAATTGTGCCCAACAAACAGTATGAAATATTTCTTCCAAAGTACCGAAACCTCCTGGCAGAGCAATGAAAGCATCTGAATGTTCAATCATTTGAGTAATTCGTTCATACATGTTGTCCACTTGCATTTCTTCTCCTATTGTTGGTCCTGTAAGATTGGCTAAAGTAATCGGAATAATGCCTAAGACTTCACTTCCACCTGCATGCGCAGCTTTTGCAACTTTTTCCATGAGGCCAACTTCACCACCACCATATACCAAATGAATCTTGTTTTTAGCAAGTGCTATTCCAAGCTTTTCTGCTACTTCTTCATAAATTGAATCTTTTCCTGCACTAGATCCACAAAATACACAAATATTTTTGATTTTACTTACCGTGGACGTTGACATGTTGAGAAATATGTTTTCTGTAATTGTTAGATCACAGCATATGAATTTATAAGCGTAACATGCCAAAAGTCAATATTAGAACAGGAAATTATTATTATTAAAAGAAAACAAATATATACAGCGTAGTTGTGATTGTGGCTCACATCTTCCTCTGATTTTACGTTCAGTAACGGCTTCAACGTCTTCTATGAGTCGAGGATATGCTTCCCATCCAATTTTCTTATAAATTGGCAAACAGGGTCTTTTAATGTCAGATTCCCAAGACGAGATTGTATATATATATTTACTTATCTAAATAGACATGCGTTACTACAGTAGGATCTTTGTAAGGCTGATTCCACCGTCCATATTGATATTCCTTCTGTTGAAATTGCCACCATAGTTTAAGAAGTTCATTTTGCACGTACCCACTAGAATGCGTATCAAGAACCTCTAGAAAATTATCCAAAGGCTCTTTACTCAGACCATTTTTAATGAATAAAATTTTATCTTCTCTATTCATTGATGGCATTCCAACATTTTTGCATTTCCCATTACAAGTCCACCTTGCACATTTATAACATCCACCTATACGTTTAGCTCTTCGCTTTCTGGCATATGTGCTTTTACCAAATCCTGGCATATGTCTTATTATTAATTCACTTGCTTCCCCAACCAATCGGACTTTTGCTTCAATTATCAAACGGATATCATCCGGTATACCATATGACATCATCAACCTTAGCCGCTCACATCTAGCTTTATAAATTTTTTTCAACGCATTATCAGGTAAACAAGCAAAATATTTACGAAGATTCATAATACACGCATCCATATTATTATTATTATTATATATATATTTCAATTATTTTGGGAAAACTGAAGAAACCGACTTAAACAGTCACGGAGTACCGTTATCCGCCACTTAACCGGGAAATGAACTAGAATCTGCAAAACAAAATGAAAATATCAAACAGCTATTGTGGATCATATAAAGGCATAAACTCATCATTAAGAATTTCATTTTCTATAAAAGGCTTAAGTCTTTGCCCATTAACTTTAAACACGTCATTATTTTTAGGATTTTCAATATCAACAGCACCATGAGGATAAACAAATTTGACTATAAATGGTCCTGACCACCTCGATCTTAGTTTACCTGGAAATAAATGCAAACGAGAATTATAAAGCAAAACTTTTTGTCCAATTTCAAATGACTTTCTCGTAATATTTTTATCATGAAAGGCTTTTGTTTTATCTTTATAAATCTTTGAATTTTCATATGCATCATTTCTTAATTCTTCAAGTTCATTTATTTGCAATTTTCTTAATTTAGATGCATCATCTAAATTAGTATTAAATGCTTTAATTGCCCAATAAGCTTTATGTTCTAGTTCAACCGGTAAATGACAATGCTTACCAAAAACTAACCTATATGGTGACATCCCTAATGATGTTTTAAATGCAGTTCTATATGCCCATAATGCATCAGTTAATCTTAAAGACCAATCTTTTCGATTTGGATTAACTGTTTTTTCTAAAATTTGTTTTATTTCTCTATTTGCTAGTTCAACTTGACCATTACTTTGAGGATGATATGGGGTAGAAACTTTATGTGTAATGCCATATTTTCTTAACAAAGAAGAAAATGATTTATTTATAAAATGACTTCCCCCATCACTAATTATTGCTCTAGGTATTCCAAATCGACTAAAAATATTTTCTTTTAAAAATTTTATAACAACTTTATGATCATTAGTTCTACATGCAATCGCTTCAATCCATTTTGAAACATAATCAACAGCGACTAAAATGTACTTATATCCAAAAGATAATGGAAATGGACCCATAAAATCTATCCCCCAACTATCAAATATTTCAATAATTATGATTGGATTTAAAGGCATCATGTTTCGTTTTGAAATTGATCCCATCTTCTGACAATTTTCACAAGATTTGCAAAATAAATGCGTATCTTTGAATAAAGACGGCCAATAAAATCCACATTGTAAGATTTTTGTAGCTGTTTTATTAGATGAAAAATGACCTCCACATGCTTCAGAATGACAAAATTTAATAACATTACTTACTTCATTGTCGGGTATGCATCGTCGAAAAATTTGGTCAGGACAATACTTAAATAAGTAAGGATCATCCCAATAAAAGTTTTTAACTTCTATCAAGAATTTATTCTTATCCTGTGAATTCCAATGAGAAGGCATTTTATTTGTCACAAGAAAATTTACAATGTTAGCAAACCATGGCATAATAGTAGCATAAAACAACTGATCATCTGGAAAATTTTCATTTATTGGTATTTCATTATGAGATGATTCAGTCATTATTCTAGATAAATGATCGGCTACAACATTTTCTTTTCCTTTTTTATCTTTAATTATAATATCAAATTCTTGTAACAATAAAATCCACCGTATTAATCTTGGCTTAGCATCTTGTTTATTTGATAAATATTTTATGGCAGAATGATCGGTGTAAACAATAGTAGTAGAACCAATTAAATAAGATCGAAACTTATCTAATGCAAATACTACTGAAAGTAATTCTTTTTCAGTAGTTGAATAATTTATTTGGGCACTATTTAAGGTTCTACTAGCATAATAGATTGCATAAGGTTTTCCTTCTTTTCTTTGTCCTAACACAGCTCCTATAGCATAATCACTTGCATCACACATTAATTCAAATGGTAAAGACCAATCTGGAGGTTGTAAAATAGGTGATGTAATTAAAAGATTAATTATTTTTTTAAAAGCATTTTCACATTTTTGAGTCCATTCGAATTGTGTATCTTTTGTTAAAAGATTTGAAATTGGTTTAGATATTATGCTGAAATTTTTTATAAACCTTCTATAAAATCCTGCATGACCCAAGAATGATCGAACTTCTTTGACCGTTTTTGGTGATGTTAAATTAGAAATAACATCAACTTTGACTTTATCAACTTCAATTCCTTTTTCAGATATCACATGTCCTAAGACAATCCCAGATTTAACCATATAATGACATTTTTCCCAATTTAAAACAAGATTTTTTTCTTCACATATTTTTAATACTTTTTCTAGATTTTTAAGATAATTTTCAAATGAGTTTCCAAAAACAGTTATATCATCCATAAAAACTTCTACATATGCTTCAATCATATCACTGAAAATACTTAACATGCATCTTTGAAAAGTAGCCGGAGCATTGCATAAACCAAATGGCATTCTTTTAAATGCAAAAGTTCCGAAAGGACAAGTAAAAGTAGTTTTTTCTTGATCTTCTAATGATATAGGTATTTGATAATACCCCGAATACCCATCAAGAAAACAGTAATAAGAATTTCCTGCTACTTTTTCTAAAATTTGATCTAAAAATGGTAGTGGGAAATGATCTTTTCTAGTTGCATCATTTAATTTTCTATAATCAATACACATACGCCAACTAGATGGAATCCTAGTTTGTAATAACTCTCCTTTTTCATTTTTTATAACAGTGATGCCTGACTTTTTAGGTACTACTTGTGTTGGACTTACCCATTTACTATCTGAGATTGGATAGATAATTCCAGCGTCTAATAGTTTTAATACTTCATTCTTAACAACTTCTTTCATATGTGGATTTAACCTTCTTTGCGGTTGTTGATACGTTTTAGCATTTTCTTCCAAGTGAATTTTATGTGTACAAATTAAAGGATTCATACCTTTTATATCTTTCAAAGTCCATCCAATTGCATTTTTATATTTTTTAAGTAATTGAATTAAATCTTCTTCTTGATTTGGTAGAAGAGTGGAAGAAATTACAACAGGAAATGTTTTATTTTGACCAAGAAATACATATTTCAATTCTAATGGTAAAGCTTTTAATTCAAGTTTTATATTATCATCTTCTTTAAAATTATTTTCAGACTCCAAACTTTCTACTGAAAAAACTTCACATTGTTGATTTAAGTTTTCTTCTTGTATATTTTCTTCCACAATTGTTTGAATTTCATTATCATCTTCATTTTCATTTTCATTAATACTTGGTTGTTTACATAAATTAAACACATTAAGTTCTAGAGTCATATTTCCAAAAGACAATTTCATTATTCCATTTCGACAATTAATTAAAGCATTTGAAGTTGCTAGAAATGGTCGTCCCAATATTACTGGAATTTCATTATGTACTTCTATTGGTTGTGTATCCAAAACAATAAAATCTACTGGATATATGAATTTATCAACTTGAACCAACACATCTTCTACAATACCTCTAGGTATTTTGATTGACCTATCCGCCAGTAAAAGAGTAACAGAAGTGGGTTTTAATTCTCCTAAATTAAGTTTTTCATAAACTGAATAAGGAAGTAAATTCACACTTGCTCCCAAATCCAACAAAGCTTTTTTAATTTTATTTTCTCCAATAATACATGAAATTGTTGGACAACCAGGATCTTTATATTTTAAACTAGAATTATTTTGAAGAATAGAACTTACTTGTTCAGCCAAGAATGCTTTTTTCTTCACATGCAATTTTCTCTTCACAGTACATAAGTCTTTTAAAAATTTTGCATAAGAAGGTACTTGTTTAATAGCATCTAATAATGGAATATTTATCTTCACTTGTTTAAAAACTTCATAGATATCAGAATCACTTTTTTGTTTTTTATGATTTGTTAATGCATGAGGAAATGGTGGAGGTTTATTTGACTTATTTACTATTTCAGATGATTTATCATTCACCATATTATTCTTAAAATTTAAGGTATCATCATTCTCAAAAGTATCAGGATTATCATCCTTACTCTTTGATTTTAAATGATCCTTGTTTTCATTACTATATGGATCATTAACTATTTTACCATTTCTAAGGGTAATAACAGATTTTATTTGATCAATTTTTTCATTTTTTAATTCTTGATTTTGATTTTTAGGATTAGGTTGAGGTTGAGATGGAAATTTTCCTTTTTCATGAATATTAAGTGCAGATGCAAATTTTGCAAGAGTTTCTTTCAAATCACTCATAGATTGACTGTTTTGAATATTGATAGACTCTTGCTTTTGGATAAATGCATGAATTACATCTTCAAAGTTTTTTCTTGGAGGTGTAACATAAGGAATATAACCTTGATGATTTTGGTTATTTTGAAAATATTGTTGTGACGGTTGTGCATTATTATCATTCCTCCAACTAAAATTAGGATGATTTTTCCATCCCGGATTATATGATGGTGAAAAAGGATCTAGTATTGGTTTTTTATAATTGTTAACATAGTTTGCTTGTTCATGGAGACATTCTTTAAATGAAGGTAATGTTGGACAATCTTTTGTAGCATGATCATGTGTATCACATATATGACAAACAATTTCTTGAATACTTTTTAATTGACCACTCTTTTTCATTTCTAATGACTCAATTTTTCTTGCTAAAGATGCAAGTTTAGCTTGAATATCTGTATCATCTTTAAGATTATAGATACCACCCCCATTTGTTGAATTATTGTTTTTAGTTGTTGGTGGTTCTATTGTGCCTATATTATCCCAATTTTGAGCATTTTCTGCTAATGAATCCAAATATTCCATAGCTTCATTTGGGTTTTTATCTTCAAAAGTTCCATTACACATGAATTCTATCATTTGCCTATCTTTAGGTATTAGACCTTCATAAAAGTGAGAAACTATTCTCCATGTTTCAAAACCATGATGTGGGCATGTATTAAGTAATTCTTTATATCTATCCCAACATTGATAAAACGTTTCTCCTTGTTTTTGAGAAAAAGTTGTAATTTGTCTTTTAAAAGAGTTTGTTCTATGGGAAGGGAAAAACTTTTTGAGAAATTGTTGTTGCATTTCTTCCCATGATCTTATTGAACTTGATCTTAAATTTTGTAGCCATGTTTTAGCTTTATCTTTTAAAGAAAAAGGGAAAAGCTTTAATCGATCTATATCCATGCTACAATTTTGATCATTATAAGTGTTACAAACTTCCTCAAATTCTCTTAGATGTAAATATGGATTTTCAGAATCTAAGCCATGAAAATTTGGTAAAAGTTGAATAATTTGAGGTTTAAAATTGAAATTAGATGCATCGGGAGGAAAAACTAAACAAGATGAGGCACTAGTTCTAATAGGGTTCATATGGTGCCTAAGTGTTCTTAATTGATCATGTTCTTGATTATTATTATTATTATTGTTATTATTATCATTATCTTGATTATTTGAATTATCATCCATATTTAAATTATTTTCAGATACTCGAATAAGTCTACCACTTTTTTTTCGACTCCAAACACTCATACAAGTAAAAACACACAATACTTATAAATAAAACATATATAACAAATATAAACTTAATTTATACCTCCCCGGCAACGGCGCCAAAAACTTGTTACTACTTAAATAATAATTCACCCAAGTGTAGGTTGTCTGCAAGTAATATATTTCGTAAGTACGAGATCGATCCACAGAGAGGTTATTTTGAGTTTAAATTTATTAATTTATAGATTACCAAATGCAAGACTGAAGTTTACAAATTATAAATATTGTCAAGGCTTGAGGATTTATTCTTGGTTTATGTAATATTGTTTAACTAAAAGTGAAACAAAAGAAACTACCATAAATAATGGTTCCAAGAAAATTAAACACACACATAATCTAATATAGTTCCCACTATAGAAAATACCGAATTAACCGATATTTTATATATGGTACCTATGATTATATTATAACTATATAAATAAATAATTGCATAAAGTAAATGTTAGATTAAATCATTATATTTCATTTAGAACAACCGGCAGAGCCACGCTATTGCCTAAATGAAATATATTGATTTAATAAGTTAATTGCAGTAAAGTAAAAGTTAGTTGCGATAAAGTAAATGTTAGTTGCGGAAAGTAAAAGTTAGAAGCGGAAAATAAAAGTTAGTTGCGATAAAGTAAATGTTAGATTGTTAGATATTAGTATTAAATCATAATATTTCATTTAAAACAACCGGCAGAGCCACGCTATCGTCTAAATGAAATATTATGATATTATTATATAAATATACATATATATATATATATCTATATATATATAATAATAAATGATGAAATATTTATTGTATCAAAATTAAACAACAAATCAAGATAACCACTTTAATGGTATCAAGCATTTGATGTAAATTGATAACAACAAATAATTTATTTTTATACCTACAATAAAAATAAGTTAGCTAAATGAAAAGAGATAAAGAAATAATATACAAAATATAAACAATCTTACTTCACCAAGAATGCATCCTCTTCACCTTGACATAATAGATTTAGCTTGCCATGAACTTACTTTTGATCAACACTAAAATATCACTCATAGTTGAGAAAATGAAAGAAAATATATTTAAACTTAGAACTTTGATACACACTCACACTATATTTTACAATGAGATAGAATGATTCTCAAGCTAGCACAAGGCCTCTATTTATAGGCCAAATGAGAGAAAGAGTCAAAAATTCTATTAATGCCATGTAGTTGTAATAGTATTCTTTGTCTCCTCAACTCCAATTCCATGTCCCTTCTTTCAATGCCTTGTTCCACGACTTTTCTCACCACTTTGACTCTGATTAAGGCCACAAACATGTGGGGAATTTTGTGTAGATGAGTTTGGCCACTTGATTCACCTCATTTGGATAAATATTGAAATAGTTATGAATTTTTTACTAAATGATGGTCATAGTAAAAGTAAATGTGTCCTCCTTTTGATCTTTGCACAATTTGATCATCTTAATGAGCTTTTTAGGCAATCATGTCTTCTGCAAAGTTGTAAATAACTTCTCAAGGATTCCAACCATGTTTGAGTCACCTCCATTTGAATTTTCTAGCTTGAGTTATCATTATTTTACCAACACGTAAAAAACCTGAAAATAAAACAAATTTAGTAAGACATTTAAATATAAACAAACAATACTAAAATAACATAATTTATAATTTTAATGAAACTTAAAATTTTAAAATACAGGTTTTAACATATAATAAATTATTAATTTTAAGTTTCATCACAGACCGAGTCCGATGTGCCACCTATCTGTTCACTGGAGACGCCCGCTTATGGTGGGAAGGAGCGTCGGTAGCCCTGACCTTGGCTACACTGTCATGGACACGCTTCACGGAGGTTTTCTACTCCAAGTATTTTGCAGAGGAAGTTCGCACCAGGTTGACCACCGAGTTTATGAGTCTGAGGCAAGGAGATATGACGGTTACAGAGTTCATCCGTAAGTTCGAGAGGGGCTGCCACTTTGTGCCCCTGATAGCGAATAATGCCAGAGCTAAGTTGATGCATTTCCTGGTGGGTCTACGGCCGATCTTGCACCAGGATGTTAGGGTGTCTGACCCTGCTACTTATGAGATTGCTGTCTCCAAAGCCCTAGCAGCAGAGCAGGACCTGCGGGATATCGAGAGGGATCGCCAGGGCAAGCGCCCAATCCAAGTACCACACCGCCCTCCTCCTCATCAGCATCAGCAGCAAAACAAGAGGCCATTTCATGGGCCGCCTAGAATCAGAGGCCAGCAGCAGCAGCAGCAGGGGCGCCCAGCCCCGAGGACTTTTGAGCACCCAGTCTGCCCCAGGTGCTCACGCCGCCATCCTGGAGCGTGTAAGTCTGGCTCAGGAAAGTGTTTTAAGTGTGGCAGTCCAGACCACATGTTGCTGCAGTGTCCCCAGAGGAATCTGCCTACTCAAGGTAGAGTCTTTGCTCTCCATGCCGCGGAAACAAACCCGGAGACTATGTTATTGACAGGTACCTTTAAGCTTTAAGTTATCATTTGAATTTCCGTATTTTGGGGAATCTGGGTTAAGGTTTGAACTTAGAACCGCGATAGGATTGCATAGTTGGTCAAGTTTAAGCTATTGCATATTTTTCATGGCAGTTAGGTTGCAGCGAGCCTGGGGACGATCAAATCCAATCCAGTTAATTTTCATTATGCCAGTTAATTATTTTACGTGCATGAAAATAGAAAATATGTTAGGATCGGTTATTGACTAAGGAGTGTTTAGAAGGGGTGGTTGAATAAAAACTTCTAGGAATTTAAATGTTCTTTGAAAAAGGTAGTTCAGCTTTTGGAATAACATCAAGCTTCAAGTTCTGCAAATCCCATAAAATTTGTTCTTGTACTTGCATTGCAGCAATAGAACTGGACTTTCGACTTAATGCATCTGCAACAACATTGGCTTTACCTGGATGATAATTAATAACACAATCGTAATCCTTTACCAATTACAACCAACGTCGTTGTCTCATATTCAGTTCTTTTTGTGTGAATAAATATTTCAAACTCTTGTGGTCCGTGTATATTTCACACCGTTCGCCATACAGATAATGGCGCCATATTTTCAATGCAAATACCACTGCTGCCGAGATACGTAGTTTTCTTGGGTTAGCTGGTTATTACCGTCGGTTTATAGCGGGATTTTCTAAGATAGCATTGCCTTTGACTGCTTTAACAAGAAAGAATCTGAAATTTGTATGGGACGAAGCATGTGATCGCAGTTTCCAAGAGTTAAAGGCAAAATTGACATCATCACCAGTCCTTGCTATACCAGAAGGACCAGGAGATTTTGTGGTATACAGTGATGCTTCGAAACAAGGTTTAGGAGCAGTTTTAATGCAGCACGGGAAGGTAATTGCTTATGCTTCAAGGAAATTAAAGGAATATGAAAAGAACTATCCCACACATGATTTAGAACTGGCAGCAGTGGTATTTGCATTGAAAATATGGCGCCATTATCTGTATGGCGAACGGTGTGAAATATACACGGACCACAAGAGTTTGAAATATTTATTCACACAAAAAGAACTGAATATGAGACAACGACGTTGGTTGTAATTGGTAAAGGATTACGATTGTGTTATTAATTATCATCCAGGTAAAGCCAATGTTGTTGCAGATGCATTAAGTCGAAAGTCCAGTTCTATTGCTGCAATGCAAGTACAAGAACAAATTTTATGGGATTTGCAGAACTTGAAGCTTGATGTTATTCCAAAGGGATCTGCAATCAAATTATCATCTCTCATGGTTCGACCAACACTTGCAGACAGGATCAAGGTCGAACAAAATGCAGATAATGAATTCCAGCAGTTGAGACAGCGAGATGAGGATAAAGGACATTCGAACTTTGAATTGAATAGAGAAGGAATATGGACATATCGAGGTAGATTGTGCGTGCCTAAACAAGGAACAATCAGGACCAACATTCTTATTGATGCACATGCTACTCCCTATTCGATCCATCCAGGAGGCACAAAAATGTACAAGGATTTGAAACCGTTATTTTGGTGGCCAGGTATGAAAAAGGACATTTCTCAATTTGTTGCACAATGTCTAACTTGTCAACAGGTCAAGATTGAACATCAAAGACCAGCAGGGCTCCTGAAACCGCTACCCATTCCTGAGTGGAAATGGGAACATATCACAATGGATTTCATCCTTGGTCTGCCAAGAACACAAAGAGGATTCAATGCTATATGGGTTATTGTCGATCGACTTACAAAATCAGCTCACTTTCTTCTGGTGAAGACCACATACACGATGAATCAATATGCTGAAGAATACATCAAGGAGATAGTGAGGCTTCATGGCATACCAGTGTCCATTGTATCTGATAGAGATCCAAAATTTACATCAGCATTTTGGAAGAGTTTGCATCATGCTATGGGAACTCGATTGCCATTCAACACAGCATTCCACCCTCAAACTGATGGACAATCAGAACGAGTGAATCAGATCTTAGAAGATATGTTGAGGGCCTGTACTATTGACTTCCCAGGCAGTTGGGACAGTAAACTACCGTTGGCTGAGTTTACATATAATAATAGCTATCAGTCAAGCATTGGAATGGCACCATATACTGCTTTATATGGTAGAAAATGTCGATCTCCGGTACATTAGGATGAAATAGGAGAAAGGAAATTATTAGGCCCCGAATTGGTACAACAGACAGCTGAATTGGTAACCAAGATCAGAGAAAGAATGCACATTGCACAGAGTCGACAGAAAAGCTATGCTGATGTGCGACGTCGTCGATTGGAATTTCAGGTTGGTGACCATGTATTTGTAAAGATATCACCATTGAAGGGCATTTTACGTTTTGGCAAGAAAGGAAAATTGAGTCCAAGATATATCGGTCCATTTGAAATCTTGGAAAGGATAGGAGACAGGGCCTACCGAGTTGCTTTACCACCGAACTTATCAAATGTTCATAACGTTTTTCATGTTTCCTTGCTACGAAAGCATTTGGCCAATCCTTCTCACGTTCTTCATTATGAACCATTGGAGCTTGCATCGAATCTCTCATATGAAGAACGGCCGGTCCAAATCCTCGATAGGAAATCAAAAGTGTTACGAGGCAAAGAAATACCCTTGGTGAAACTGTTATGGCGAAATCATGCAATCGAAGAAGCAACTTGGGAACGAGAAGATGAGATTCAACAGAGATATCCGGAACTATATGGTACGTCAAATTTCGAGGACGAAATTCTTTGAAGGAGGGGAGAATTGTAATGCCCGGTTACTCGTACAAATGATTATAACGTGTTTATGTAGTTTAGTTTGTAGTTAATTACCTCATTAGATTTCACGTGATGAATGAAGTATCAATATTGAGATTAAACATGACTCTTATATTGTTCATGGTGTATTGAGAATGAATATATGTCAAAATAGTGATAGTAAGATGTGTACATAGAAATAGTGTAATAGAAGTTGTGGGAAATGAGATGTAAATATGGTAGTTCGTACGGGTTTTAGCATAATGATTTGAATATTGATCCAAATTGAGTGAGGCCATAACCATTAGAAAGCTAAGATATAATGCTACAACTTTCAAGTTTTGAGTTTTGTCCAAATCATTGTGGAAGACAAGCCAAAAGCGCCCCGAAGTGTGTCGTGTATACCGTCATTCTTTCACTGACACATGTTAGGAAAATAGGCATAACTTTTTACTCAGACCTCCAAATGACCTGAAATTTGGAGAGCTTAAAGCCAAGACATAGGGCTACAACTTTGTAGTTTACAACTTTTCCAGATTATGAAGGGAAGAGCCGTTTCTGGAGCGATATATGATGAATCAGTGTGCAGAGCCGAAACTTGCTCGCCCTAGCGGTCAAAAGTGTCCGCCCTAGCGAACCTGTGCAGAAATAAAATGTGTAGGACCGAGATTTACTCGCCCTAGCGGTAAAAAGCGTCCGCCCTAGTTAACCTGCTGTATAAAAAGATAAGTATCGGGTTTTCTAAGCACTTTCCACCATCCTCAACCTCTCTAACAGCATAAACTCGGAACAAAACTTAGAGAATTTCTTCCAAATGCTTTCTTCTTCATTCCTTTCATAGAATTGAAGTTAGAACTTTGTTCTTCATTCCAAGAGCTTCCTAAAGGTGTAAGTTTTCATCTCTTTTGTTTATTATAAAGGTAGAGGAGCAAACTTCACCTAGTATAGATATAGTGATTGAATTATTGTTATGTTTGACAGCATAGGAGCGAGAAACACCGTCTCAAACCAGTGTTCTTAAGCTTGGACTGTAAGTTGACATGTTCTTGAAGTAATACATGAGTAATATTATGAATTTCAAATGTATCTCATTGTCTATTGATATATGTACATTGTTAGTATGTTTATTGATGAAAACATAGCACCATATTCCATTGTTATGTATTAAATATGTAAGGAACTCATGAATATTGATGATGGGTGCTATGTCATGAACAAGAACATGAACATGAAAAGAAAAGGATTGATTTACATGATATAGAGCTTGTTGACATCATGGGTGGTTTTAAGTCCACCAAAGCTATTGGCCAATATATGTTCATGGGGCGTGGGGTTGCCAAAGGTTGCTCCCTGACGTCCAACACAGTAGTAGCTATATAATAAAGCAAGCACGGTAGTACAGGTCAACTAATGAGGCTCAAGTACAAACATGAACATGAATATATGCTATGATTTGACATGGTTTAAAGTTTCATTGTTGTCACGACTTGATATATATGTTCCTTCGATGCATATTGATACATATAAGTGCCAACTTATTGAGTTTTATAAACTCACGTAGCTCATGTATTACAGGATCAGGTAGTGAAGATGCATAGGATGCCGGTTCACCAAGGGATGGTTGTGACGTGTCTCACCTCGACAAGAACCGGGCTTCTTATTGTATAGCTTCCGCATATGTATTATAAGTTTTACAATGTCAGGGTTTGAAACACGTTTTACAATGTTTATGTCTATGGGTAGAATGAAGCAGAATACGTTTGTGTAGATGAAATATGTTTATATATATATATGAATGTTGTTGTTTATATAGTATTGCTTGAGTTTTTAGTTTAAACAAAATGTAGGGACATCATGCCAAAATTTTTATAAACCCTCAAATGGATGTTCCCTTGTTTGAGTTTCTTTATGCTATAGTTATATCATTCAAACCCTATTTTGATTATAGTGATTATGCTAAGTATAGAGTAAGGGTGTGACATTTTAAATGGTAGGATCAAGGTCGAACAAAATGCAGATAATGAATTCTAGCAGTTGAGACAGCGAGATGAGGATAAAGGACATTCGAACTTTGAATTGAATAGAGAAGGAATATGGACATATCGAGGTAGATTGTGCGTGCCTAAACAAGGAACAATCAGGACCAACATTCTTATTGATGCACATTCTACTCCCTATTCGATCCATCCAGGAGGCACAAAAATGTACAAGGATTTGAAACCATTATTTTGGTGGCCAGGTATGAAAAAGGACATTGCTCAATTTGTTGCACAATGTCTAACTTGTCAACAGGTCAAGATTGAACATCAAAGACCAGCAGGGCTCCTGAAACCGCTACCCATTCCTGAGTGGAAATGGGAACATATCACAATGGATTTCATCCTTGGTCTGCCAAGAACACAAAGAGGATTCAATGCTATATGGGTTATTGTCGATCGACTTACAAAATCGGCTCACTTTCTTCCGGTGAAGACCACATACACGATGAATCAATATGCTGAAGAATACATCAAGAAGATAGTGAGGCTTCATGGCATACCAGTTACAAACTGAACTAAGTATCCCGTCGGTCAATATCAATCAGTTAAACTGAATAAGCAGTTGCGGAAAATAAACTGATTGAAAGATAGAATATCTAACTGAAAATGAAAAGCTGAAGTAAAGACAACACAATATGTTTCTGGATGTTCGGAGAATTGAATAACTCCTACGTCACCCCTTCTATCTCAAGGATATGATATTCACTAAAAGACTTTGATCGAGTACAACACTTGTACAGACCCTCTTCAGTTAGGACTTATCTATTGCCTGAACTGAAACTCTTAGTATAATACAATGATCTCTGTAAGTAACTGAACTTAGCACTTATTGAAATATCAATATTACAGAGTGCTAGTTTGCTCAACGTGTAGCCTTGATTGCTACGAATAGATCTAATAAGTGTGAGCTGAGATTTTGACAGAGTAATAGCAAGTTTGAGATTAATCGATCGTGTCTTCTGTCAACTGCTCTTTAGTCATATTTATAAACTTATCTTTCAACGGTAATTTTGAATTTTCGTATCCGTTGATTGCCACCTCATCATTTCTTAGACAATGTTCTTGATTGCCGCTTTTTCATTGATTGTAAGACGGCGTATTAATCTCAATAGCCGAAATACGTTGTTCTATGCAGTGCGGCTTTCCATATTCAGTTGCTGTCTGATATGTCTATCTGTCTATTGAATGATCTTTCCCGAGGTATCTTCAGTTGAGAAGCTTTAATGTTTTCGGCTGAATGTTTTAACTGATCAGTTCTCAACTGATCAGTTTGTGTCAACTGATTTCAGTTGAATGTCCAGCTGCCGAATTTGCTTTCATGTATTAGTTGATTTAATCGATTGATTTATGTTTTGTCAAACTCCATAATTTAGTTTCCAACAATTTCCCCCTTTATGGTATTTGACAAAACCAAGAGATTTAACTCAGCTCTTTGTTGATAATAGATTACGCAACTGAATCATAGAATATCTGGGTTTCTTGTAGATAATATAGAAGTCTGAGAAAATGATACCAGTTGATAATAATAGCCTGATTAATTCTTCATCTAATTCTTCAGCATAACTGAGTCACAAAATAACTGGACAAATGATATCAGTTGCTTCAGCTGCTTTCCCCCTTTTTGTCAAATACCTCCATCTTGTCAGATAGCTTGCGAACGTGAGAAGAAGAACCGTGACAGAGGATGACATACTTTCAATAGCAGTAGACATTGTGACTTGCAGTAGTTCAATTTTCCGAGTCACAAGCGATTCCACACTGTTGACGCGTTGGGTAATTAATTCTTGAGTGGCAGTCAGACTGGACATGATACCTCTATTTTTCTGAATATCACCAACTGCAAAAGAGAGAGCGGTAACAGCAGATTGGATATCCTTCAGTCTTTTCAAGGATTCCTGATTATCATCCAACTTCAGACTGTGCGAAAGTTGCGTATTTTGAATCTTGGAGATGGCAGTAATTATTTGACTCATACTGTCCTGCATATGTTGGACTTCTTCAAAAATGAGATCAAAATCTGCTGAAGATGGAGGATTGGATTGTCGAGAAGTGCTTGGTTCACTTGTATTAAGTTCAGAAATGATCAAGGCTTGATCAGTTGAAATTGTTTCAGTAACATTTCGAACTGAAATATCAGCAGCAGGGATTTCTGCTTGATCCCGAGGTGGTGAGGAAGGATTTTGTTCAGTTGATGGTGACACAACCTGAACTGATGTCTCTAGGGAATGATCGATTGAGTCATCTGGCATATCAGTTGGTATGACCTGATCAGCAGATTGATCTGGTGGAACAATTTCCACTGAAAGAATAGTGACCTCTGGATTGGTTTGATCAGCAGAGTGATCAACTTTATCATTAACTGGTGCACTAAGGTGGGATTCCTCTACCACGGCTTGAATTACTTCATCAATATGAGCGAAAGACAGCTCAGCTTCAGTATATAGTTGTTGTTCAACAGGCGGTGAAGGAAGCTTATCAGAAACTGGCTCTTCAGTTGGAACAAGAACTAAAGCTGATGATGGTTCTGTTTTGTTAGAGGGTGCTTCTTCAACTAGTTCCACATCGTCATCATCTGAATCTCCTTGGTAGACTACCAGTTCTTGATTGAATTCCCAAAATTTGATTCGAGATAGTAGCCCTATAAGGTCAGTGTCAAGCTGAGTAATTACAGCTTGATCAGCATATGCAGTAGGGCCAGTTGGCAAGTAGTTGTTTTTAAGCTTAGCAACAATTTGAGCCAACTTCTTCGCTCTCATCTGATCAAAGAAATACCTTTTCCTCTCCAATGCTTGAGCAATAGAAGCAGCTTTGACAGTTCGAAGAACAAAGGCCTCCAACTTGATGAATTTTCTCAGCTCGGACTTTTCCTTCAGTTGCTTGGCAAAAACCTCAGTACGATAGGCTACCCAAGCATCATAGGACTTAGTCTTTGCAGCAGCAAAACTGTTCACTTTTGCCCATACAAGATCAATATGAGTCTGAATCGGGTTGGAGGGTCTGGGTTCTACAATCAATTTCCCTTTCCCTTTATCAGTACTCATGATATGAGGAATTTCCAGTCCGGTTCGAGTTGATTCAATCTGCTCTACAAACTTTATTCCTTTGGGTCTGGCAGGTGCTACACCAATTGGTCGAGATATTTGAGTAACAGGAGCTTGGGTCCTAACTGATTCCTTTATGGTACTTACTGAATCAGCTTGTGGAATAATCTGCAGAGGAACTGCTTCTATAGGCTGCTGATCAGTTAAGGAAATCATTTCGTCAGTGGGAATGGATACCTCAGAAGTTGTTTTAACCCTTTGAGTTCTTGGCTTTTCGCAATTTGAGGTGATGAAGTTTTTTCTGACTCTGATGTACTCAAAATCAATTTCCTTTTGGCAACCTTCAGTTGAGCCAACGTTTTGGCTTTCTTGACTGATTTGGGAGCAGCTAACTGAGTCCCAATTTCCTGTTTGATTCGCACAAACTGAGTAGGAGTTATGTCCATTTTGGATTTGATTGGCATCGTGTTCTTTGCATTGAACACCTTAAATTTCGATGTCTTCTCAGAGTCCTCAGCCACTAAACCTTTAGCTTTCAGCAGATAACTGATTTGAACGGCAAAACCCTTGGATTGTTTAGAAGATAGAAACATATTCTTCAAAACATTAAATATGAGATGCTTCCAGTTAAATTTGTGATTAGCCATAATAACAGTAATGGCCTGAAATTTCTCCAAAGTTAGGGCAGCAAATGATCCAGCTTTTGCCAAAAGCCCTTTAGCAATTACATCAGCCAGCAATTGAACTTCATGCTTGAGTTCCTTTTTAGGATCAGAAACTTTAATCTTCTGTCCATCAGCAGAGAGAAGGGTTTGCATTTCCTCAATATCAGATGCTTTAACATCCGAAAGTTGTGCCATACCTTCAGAAGGTAAGAGAAATAAATCACCAAGAGAATCTTCAGAGATGATCAGCAACTGACCATTGATAGTAGAATTGATATTTCCCTCAGAATCAATCACGCCAGTAGAGTAGAAATCCTGAAGTTCTTTGGGATAGATATCCTGAGAAGATTGTCCCAAAAATGTTCTTAGACCAGCAGCTTCAAGTTTCTGAAATACTTTCTGGACTTCAGCATCGCCGAAGGATAAGATAGATCCAAAATTGATGGCCATAGCATTTAGCATGAAAGCGGGAATTTGAGTTGCCATTGATAACTGATAAATTTCCTGAAAGAAAATTCGAAGGATGATGTAGTTCTTGCTCTAAAGAAAATTTGAAGTAGTCGAAAAGTAAAACTGAAATGAAGCGGGGAATTGTACTAATGTTTGTGACTGTTTGAATTTTCGGACACGTGTCAGTCCAGTAAAATTTTGAGTAAAAATATGTGTACGTGTGCTGTAATCGTGTGTGTAAAGTTTGAGTGGTTAAAAATGAATCCACGTCATAAATCAAAATTCATCATTAGTTTAGCAGACAGTCACGTCATTTGATTTGGAATATAATTGGTTTAATTAGTTAACTTATATGAGAAGATTAGTGGAAAATTCGACTGGTAGGTCAGTTGATAAGACTGGGTTCTTTCAGTCGAGAGTTCACTAACAACTGTCTTCTCAGTTAACTTCTTGAACCATTATTCCCCCTTAATAAATGCATTAACGCAAAATGACGGCAATAGACAGTAATGATTAAAGATGAGTATGGTGCTCGGCATAGCAAACGTCACAGAGAGAAATTTCCTTTTGTTTCCCTCTTTTTGGCCTATAAATAAGAGTGAAGGGGTTAGCCAAAATTATCTCAGCAAGTAAGTTTCAAAGATAAGGAGAATGGCAGAAGCTGGAAGCTCAAACGACGCTCAGTTTACACTGCAGGCCAGGAAGCAGTTCATAGAGGATGAAGTCTTCTACGCTAGCCTTCCTTACTGGGAAGAGATGCAGGAACTGGAGTTCCTGTATTACTCTGGGCGGGTCTCCACTTTCAGGCGAAAGGCCCAACTTCGAGAGGTGCGAGAGCTTCTAGAGGTTCCTGCGGGGGTGGACCTTTTTAAAGAGGGTTATCTCTACAAGCTCTTTCTTCTGAAGGAGCTAGAGATCCTCCGCCGCATCGCTGCCTCCCACAATTTCTGCAAAACCTCTTCCTCAGCACTAGCTGCATGGATGAGTTTGTGGATAATTGCTGTGGAGGAAGAATATGAAATTGTAACCGGCTCCTCTTCTTCTCCTCAATAAAATATTTATTATGTTTTATCGTCTTTGTTCTTTTATTTCTGCCTGCAATGATCTTGTAAGAGATATAATCATAAGAGCAACACAAACACTTGCTGACATCAGTTAAGAACTCATAAGAATAAGCAACTCACTTAAATATTTAATAAAACAGCAATAAAGGTTAACAACAAATTACGACCAATGATCATGTAATCCTGTCAAATTTATGGATGAATGAAATATTTATTTTATCGTTTTGCTTTTATTTCTTCATACAATTATCCTGTTATATGACCTAATGACATGCTAACAGTCATCAGTTTTGATAAGTAAACAAATGAACTGATGAAAAACTAATTTTTATAAATTGATAAACAACTAATAAAATTCAAACTGTTATTAACTGATATCTTAAATGTCCTCGGTAAATGTGAGAGTCGCTTTAATTGACTTGTGATTCTTCAACTTCTTCAACACATTTTTCTTATAAATGAGATGATAGTGGTGAAAATGTGATCAGTTCAAAATTATTTCAACATGTCTGATTCTGATGCATGCAGTAGCACTCACGTTCATGTGACTGATCAGTCTGCCCCTCGTTTAGCTGAAATTAAAAGAAAAATGGAGAAATATGTCTTTAAGAAGGTATTGACAACCTGGGAAAAGATTTATGAGTTGAAGATGGTGAGTGACAGTGGTGTCATTCCTACTCGTGCTCAGGAGGCAAGAGCACTGAAATACCTTGCTCGTTTTGAGGTTAGGCACGTTAATGATTTGGTTGAAGATAAATGTCTTTTAGAAGCAATGCTATGGAAGGAGTGGCATGTTGTTGATAAGATCTCAAAGTCAAGGGCATTTGCTGGAGTTCGAATTTATGAGTTGAATGATTGGGTTAGGGCATGGCTAGATACAGTTGGATCTATGATTTCTTCTGTAAATTGGGATCGTTGGTATTCTTAATGAAATATTATTCTCAATTTGTTGTGTTCTTATTTTCTGCACTTAATTCTGTTAGTGAAGTTATATTACTAATAGTATCTTAAGATAAATCAATTAAACCAAGAATATTTCGGAAATAAGAAAACTTAGCCTCTGGTAACGGTTTTGTGAAGATGTCTGCTGCTTGTTGTTCCGTTGAGACGTATTCTAATCTGATATTCTTCTTCAATGCATGATCTCTGATGAAATGATGTCTGACATCTATATGCTTAGTCCTGGAGTGAAGAACTGGATTGTATGTAATAGCAATTGTACTCGTGTTGTCACAGAATATTGGTGATTCCTTTGCATCAACACCATAATCTTTCAGTTGTTGCTGAATCCAGAGTAGTTGGGCACAGCAGCTTCCAGCAGCAAGATATTCTGCTTCAGTTGTGGAAGTTGCTATGGATGTTTTCTTTTTACTAAACCAAGAGATCAGTCTGTCTCCAAGAAACTGACATGATCCACTTGTACTTTTTCGATCAAGCTTGCATCCTGCATAATCTGCATCTGAATAGCCAACTAAATTGAAAGATGAGTCTTTAGAATACCATAAACCAACATTTTGCGTGCCTTTAAGATATCTCAAGATACGTTTGGCCGCAGAAAAATGTGATTGTTTAGGATTAGCTTGAAATCTTGCACATATACATACAGCAAACATAATATCAGGGCGACTAGCAGTTAGGTACAATAAAGAACCTATTAAACCTCTGTATAGTGTCGTCTCAACTGATATTCCCCCTTGATCAGTGTCTAATTTAACTGATGAGCTCATTGGAGTGCTTGCTGCTGAACAAGATTCCATGCCAAATTTCTTTAGCAATTCCTTGGTATATTTGGTTTGACTGATAAATGTTCTTGAATCCAGTTGCTTCACTTGTAAACAAAGAAAGAATGTCAACTCACCCATCATGCTCATCTCGAACTTATCCTGCATCAACTTGGAAAATTTCTTGCATAATTTGGGGTTATTTGACCCAAAAATAATATCATCAACGTAAATTTGAAGAAGTAAGATATGATCATTTTTCGAAAATTTAAACAAAGTCTTATCAACTGATCCAACAGAAAAATCATGATCAGTTAGGAATTTTGAGAGGGTTTCATACCAAGCTCGTGGAGCTTGTTTGAGACCATATAACGCTTTGTTCAAATAATAAACATGATCAGGGAAATTATGATTGACAAAACCTGGAGGTTGTTCAACGTAGACTTCTTCTTGCAATTGGCCATTTAGGAATGCACTTTTCACATCCATTTGATAGACTTTAAAGTTTTTGAAGGATGCATAGGCAAGAAATATTCTGATTGCCTCCAGTCTTGCAACTGGTGCATATGTTTCATCATAATCAATTACTTCTTCTTGTCTATACCCTTGTGCCACTAGCCTTGCTTTGTTGCGCACAACTGAACTATCTTCGTTCAGTTTGTTTCTGTACACCCATTTTGTACCTATAACAGTTTTAGAAACTGGTCTTGGAACTAAGTTCCAGACATTGTTATGAACAAACTGATTTAGCTCTTCTTGCATTGCATTAATCCAATTAGGATCAGCAAGAGCTTCGTCAGTTTTTGTTGGTTCTATTTGAGATACAAAAGCTGAATGAATAAATAAATTAAGCATTTGATTTCTTGTTCTTACTTGATCAGATGGGTTACCTATTACCAGTTCTGGAGGGTGTGATTTCTTCCATCTAAGTTCAGCATTTGTTGCTTCACAGCCAGCAAATTCTTCGTTAGGTAACTGAATGTTCTCAGTTTCAGTTGGAGCTGATTCAGTTGTTAATTGATTTTCATTAGTTTGCTCCACTAACTGATTGTCAAGATTTGCTTCCAATTCAGCTGGTTGACCCAATATCTCAGGTTCAGGTGTATGAAAGATATTCTGATTATTACGACTTTCGTCTGAGTCATCATCTTCCAGACTGATATCTGTAAATAGATCAGCTAGCTCAACTTGATCAGTTGGCTTATCGATTAGTGCAGTTTCATCAAAATCAACATGTGCAGATTCTTCAACATTTAAGGTTTTCTTATTAAATACTCTGTAAGCTATGCTAACTGATGAATATCCAAGGAATATTCCTTCTGCTGATTTGACATCGAATGCTTTTAGATAATTTTTACCATTGTTATGAATAAAACATCTACAGCCAAATATTTTGAAGTAAGTGATTATGCTTTTTCTTCCATGCCAGATCTCATATGGTGTTTTCATGTGATTTTTATTAATCATTGATCTGTTCTGAGTGTAGCATGCAGTGTTTACTGCTTCAGCCCAAAATCTTTGAGAAATACCAGAATCAGCAAGCATTGTTCTAGCAGCTTCTTTAAGAGTCCGATTCCTTCTCTCAGCTACACCGTTTTGTTGAGGTGTTCTTGCTGCTGAGAGCTCATGCTTGATTCCAGTATTTTCTAAAAAGTTTGAAAGTGTTTGATTGATGAATTCAATTCCTCGATCAGATCTGATTCGATCAATCCCAACTGATTTTTCATTTAAAAGTCTTTTGAAGAGTTTAATCAGTTGTGCAGCAGTATGGTCTTTGGATTTGAGAAATATAACCCAAGTAAATCTTGAAAAGTCATCAACGACCACCAAGGTGTATTTCATTCCCCCTAAGCTCATGACTGGTATTGGACCAAAGAGATCCATGTGCAATAATTCTAAGCATCGGGATGAAGATTTACAGCCTTTGTTTTTGAAAGAGGATCGAACTTGTTTTCCATACTGACATGCTGAACAAAGTTTTTCTTTTGAAAAATTTATTTTGGGCAAACCAGTTACAAGTTCATGCTTACTCAGATAGGCAAGAGATTTAAAATTTAAATGATTTAACCTTTTATGCCACAACCAGTTTTGAGATGATTTAGAGGCAATAAAACATACTGGTTTATAAGGTTGATCATTCCAGCTGACTTTGTAAGTGTTTCCACACCTTTTGCCAGTTAGAATAATCTCTTCAGTTGAGTTTTTGACTGAACAAGAGTGTTTGTCAAACTGAACTGAGAATCCATTATCGCATAACTGACTAATGCTTATCAGATTATACTTAAGATTTTCGACTAATAAAATATCATTAATGGTGAAGTTACCATGGATAAGCTTACCCTTACCCACAGTTTTACCTTTGGAATTATCCCCAAAACTGATGTTTGGACCAGTGTATTTGACCAGTTGAGATAATAAATTTGAATCTCCTGTCATGTGTCGTGAACATCCACTGTCCAGATACCATATTGAACCAATGCTTGTACCTACTATCTGCATTTAAACACAAAATAAGATTTTGGTACCCTTTTCTATTTGGGTCCAAAGTTGATTAGTCCTTTAGGAATCCAGACTTGAATCAGTCTAACTGACCGTCCTGTTGCTGTATTCCATATGGTCCTTCCCTGTCTGTGTGTGCTTGGTGTATGGTGTGTGGATGATACGACATGTGTTTTGTCCTTTTTCAACTGATTGTTCAGCCGATATCTTTTCTGAACTGGTTTACTGTTGTAGTAGTTTGAGTAGCCATATGAATATTTTCTGCTGAGAGTTTTTGGTTGTTGATTCCATGAGTCAGTCTTACCCTTCGGATTATACCCAATCCCACATCTCATGCCTTTATTCATATTCTGAGATGGTTGTTCAATCAGTTTACTCGACTCTTTTTGATCTTGTACCATAACTGATTTTACAAAGTGAATATATTTCCCTTTGTTCATATTCAGTTTTGGTTGAGTATCTTGGGAGGACGAATCATCTTTACTACAGAATCCTAAACCAGTTTTATCATCAACTGATTTCTGAGAGTTCTGTATATTAGTTAAAGCTTTAGATGATTTGTTCCAAACTTGAATAAGCTCATTGAGCTTTGTATTTTCAAGCGACAAATTCTGAATCATTAATTGATTCCTGCTTCTTTCAATACTGAGTTCAGCAATCTCCCTTCTCAGACTCAACATTTCAACTGATTCATCAGTTTTTGTTTTATCGTCTTTGGGATCATCTTGCTTTGCTCTGTATTTTTCAAATGATAAAGCAAGCTTTTGATACTCACTGATCATGTCATGAAGAGTTGAGATGAGTTCTTCTCTTGTAAAATCAATTGAGCTAAAATCAAATACCTGCTCATAGCTTGATTGATCTTCTATGTTATCAGCCATTAGACATGTTACTTATTCCTCATCCTCACTTGAACTGCAAGAACTTTCTGGTTCTGACTCTTCGCTGTCAGTTTCTGCCCATTTGGCTTTGCTATCTTCAGCTAGGAGTACTTCATGTTTCTTTCTGTAAGGCTTCTTTTCGTCCTTAGATCTCCTCTTGTGCTCATACACTTTCTTCTTTCTTTTAGTTGAGATTTGATTGTCCTTTTTAGGCTTGGGACAGTTAGCAATAAAGTGACCAGATTTGCCACAGTTGAAACATACATTAGACTCTTCTTTGGAGTTGTTTCTTTGATAATTCTTCTGAAAATTTCCTTGATTTTTCCTCATGAATCTTCCAAATTTCTTAATGAATAGTGACATGGCATCGTTGCTCAGTTGATCAGCAGTTTTCTCAACTGAACCAGTTGATTCATTTCTAATAGCAGTCAAAGCAGTAGTTGCTGCTGGGGTAGATGGTTCTCCTTCTCGAGTTTGAAGTTCAAACTCATATGCTTTTAGATCAGCAAATAAATCATGAAGTTCAACTTTGTTAAGATCTTTGGATTCCCTCATTGCCATAGTTTTGACATCCCATTCTTTGGGAAGTCCTCTGATTACTTTCAACCCTACTTCTTTATTTGTATACACTTTCCCAAGTGCATTCAGTTCGTTGATGATACAGCTGGTTCTTTCATCATATTCATGCATTGTTTCTCCCATCTTCATTCTGATGTTGTCGAACTTCTGCACAGCAACTGAAAGTTTGTTTTCTTTGGTTTGTTCATTGCCTTCGCAAAGTTGAATTAACTTCTCCCAAATTTCTTTGTCGGTTTTGCACATTTTGATCTTACTGAACGTTACTTTGTCCAGTGTCTTATACAATATGTCTTTTGCAACGTTGTCTAGATTTGCCTTTCTCTTGTCCTCTGTAGTCCACTCATCTCTAGGCTTTTCAATTCGGTGAGGTGCCCCTTCAGTGATAGCAACAGCTGTGTTTGCTTTCAAAATTTTCATGGGTCCGTCAGTTATAACCTACCACATGTCATCGTCTTGTGCAGCTAGATGAGCCTGCATTCTGATTTTCCAATCATCAAAATCTTCTCTGGAGAACTTTGGAATCTTATTGAATGAGGACATAGTGATTAGATTGAGTATAGATAGTCTTTGATAGGATATGCCTCGCTCTGATACCACTTGTTAGGATCGGTTATTGACTAAGGAGTGTTTAGAAGGGGGGGTTGAATAAACACTTCTAGGAATTTAAATGTTCTTCGAAAAAGGTAGTTCAGCTTTGTTACAAACTGAACTAAGTATCCCGTCGGTCAATATCAATCAGTTAAACTGAATAAGCAGTTGTGGAAAATAAACTGATTGAAAGATAGAATATCTAACTGAAAATGAAAAGCTGAAGTAAAGACAACACAATCTGTTTCTGGATGTTCGGAGAATTGAATAACTCCTACGTCACCCCTTATATCTCAAGGATAGGATATTCACTAAAAGACTTTGATCGAGTACAACACTTGTACAGACCCTCTTCAGTTAGGACTTATCTATTGCCTGAACTGAAACTCTTAGTATAATACAATGATCTCTGTAAGTAACTGAACTTAGCACTTATTAAATTATCAATATTACAGAGTGCTAGTTTGCTCAACGTGTAGCCTTGATTGCTACGAATAGATCTAATAAGTGTAGGCTGAGATTTTGACAGAGTAATAGCAAGTTTGAGATTAATGGATCGTGTCTTCTGTCAACTGCTCTTTAGTCATATTTATAGACTTATCTTTCAACGGTAATTTTGAATTTTCGTATCCGTTGATTGCCACCTCATCATTTCTTAGACAATGTTCTTGATTGCCGCTTCTTCATTGATTGTAAGACGGCGTATTAATCTCAATAGCCGAAATACGTTGTTCTATGTAGTGCGGCTTTCCATATTCAGTTGCTGTCTGATATTTCTATCTGTCTATTGAATGATCTTTCCTGAGGTATCTTCAGTTGAGAAGCTTTAATGCTTTCGGCTGAATGTTTTAACTGATCAGTTCTCAACTGATCAGTTTGTGTCAACTGATTTCAGTTGAATGTCCAGCTGCCGAATTTGCTTTCATGTATTAGTTGATTTAATCGATTGATTTATGTTTTGTCAAACTCCAGAATTTAGTTTCCAACAAAATACTTATTTTGAGATTTATGCGATATTGCTTGTGGTCAATTCACTATGATGGGAGCATTATTTTATACGGTCGCCAGTGACCGATCAGTTCAGTTTGGTACCACCCGGTCGCCAGTGACCGGCCAACTCAGTTCAGTTTTACACTCCCCGGTAGCCAGTTACCGACCAGTTTGCATGATTATTTTAAAGTTATTTCTTTGAAGTTAATTATTTTATTATTATTATTTCATGCAGTAGTTTGATTTTTAGCATTTAAGTTATTTCAATGAGGCCGGACTGGAGTTGGAGCTTTGAGATAGAATTTAAGATTTGATAAATATTTCCTGACTTTATTTTAGCTAGCAAGTAAGTTCATTTAAGTTCAAAATGGATTTTAAAGAATTATTTAAGTTACTTGAGGTGAATAAGAAATAAGCTCATTTAAGTTACTTAATTAAGGGGTTAGCTCACTAAATTAATTAAAGGATAAGTGAGGCTTTTAAGGATTATAAATTTACTAGCTAGATAACATTTTTCCCTTCCCTTTAATTGTTAAATTTCGGCCACCCCTTTGTTGATCAAATAATTCATTTGCCAACTCATCCTTTGACCAATTCTTTGTCATCTTCTAGTATGCTAACCTTTTCAATTAGTAATCAACCTTAATTAATTAATGTTAAAACATTATCCTAGTCTAGATGAGCATGTAGAATCGGTCATTGCACCACCATAATCCCTCCAAGGATATTTGATAGCAAACCACAATTCAAATTTCAAAATGAGGGAGACTTGGTCTTTATTTGTCCCTTATATTTTGCACCCATCACCCTCACTCCCCTAACCATTTCCCCACCTCCCTAATCTCGAAAATTCAGAGTGTTTTCAGAGTAAAAAACGTGAGAATTCAGTGGGTGGTAGGAGAGAAAAATCGAGTGCAAGAAAGATAGAAAAGAAAGCGTTCCACTCCTCCGCTCCGTGTCGTCGTCGTTTCGTTCGTTTTCTTTCGAAACGAAACCAGGCATGTCTAGATTTCTTTCAAACCTCAATCAAGTCATATTATCAATTATTTTTCAGTATATGATCATGTTTTATCAAGCAAAAACCGAGATACATGTCAAAACATTTTGAAACAACACATGCAGAATTTTCGATTTTTCCTTGGCAAGCTTCACGGTTTCTTTTGGTTTGTGAGTTTCAGGTATTGGATCGACTCCAGGCTCCCAAGGCGACTTATATACATGTAATAGGATGCATTAGGACCACATTTGTCCATCGGTTTCACCCCATGCTCGCTGGAAAGCAAGAAATGACAGCAACACCATTTGTGTCCCTTTTTGAGTTCGAAAATTCAGTTTGGTTGTCAAGGAGGAAGGATCTGACCTTGGCTGCCCCAAGGGCATATAGCCATGGTTAGATCACTTCCCTAGCATGTCTAAGACGTGACCAAGTTGCCCTTTTGGTGGCTTGGTCCATGGCTCATCGGTTTTTACGCAAAACATCAAAACAGTCCAGTCCCCTTCTCGCCCCTTCGGTTGGACAGCACTTGTGCTTCGGGTTTGGTTGGTTTGGTATGGATCTTGTTCGGTCTATGGCCCTTAGCCACGGTTCATACCATGCCCCTAGATGTCTAGATTGTGCCATGGTCAACCAAATGGCCACTGGAATGACGCAAGACATCGATCTAAGCAAAACACTACACACGCATGCACGTTGGTTCTCGGTTGGAGTTTCGGTTGAGTTGGCTGGCCTAGGGCCCTTAGCCATGGTTCAAATCACTCCTTGGGATCTTGGTAAGAGTCTCTGGTCAGTGGTTCACGCCCCCAATGGCCGGTAGTCTCGCAAACAACACAAGTTACACGATTGTACAGTTGCTGGAATTTTACAGCAAGTTGCTGTGTCGGTTCGGTGGCTTGTTCGAGTTCTCGTTTGGCTTTTAGCCTATGGCCTTGGACTGGACAGTGTCCCTTTGAGTTGGGAAGGTCGTGTTTTTGACCGTTCGCGATTGGGATCATTTTTGAGGTCGTACGAGAATTTACGGTGCGATGTGCCAAATTGACTCTCGAAAGAGCGTTTCATGTTTTGGCCTCCATTCCACCTAGATTTCGACCCTATCATTTTAGGAGCATTATTTTATGATTTTCAGCGTATTTTAATCATGACTATACTTCGGTTCAGTGTCGGTTCAGGTTGGCTCGGAGTCATGATTAAATACGAAGTCATTAGGCATCATATTCGCATCTTTTGAACGTAAATTGCATAGTTGGTCAAGTTTAGGCTATTGCATATTTTTCATGGCACAGTTAGGTTGCAACGAGCCTGGAGACGATCCAATCCAATCCAGTTGGTAACATATACAGGAATTTTCATTATGCCAGTTAATTATTTTACGTGCATTAAATAGAAAATGATTATTTTTGAGATTTATGCGATATGGCTTGTGGTTCATTCACTATGTGGCAGTATTATTTTATACGGTCGCCAGTGACCGATTAGTAAAGTTTGGTACCACCCGGTCGCCAGTGACCGGCCAGCTCAGTTCAGTTTCAGACTCCCCGGTAGCCAGTTACCGATCAGTTCAGCTTAGTGCAGGGGCCACAGGCGTAAAACATAATCTCAACAAAAAATTTTACCAGTATTTCAGTACAGGGCTCCAAGGAGCAAACATTTTTACTGTGATTTTCAGTTCAGTTATGCACGTATTATAATTGCTCAGTACAGATTATTTTCAGCATGCCTCATGACATGATATTTTATCCCATGCATATTTTACTTCAGTTTTTACTCGTTACCTGCAATATTTGCATGCTGAGTCTTTAGGCTCACTAGACTTGATTGTTGTAGGTACTGATGAGGCCAGGGCCGAGGGCGGGGACCAGTGAGCCAGCTTGGGTCGGCAGTAGTGGCACCCTAGGACCTCAGCGCAGCAGTTGTTATTTTTCCGCAAACAATTTTATCAGCCGTTGGATATTTTTAAATTGGCATTGTTGGCAAACTTTATTTTCTTCCGCTGCAACATTTTGAAACATTGAACTTGATTTTTAGTGATTTTATGAATAAGGCCATTTAAGTTCTTTTAAAAAGAAAATTTTTAATTTTCCGCAAATTTTCAAGCTAGCAGTTTTAGGGCCTTTACAGTTACCGAAGTAGGTTTTAACTCGCCTAGATTGAGTTCTTGATAAACTGAATATGGAAGTAAATTTACACTAGCTCCAAGGTCAAGCAATGCTTTTTTAATTTTTCGTTCTCCAATAATACAAGAAATAGTAGGACAACCAGGTTCTTTGTATTTCAAAGTATTATTATTTTGAATGATTGCACTTACTTGTTCGGCTAAAAATGCTTTTTTTTTCACATTCAATTTTCTTTTCACAGTGCACAAGTCTTTCAAAAATTTGACATATGATGGTACCTGTTTTATTGCATCTAATAAAGGAATATTAACTTTTACTTGTTTAAAAATATAATATATATATCAGAATTCGAATTTGATTTTTTTGTATTTTTCAATGCATGAGGGAATGGTGGTGACACAGTCTGCTGAACCTCCTCTTCGCAAGTTATGGGTTCCACTTCCTTACCCTTTGAAGTTGATTTATCATCATCTTCACAAGGTTCAAGAATGGATTTTTCCACAACCTTACCACTTCGAAGGGTAATAACAGATTTTACCTGATCCATCGGTTGAGTTCCAGAAGTTCCAGTTTGTGAATGATGATCCTTGGGATTAGGCAGAGGTTGTGAAGGAAATTTACCTTTTTCATGAACATTAAGTGCAGATGCAAATTTAGCAAGAGTATCTTTCAAATCTGTCATGGTTTGAGCAGTTTGAGTATTGATAGACTCTTCCTTTGCAATGAAAGAATTCAATGTTTCTTCCAAATTTCTTTTAGGTGGAGGAACATAAGGTGTATAATTTTGAAAATTTTGTTGATTTTGGAAATGTGGTTGTGAAAATTGTGCAGCATTATCAGTCCTCCAACTAAAATTTGGATGATTTCGCCAACGTGGATTGTAATTTTGAGAAAATGGTTCAAAATTTGGCCTTTTGAAATTGTTCAAAACATTGGCTTGTTCATGGAGACATTCTTTAAAAGAGGGCAAAGTGGGACAATTTTTTGTAAAATGATCACTTGTATCACAGATGTGACACGCAATTTCTTGAATAGATTTTAATTGACCATTCTTTTTCAATTCAAGTGCCTCAACTTTTCTTGCCAAAGAGGTAAATCTAGCTTGAAGATCAGGTTCATCTTTGAGAGTGTACATACCTCCACCAGATGTAGGAGATTGAATCTTGTTTGATGGTTCGATTGTGCCTATAGTGTTCCAATTTTGAGCATTTTCAGCTAATGAATCGAGATACTCAATTGCCTCGTTTGGATCTTTATCTTCAAATGTTCTATTACACATAAATTCAACCATTTGCCTATCTTTAGGTGTTAAGCCTTCATAAAATTGAGAAACAACCCTCCAAATTTCAAAACCATGATGTGGACAAAGATTAAGCAATTCTTTGTATATATCCCAACACTGATAAAAAGTTTCTCCTTGTTTTTGAGTGAAAGTGATGATTTGCCTTTTGAAAGAATTTGTTCTATGCGATGGAAAAAACTTTTTCAAAAATTGTTGTTGCAATTCATCCCAAGTTCGAATGGATCCTGATCTAAGATTTTGTAGCCAAGTTTTAGCTTTATCTTTTAAACAAAAAGGAAAAAGCTTAAGTCGAATGGTGTTCATGCTACAATTTAGATCATTATATGTGTTGCACACTTATTCAAACTCTCGTAAATGCATGTATGAATTTTCAGAATCTAAGCCATGAAAGTTGGGTAAAAGTTGGATAATACCAGGCTTAAAATTGAAATGAGATGCATCAGGGGGAAAAACTAGACATGAAGGTGCACTAGTACGTGTAGGATTCATGTGATCTCTAAGTGTTCTTCGTCTATCATGATCATGTTGAGATTGAATTTCATCTTCATTTTCTTAGATGGGTTCTTCCGCCATGTTTTGTAAAAATAAAGGGTTATTTCGAATGAGTCGACCACTAAGTGTACGTGACCAAATGCTCATGCAAATGCAAAAGAATAAAAACACATAAAAGCAATAAAAATTCAAATAAAGAAAAATAAACTATAAAGGAAATTAAATAGACTTGAAATTAAATTATACTTCCCCGGCAACAGCGCCAAAAACTTGTTGCGACTTTGATTGTTGCACTCCCAAGAGCAGGTTGTCCACAAGTAGTATAATTCGATGAGTCCGAATATCGTATCCACAGGGAAGCTAAGGTAATTACAAGTCCACTACAATGTCTTTTTGTTTTTGTTTTTTATTTCTTTTAATGGTTTGAATCTTTAATTGTTCAAATTTTAATTTAAGTAGTTGAGATTAAAAGATCCACTCTTGGTATTTTAATAAAGTTAACATTAACGAACAATATTGAAATTCATTTAATAAAATGGTTCCAATATATTAAATAATCATATTTATATTATGTTATATATTATTATCTTATAAGTATATAATAAATACCAAAACTTATAAATGTTGTCAAGTATTTATTGTGCTATATATATATATATATATATATATATATATATATATATATATATATATATATATATATATATATATATATATATATATATATATATATATATATATAAACACTAAATCAAGGTTTCCACTTTAAATGGTTGGTAAAACCAAACTAACATTTAAATGGTACCAAGAAAATATTATTGTGATATATTTATATATAGTAAATCAAGGAATTCAAGTTAAATGGTTGGTAAAACCAAACAAACATTTAAATGGTTCCAAGAATTTAATATTATAATATATTTATATATAATAAATCAAGGCATCCACTTTAAATGGTTGGTAATACCAAACTAACATTTAAATGGTTCCAAGAATTTAGTGTAACATATAGCAACAATAAATCAAAACTCCCACTTATAAGTAGGGTATAAAAATTCTTAAAGAAATAAATATAACATAAACAATAAATAATGATTAAATAATATAAAACATAGATTCTTACCTTTTAATAACCTTATTATCATGCCAAGAGTTTCACCTTATCATCTCAACTTTAGGAAATTAGCTATTCATTATTCAAAGTGTAAAACTTTGAATATGAAATTAACATGCTAATTGTATTTAAATGAAGAAATAAAGGAAAAATATAGAGAGAAATATTATGAACTCAAAGGTTTGTTCATACAATGAGGGATATCCCAATACATTACAATGCACCCTTATTTATAGCCAAATTTGGGGAGACAACCACAAATAAAATATTATTTTTTTACACATAAGTCTTCATTGGTGTTCCAAGATATTATATTATATTACACATCACTTTTGAAGGTCTTCTTCTCCGAATTTGCTTCTTCACATAAAAAGAAACATGTGGTTAATTGAGTTGTCTAGTTGTGGTATTTTTTTCAGATCATTTGACCAAGTAATTTGAGAGATATGGTCAAAATACTAGAGCATGGTAAAACAGCCACTCCTTTGGTAACTTTATTTGTTGCTTAATTTGATCCCAATTGTGAGAGGATTTTTATCTCATGCTTGCCATCAATATTGTAGATATTAACATCAACTTTCTACAGGTCCAAGAATCATCTTAATCCCATTTGCAATGCCAAGTTTATTCTTGTTTTATCGAACCTGTAAAAATAGTAAAAAATTATAATTACACAACAACTTATATTTTATACAATTTATTATAAAACATATAATATTTAAATATTTAATAAAACAAAAACTATATATTTATATTATAAAACATTTAATTAATGTACAATTTTTATGTTTATCACAGACCAAGTGCCTCTCCTTGGGGAGATTCAATCTTATTGGTACAGAAGAATGGTGAAAGTACAAAATAATGTGTCATTCTACAAAGAACTCGATAAGATCAAGAACAAATGTCATCTTTCAAGAATAGATGACCTTTTCAATCAGTTAAAAAGAGCTAAGATCTTTTCAAAGCTTTAACTAAGGTCAGACTACCACAATTGAAGGCCAAGGCAGAGAATATTCTTAAAACAACCTTAAAAAGAAAAAGGACATGGACACTATGAGTTCATAATAATTTCTTTTGACCAATTCTCCAACAACATTCATAGAACTCATGAACAGAGTGTTAAAGAAATTTTTCGACAAGTTTGTGGTAGCATTTATTGATGACATTCTTGAATATTCAACAAGCGAGGAAGACCGCAAAGAAGATCTTCGTCCTGCTCTACAGATGCTATGAGAAAAATAACTATATACTAAATTTAGAAATATGAATTTTCACTAAAAAGCGTCATATTCTATGGTCATATAATATCTTGAATAGACATATCAGTGGGCCACAAGAAGGTGGAAACAATAAGGAATTGACCTTGATCGAATACTGGAATAGAAATTCGAAGTTTTTGGGATTAGTTGGCTAACAAGAAAATGTGTTGAAAAATTTTCTTCCGCTCGCCAAACTCATTCAGAATAACTCCAAATTCAATTAGAGTGAAGAATGCGAGAAGAGTTTTTAGATCTTGGAAAAAAAATCGTTTCTACGCTAGTATTAGTACTTCTCGAAGAAGGCAATAATTTCACAATGATACATCAAATGAGGATCGTGATGTGTTCTCATTCAAGAGGGGCAAGTAATTGTCTATGCATCAAGGAAATCTGAACGAGGAACAGAAGTATGAAGAAGTTCCTATTCAAATAGTGGACACTAAATACCAAGTGCTGAGATGTCGAACAATTCTATATGTCAAGATACAATGGTCAAATCATATGAAACGAGAAGCAACTTGGGAATTTGAAGAACATATGCGCACTCGGCACCCTCACCTCTTTAAAGATTTAGCTAACTCAAGTTTTGACGACGAAACTTCTAATAAGGAGGGTGGGATGTGAGAACTCGAATTTTTCGAAGCAAAGCACCTCAAAAAGCTCGTGAAGTAGCTCGAAAAGAAGCCGAGACAATGCAAAACCTTGAGAATTGAGGGTACGTCACTCGGAAGAGGAAACCCTTAGCTCACAAGCTAAAACCCTCAGCTCAAGGAAGCTCCAAGATTCGTGGACAAAAAAACCCTCAGCTCACCAGCTAAAACCCTCATCTCAAGGAAGCTCATTCTTTCTTGTCCTAAAAGAACAAGAAAAATGGAGCTAGGAGAAGATCTATAGTATTGGACAAATTTAATGACCCTTGAGTAAACCAAGGAGAAGAGCTAAAGGATTGGACATATTTATGACCATTGAGTTAACTAAAGAAAGAAATTAAGCAAGTGATGACTATGGAGTTAACCAAGAAAGGGAGCTAAGGGAAGAGCTAAGAGGCTTGGACCAATTTATTGTGCAAGAATGGACTCTTTAGTAAACCAAGGCGACGTTTGATGCTTGAGTTAACCTTGACCACATTGATGGCTTGCTTGGGCTCCAAGATTTCGGCCATGGGAGGGGAAAAGAACATCCTTCACCTATAAATACCACCTCAACATGCTAAAGAAATCACACCCAAAAATCAGCAAGAAACATCGGCTCCTTCCTCTCCAAAACCACCTCTCGGCTGTCGCTTGCAAGAAGAAAGAAGGAGGAGTTGTTCCGGCTTTTCAATGCTGTGATTTGCTATCCACATTGTTGTGAAGATCCGCTCAAGGTTTTGTCATCACTTGGCCGAAATTCAACAAGGCACCTACTCTAACACTAAGAAAAATGTTTTCACTAATCAAAATCCTTCTAATTTTACTTGTTAAGACAATTTTTATTTTATTCCTACGAGAAGTGATCATTTACATACTCTCAAGTCCTCTATCATCATCAATACCATTAAGCTTCTGTGTTCACTATAAAGTAAAAGATTAAAAAAATGTACACTATAAAGTAAAAGATTAAAAAAATTGCTTACAGGCAAGGATGAAACAAGTGACAGTAGGAAATAATAAGTTTATGGACTAATTAATTATTAACCGAAATGATGTCTTAGATGAACAAGTGATAAATACTGTCGTAAGAAGTAGCATAAGAATAAAGCATATAATATTCTAAAACACAAACAACTTTGTCATCATTTTTCTTCACTGCTGCTTACTGCCGGCTATGAAAGGAACTTTTGGCAACTTTTGAAGAACCTTTTCATCCAGTGTGCTGTATTGTCTCTTGAGTTTCGCCGTCGCCTTTTGAGCATAAGAATCGACTTGATCTTCGTTTCTCTCATAGAATAGAGGCATGGTCAACAGCATCACAAAGGCTGTATATGGATACAGAATGAAGAAAACTTTAATCAGTCCATATAATTAATGTCACTAATTAAGACAACACAAAAAGGCCCCCAAGCAGGTCCTATGTAACTCATAATTGATTATATTACTTGACGATCGAATTTGCGAGAGGAGGAGAGACTCACTCATATAGACAAGAGTCAAGAAGTCGAACAAGCTGCCTATGACAGATACCGCCCATAATCCTAGAATTGTCTGTCCTTTTTAAAGTCAGAACATGAAATATATATTGTATGAACAATAAGTGTATGACGAAATAAAAAATATTACATATAAGAATTTCTTTAAATCCTTTCCCAATGCTACTTCCCTAAAGAAGGAAAATGCCTTGTTGCAGCGGTCGCTTAGCAGTAGCGCAATGCTCGCGCACAATCCCTCAGGTAATGACATCTCAGGGAACTCAAAAGCAGACCTATCCAACAAACAAATGAAGTTTATATATATGAAGTTGATCTGACACAAAACACACTAAGAAGAAGGGGTTCCGCGGTGTAGCCTAGTTAGGTACAAGTCGAGGCACAATTAGGCTTCATGTTCAAGTACTGTCCATGCATGTTTTGGAAGATAAGCACGAATAGTGTATTAACTTCTTGACGAAAAAGGAGAGGTTGGACCACAAGAACAAAGTGGCGAGAGAGAATATCAGAGATTGACAAACAAATGGAATCAAATGATAGCCAATGTGTTCGAAGAGGAGCCATATGACAGTTGATCCAGCTAGCAAACCTCCCGATATTTGCTTGTTACGCCACAGTATAACATCTGCAGCTGTAATCAATAAAAAAAAAAAAAAAAAACTTTCAATTTTATTCATGTCTGTGTATCTTCAACATGCTTATTTTTTGCAATCATTCGTACGTAAGCACGTTAATTTTGTGAAGATTTTCCTAGTTTTGGATCGAGGAATCCATTTTCCAAAAGGATTTTGTCACAGGAATGACCAATAACATAATCAAAATATTTGATACATATAATATTGATATAAACTTGAAAGTTTTTTACATTTAAAGAAGAGCTGCTCTCTCTCTTTTGATCAGCGTCCGCGTGAGAAAAGACACTAACAACGAATTTAAAGTAAATTGGATCAAATATTTGGAAACATGAAACCAAAAATAATGCATGATTCTTGGGAATATTAAGAGCAAGATAAAAGAGAGACGTACGAATGCCACCACCAAGGGAGCTGTGCACAGGTTTCTGCCTCCCAAACAGGTGAAACTTTTCTTGATCCCCGTCTTCATTTCGAGCTCTTTCATCCGACGCTTCGGAATAATCCTGAACCCGACATCTTATATCAGTTTTTTTTCCTACGTACCCTGCAAAAATTTAATAACATTAACAGTCCCTAGTAAAGAATGCATATAGATTGCTCCTCATCCATAGATTAATTCAAAAAAGCAATAACTTAGATGCATGAAAGAAATGCATCAATCTTTTCAATTACAATAGAAAACCGAAATGCTGACAATTCAGAACGTACGAATCTTGATTACTTTTGAATCTGATTTGGTAAGAGACGTGTGGCGGATTGATTTAGATTAGTAAGGAAAGTATATTGTTCTTGAGTGTGAAATATTCAATGAGCCTAACCAAAAACGAGCATCTTATGGTGGCAGTCTTTCGTAACCATATGTCTCCCGAAATTGTCGGGATGCTTTAATTCATTTCCTCTTTTTGCATGAAATTAAAATAGTGATTGAAGAGCCGATGGTTTATAACTCATCCCATGAATATCTCAAGTTTAAAATGATATCACATACTATACAGTAAAACCTTTATAAATTATTAATGTTGGGATAATGAAATTTTATAATTAGAGATGTTGATAAATTAGTAACTTATTATTTTATATAGCATTGGTAGGATGGAATATGTGTTTAGAGAGTGAGTGAATAACACTTTAAAATATCATGCTACTTTTTGCGAACTTTAAGTTGTGTGAATAGCTAATGTTGATTTTCCAATCAAACTTAGTACATAGAGAAACTAATTGGTATAGTGTAGAACAACTCAATATACAATTTGAATAATATACTCATATCAGATTAGTAAATGACTGGCCCGATCATGATCTCTGCCCGCCTAGAACTAGTACAAAGTAGTATATATTTTACTAACTATAAATTCATCGACCCGAGTAGGACCTCTGCCCGGGGAATAGCCAAGAACAAGTAAAAAGAATTAAAATTTTACTAATTATAAATTCATCGACTCGAGCAAGACTTTTACTTGGGAATAGCCAAGAACAAGTAAAAATTATTAAATTTTTTACTAAGTATAAATTTTGACCAATTACACAGAGCTATTATTTAAAATGCCAAGTTGGTCAGGCTTCTGTGATCCGTCAAGCTAGTTAGACTTATGAAATGTGTCAGGTTGTGCTGGGCTTTAAAGTGACAAGTTGGTGGGGCTTTGTGGATGGCCAAGCTCCGTTGGACTTATGAAATGTGCCAGGCTATTATGTGATGGGCTTTAAATTGTCGATCTGGTCGGGCGTTTTTGCTGGTCAACCTCTGTTGTACTTGTGAAATATGCTAGATTGTGTTGGGCTTTAAAGTGTATAGCTGGCCGGGATTTACGTTAATCCAATCTTTGTTACACTTATGAAATGTGTCAGGCTGTGCTGAGATTTAAAGTTCCAAGTTGGCCGGGATTTGTGGTCGGTCAAGCTCCATTGGACTTACGAAATGTGCCAAGCTGTTCTGGGCTTTCAAGTGACAAACTGATTGGGATTTTTGGTCGGCCACCTCCATTGGACCTACGAAATGTGTCTGGCTGTGTTGGACTTTAAAGTGTCAAGCTGGTTGGGCTTTGTGGTTGACAAAGCTCCATTGGACTTTCGAAATCACTACAAGACGAGCAAGACTTTGCTCAGCGAATAGCCAAGAACAAGTAAAAAGTACTAAATTTTTACTAAGTATAAATTTTGCCCGATTAGATAGAGCTATTATTTAAAATGCCAAGTTGGTCAGGATTTTGTGATCCGTCAAGCTAGTTGGACTTACGAAATATGTCAGGTTGTCCTGGGATTTGAAGTGACAAGTTGGTCGGACTTTGTGGACGGCCAAGCTCCGTTGGACTTATGAAATGTGCCAGGCTATTCCGTGATGGGCTTTAAAGTGTCGATCTGGTCGGGCTTTTTCGCCGGTCAACCTCTGTTGTACTTGTGAAATATGCTAGATTGTGATGGGCTTTAAAGTGTCTAGCTGGCCGGGATTTGCGATAATCCAATCTCCGTTACACTTACAAAATTTGTCGGGCTATGCTGAGATTTAAAGTTCCAAGTTGGCAGGGCTTTGTGGTCGGTCAAGCTCCATTGGACTTACGAAATGTGCCAAGCTGTCCTGGGCTTTACAGTGACAAACTGATTGGGGTTTTTGGTCGGCCAGCTCCATTGGACCTAAGAAATTTGTCTGGCTGTGTTTGACTTTAAAGTGTCAAGCTGGTTGGGCTTTGTGGTTGACAAAGCTCCGTTGGACATACGAAATCACTACAAGAATTTTGGCATACAACAACATACATACGACAACGGTTTTTCACTAAAACAGTTATCGTATGCTTTTTAACAACAGTTTTTACTAAAACCTTTGTCGTATGTGCATTTTTTTAAGAAAAAGACAACGGTCTAAAAACCGTTGTCGTATGTGCGTTTTTTGGGGGTCAAAGACAACAGTTTTTAGAAAACCGTTGTCTTTGAGCATTATTTTAAGGTCAAAGACAACGGTTCTATGAACTATTGTCTTTGAGCGTTTTTTTCTAAAACCGTTGTCAATTAGCGTGTTGTTTGGACAAACAACAACGGTTTTTTAAATTGTGGCTATATTTAGTGACGGTTTTGCTAAAATCGTCGAAGGTTTAAATCATTGCCATATGACTTAAAGCTTCAATTATTCAAACCCTCTAAACTCAAGAATATAGAATCATTACCTTGGAGGTTGGAAATTTAGTAGAAGAAACTAAGAATTCTCCTAGAACCCATGAACTTGAAGTGGAGAAATGATTCTACTTCATTTCCATTGATATAGCTATGTTGAAATGAGCCTATGTGTAAGAAATGCCTCCCAAAAGAAAAAGCACTGAAGGGGATGATAGGACCCCTACTACTAATAAGACTGTGAAAGTTGTGAACGAATTCAGTAAGCTATTAAAAGAACAAGCGAAGGTCCATGATGAAAAGATTCGGAAATTATTGAGCATGCACACTTCGACTCAGGGTCGTGACCATGGAAGGGGTCAAGGTAGAACAAAAAACACTGAAGATGGTTCTTATGATCGATTCAGGCGGATGAACCCTCCTGAATTTATCGGTGGTACTAATCCACTAGTGGCTCTTGAGTGGGCCAAGTCATTGGAAGCCATATTTGATTATCTGAAGTTCACTGATCGAGATAAAGTTAGTTGTGCTATTTTTATGCTAGTGAAAGCGGCCCGTATTTGGTGGGAAGCCACCAAGGTTACTGTCAATACTCGTGAACTAAAGTGGAATGAGTTCAAAGATTTATTCTATGCCAAGTATTTTTCAAATGAAGTCAAAGCCAAAAAGGTAAAATTAATTTCTTGAATTGCGACAAGGTTCCATGAATGTCAATGAGTATACTCTCAAATTAAAGAAGGATACGTCTTTGTTCCCTTTACTGCCGAAAATGATAAAGATAAGGGAGAGAATTTTCTTCGTGGATTGAGGCCAGAGATTAGGAGGGATATTCACATGTCAAAAGAGGTCGTATATCAAGATCTTGTTGAGAGAGCATTGCTTGCTGAACTTGATGAACATGAGATCGAGAAGGAGTGGTAATTAAGGAGACAAACTTTCCAAGTGAGAGATCAAGGGGCGAGTGCTCATGTTCGAGGCGGCCACAAAGGAAAAGGTAAGATGGAGTGGCGTAACAAAGCTCCGTTGTCTTCCTCTGATCCTGAGAGACAATTGTGTCCTAAGTGTGGCAAGCCGCACAAAAGATAATATTTGATTGGAAATGGCTGATGTTACAGATGGAAAGAACTGGGACACACGGCGCAGAAGTGTCCTCTTTCTTCGGATAAAGGAAAAGTACAGGGTAGGATTTTTGCAATGACAAAAAAAGGTGCTAATCCTGATTCTTCGGTAATATCAGGTAATATTTTAATATCCGGCAAGGAAGCACATACATTAATTGACACCGGTGCGACTCATTCCTTTATGTATGAAGTGTTTATGCACTCTTTATGTAGAGCCCAAAATCAGTATACGTATAACCCATGCATATATTTAATTGTTAATTAATTTATTTAATTTAAAATGAGTTTAGGGATGCATAATTTGCGAAAGTTGCATTATTTTAAATTATTTATGTTTATGCGATACACGGTTAAAATATTTCACGAGTTTTATGTTTTAGGCGATTACTCGATGCGGGATCGAGGAATAGAGACCGGTGACGATTTTGATAATTTTAAAACTTGGTACTTTATTTTAAGTTAATGATGGGGTATTTTAAATAATTTATTTAGTTTCAGCAATTTTAAAGCCTAAAATATTTATTTAGGAATTTTAGAGTTTTAAAACTTTTAAAGTTTGGTTACTGTGCAATTTATTTTAAATTATGGGATTTAACAAAATTTAGAGGAGGGTTAGTATTTTTAATTAGTTTTTAATTATTAATTAAGCAAATTTTTCTCCTAATTAACACTAATCACACGCGCACACACTTTTACACCCACTAAAGATCGGTACAAACACACACACACACTTCACTATTCAGATTTTTTATTATTTTTGAAAAGAGAAAACCTAAGGTTCTTGAGAAACTCAGCAGCCGCCCCTCCTTTCAAAGAATTTCAGCAGTTTTCGGTGATTTTATTTCAAGAAAATCGAGCCGCAAGTCGTCCCGGATTGTCTCTCGCATCCTTCTCGCGTCGGTATCGCCGTTTCGGTATTTTTAATCATCATAAGTCACATATATTCTCTCGTTTATGCAGAGATCTCGTCATATTATGCGTTGTATTGTTATTTATGCGTAAAAATATATGTGTGATGTGTTGATGTTTGGATCAATTTTGAAATGGTTTTTGGATCACAAATCTCGGTTTTTCTGTCATTTTTAAAACTACGATTTTTGAGAAAACTTTCAACATGAAAATTGTAGAACTTTTTGATACCTTCAATTTGACAGTAAATTCGAATTATTTGGATAAAAAGTGAGGGATTTATGCCGTTTTTAGTGGGACTCCTCAAATTGTGTTTTCTGAAAAATATGTTCATAAATGCGTTCTTAAAGTTTTATTGTTGCAGGCTTCGTTGGGGATCGATGGGTGATCATTGCTGCTTATAGGTATGTTTAGTATGATGTTGGGATGGTATTTGGTATGCCGGTTAGCGTCGATAGACAATTGAATTCATTAGAAGTCATAAGAAACAATTTGGTGTCAAATTCTATGTTTTGGGTTGTATTGTATCGTAGGTTGGATATCGTCGTTTCGAGGTGTTTTACAGGTGGTATTAATATAGTAGCAACCTAGAATGGGTCTCGAGGCATCGGTCCATAGTCCGTACAATTAGCAGCACATGTACAGAAATTTCGTGGGTTTTCTCCTACCGTGGCTACACGGACCCTTACACGGGGTACGTGCCTTTGTTTTCTTCGAAGTGCCATTTTACAGAGTCTACACGGACCCTTATACGGACCCTGACACGGGGTGCGTGTCACCCTTTTTCTGCACGACAAATTTTACAGTACCTACACGGACTCGGAGCCGGACCTGGGCACGGGGTCCGTGTACCACCTGTTTTGGGAAAAAAATGTATTGTGTTCTTTGGAGTTTCATGTCATGGCTTAGTATGATGATTAAATGAGGTCAATTCCCGAGTGTTTTAGAATGTCTTGGGTTTTTACTGAATTCGGTGGTGAGCACGAATACCTACGTCTAAGTTATGCAAGTCAAGTATTTAAATTCATGCTAGTATGTTGCAGCAGCGGCCCCAAGCGAGATCCAACGAATCCCTCAACGCCAAGTAAGTATGTTTGACGTGCAAAGAAAATATTTTCAAGTTTTTGAGGTATGCTAAATGTCTTGTGACCAATTTATGTATGGGGTTGGAAAGCGTTAAAGCATGAACGGGGACAAATCCACCCGTTAAAGCATAAACGAGGATCTCATGTATGTGGCAGTGGATTCTTCCTTGTCAGCCCATTACTGTGGTTGAGTCTGATCAGGCGATTTATGTTATGGGTCAGTTGCTCTGAAACATGCCTCTACGCAAAATTGTTAAGTTCATGTATGTTCAAGTTTTTACAAGTATGCAAGCATGTTTATGAAAATTTTTCACGTTATGGCACGTCTATGTTACGTATGTATGCTCAAGTTTATGGCAAGTTCAAGTTTCAGGTATGTATACGCTATTTTGAAGTTGCATGTGGCTTTATTATGTATTATTCGTTACTTTCAGTTTATATGTGTTGAGTTTTTTGACTCACTAGACTTGATCGATGCAGGTGAGGAGGTTTTCGAGGAGATGAGAGGTGGGGACCAAGGAGCCGGCTTGGAGTGAGCAGGAGGCTAGACCCGAGGACCGCCCAGTTTAAGTTTTATGAAATGTTTAAAAATACTCTGAATTCTTGTTATTGGTTATGAGATTTTTAGCAAATATTTTGATGAACGGTTTACATTATCAGGATTTTGAAGGTCCACTTTTTATTTAAGAAATTTTTAATATTTTCCGCAAATTTTAAGTAACAAAAAGTACGGTATGTTACACTTTATCCGTTGAACCTATTGTCATGCCTTTATATTTCAATATTGTGTTACCTTCTGGAGATGAAATTTGGCCAACTTGTATATTTAAGGCCTATTTGGTACAAATGGGTACGAGATTATTGTTTGCTGATTTAATAGTTATTCCAATGGTTTCCTTTGATGTCATACTGGGTATGGATTGGTTGTCTGCTTACCGTGCAATGATTGACTGTGTGGACAAGACAGTAAAGTTTTTAGCTGATGATCATAAGAGTGAAGTGTTTGTTGGTGTAGGTTCTTCGCAAATTTCTTGTTTGCAAGCTACTAAATTGTTGCACAAGGGATGTATTGGTTTTCTAGCTTCGGTTTTGGATGCGAGAAAAGAAAGTAATATGCAATTGCAGGATATTGATGTAGTTCAGGATTATCCTGATGTGTTTATTGAGGAGGTGCCTGGATTATCACCTGATGAAGAGGTAGAGTTTGTTATTGACTTAATTCTAGGCACAACTCCAATTTCTAAGGCTCCGTATAGAATGGCTCTGACAGAAATGAAAGAATTGAAGAATCAATTACAAGAGCTATTAGATAAAGGTTTTATCCGTCCTAGTTCCTCTCCATGGGGAGCTCCAGTTTATTTGTGAAAAAGAAAAATGGGTCGTTGAGATTATGTATTGACTATCGAGAAATGAATAAGGTAACTGTTAAAAACAAATATCCTTTGTCGCGGATTGATGATCTTTTTGATCAATTGCAAGGAGCAACAGTGTTCTAGAAAATTGATCTCCGGTCAGGGTACCAACAATTGAAGGTGAAGAAGGAGGATATACAAAAGACTGCGTTTAGAACGAGGTATGGTCATTATGAATTTTTGGTGATGTCATTTGGACTAACCAATGCTCCTTCAGTTTTCATGGATTTAATGGATAGTGTCTTTAAGCCTTATTTGGATAACTTTGTCATTGTTTTTATTGATGACATTTTATCTACTCTAAGACATGAGAACTTCATCATAAGCACTTGGGAACTGTGTTGCAGCTTTTGAGGGATAAGCAATTATATGCTAAGTTGAAGAAATACGAATTCTGGTTGGAGCAGGTTGCGTTTTTGGGCTATATTGTTTCGAAAGAGGGAATAACATTGGATCCATCCAAAATTGAGTCTATTAAGCAATGATCCATTTCAAAAACAGTTTCAGAGGTAAGAAGTTCTCTTGGTTTTGCAGGATATTACAGACGGTTCATAGAAGATTTTCAAATATAGCATTACCACTGACGAGGTTAACAAAGAAGTCTATCAAGTCAAGTTTGAATGGACCATAGAGTGTCAACAAGCATTCCAAGCACTGAAAGATAAGTTGACTTATGCACCTGTTTTAGTACTTCCTTGTGGTACTGAGGATTTTGGGGTGTATAAAGATGCTTCAAAGCAGGGGTTAGGTGCCATACTGATGCAACGTGGGAAAGTGATAGCTTATGCTTCTCGTCAATTGAAGGACTACGAGAAAAATTATCCACTCGTGATTTGGAATTGGCAGCTATGGTTTTTGACTTAAAAATTTGGTGGCACTATCTTTATGGTGAGAGGTGTGAAATTTTAACGGATCACAAAAGTTTGAGTTATTTGTTTTCATAGAAAGAATTGAATATGCGGCTGCGGAGATGGTTGGAACTGGTAAAGGACTATGATTGCACCATTAGCTATCATCCTGGTAAAGCTAATGTGTCTGCGGATGCTTTGAGTCGCAAATCGAGTTCTTTATTGGGTTCCATGATTCAAAAACCATTGGTGCTTCATTTGCAAAGAAATGAGATAACTATGGTATCTGCAGGTACAGTAGCTCGATTATCTGCGTTGGTTATCCGCTCAACTTTGTTTGATAGAATTTTTAAGGAACATTAATTTGATAACCAGTTATTGGAATTGAAGAGAAAGAGTGATTTATCAGGAGTTTCTGAGTTTGGGTTGAATTGTGATGGTTTGTTGAATTTTCAAGGTAGGATATGTGTTCCTTTGGGTGATGACATTCGAAGAGATGTACTTATTGAAGCACATACCACGCCATATTCAATACACACTGGAAGTACCAAGATGTACAAAGATCTTCGACGTTTTTATTGGTGGCCAGGTATGAAGAAAGATATCATGTTATTTGTTTCTGAATGTCTAATCTGTCAGCAGGTTAAGATTGAGAATTAGAGGCCGGCGGGATTGTTGCAATCTTTACCTATACCGCAATGGAAATGGGAACACATTACCATGGATTTTGTTGTTGGGTTGCCAAGGACTCAGAAGGGATTTAATTCTATTTGGGTGATCGTGGATCGATTGACCAAGTCATCACATTTTCTCCCTGTTAAGACGACATATTCTATGAATCAATATGTTGAGGCTTATGTTCAGGATATTGTGAGACTTCATGGGATACCAATGTCGATAGTTTCAGATCATGATCTAAGGTTTACATCTGAGTTTTGGAGGAGTTTACATAGAGCATTGGGAACAAAGCTAGCCTTTAGTACGGCTTATCATCCGCAAAGCGACGATCAATCAGAAGGGGTTATTCAAATTCTTGAGGATATGTTGAGGGCATGTATAATTGATTTTCCTGGTAGTTGGGATTCAAAGCTACCATTTGTCGAGTTCACATATAATAACAGCTACCGGTCTTCAATCGGCATGATGAAGCTTTATATGGAATGAAGTGCCGATCTTCTTTGTATTGGGATGAAGTAGGTGAAAGCAAGATGTTGGGCCCAGAGTTGGTTCAACAAACAACAGATGTTGTGGCATTGATCCAAGAGAGAATGAAGACCGCACAGTCTAGATAGAAAAGTTATGCCGATATAAGACGACTGGCCTTTGGCATTCGAGGTTGGTGACCATGTTTTCATTAAAATAGCTCATCTCAAGGGAGTTATGCGATTTGACAAGAAAGGTAAACTCAGTCTTCGTTACATTGGACCGTTTGAGATTCCTGATAAGATTGGAGACCGAGCCTATCTTCTTGCATTACCACCGGACCTGAGATCGAGTTCACAATGTATTCCATGTTTCTATACTCCGCAAGTATCTTTGTAACGATCATGGGCCATTAGGCTGAACCAAAAAAGGCCTCGGCCCATATCCACACACCACTACTGGTTATGGGTCGTTAGGATGGTCCAGCATGGGCGTCGGCCCATGCCCATGCACCGCCACTCATAGAATATCCACTCCTGTTGTTTCTTTCACCTCCCCCAACACTTGAATCCAGGACCTCCAGGCATAAGTACCTAGATTCTTAAAGTGTGGGTACCAGTTGGGCCTGGTAAAATGTAAGGCTTCTGCGCATGTTTAAAAGTTTTTAATTTTCCCTTTAAACTGAGGATTTTGTGAATGGTTATGTTTAAAAGTTTGTTATTTTTCCCTTTAAAATGTAAGGCTTCCGCACATGTTATTTTTTAAATGTTATTGTCATGGGAGTGGGGTGTTTCAACATTCAAATGCGCAAGTTCAGACCTTTTATTAAAAGCTCAATCCATTCTTTTAAATAATCTCCCTATTCAAATGCGCGAGTTCAGACCTTTTATTATAAGCTCAATCCATTGTTGGTGAGCACAAGGATATGGTGTGATGAGAAATGTGGACTTATTATTTAAGTCGTAATGACAAGATATAGAGCCAAAATTTCTTAGACGGGTGGTGTGATCTACTTGTGCAATGAACTTGAAGTAAAGCATGGCCAATTTGATCATATGAATTCGTAATATACTAAAATAATATAGGTGACATTGGTATCTCAGATACAAAATATGTTGTAGCAAATGGTAAGAAGCGTAGGAAAGAACTACCGTATGGTTTACCTTTCAAATTTTCATTTCTTCTAGAAAGAAGGGGAAAAAAGGAAAACTTTACCTGAGGCGGCCAGCAAGAACTTTGGCATATACCCTCAGAAATTTAGGAGATATAAGTCAAATGCAAATAAATCATTTATAAGCTGAAAGAAAACAGGTTATTTCTGCAATATTAGTGACCGTGTAACAGGTCATCAGGTTCTACTTCCACACCAGTTCTCCTCTTGATTGATGCACATGAATCCACATTCAATTTGCATTTGTTCTGCAATTCCATAAACCTATGAATATCAAAATTTTGCTTCTTGATCAGCTTCCTCTGTCTTGAGAGAAAGAGCCTTTTAAGCAGATCTTGGTAACTAGGATCTCTTGAAGTGACCAAAAAGTAAGCATAGCCAATGACAATCCCAGTCGTCGTCGTGAAAAATGCAATAGGTTCCATCACATCCCAAGAAAATTCCCAGAACGTAAGACGGAAGAAGAGTCCGACCTGCACCACAGCAAGCCCCAATCCAGTCCACAAGATGCGGCGGACTTGCTTGTGAGCAAGAATATCGATTTCTTCCTTCTTCTCCTGGAGATTCTTGAGCTCATCCTTACATGGGTCATCCTCGGGTAGAAGAGCAAGGGGAACCGCTCTCCTAACAAGATCAACTACCTAAATGTAAAACGACAGAAAGAGAAGTGAGGCGTATTCTCGATCATAAATTTGAAATGTAAGAACATTCGAAACAAAACTATAACACAATTCAACTACATCATGTTTTCATATCTATGAATCATGGAAAGCCTTGCATTGTTTCTTGGTGTTAAATACCTAAAGAACACCCTCTTACTAACTCATAATCACCACTTTTTCACATTGTAATTACATATTTTAAGATTATCTAGATGAAAGGCTTTCTTATCTAGCATTTTCCAAATTCAAAACGAAACAAAACAATGGTTGAACATAAGCTCCATTTTTGCACGCGCTCAAAATATATTTCCCTATCAGTATTCAGTAGCATTAACTTTCACCTACGAATATCAAAACATATACAAAGTTATTCTTAGGCAACCAAATCACATCGAACAGAATATTTATCCTCTTACATCAGAAAACATGAGATCAATCAATCTTTGCACAGAAAAATTTAAAAACTGTCTTGCCAACAATCTATGAATTTTAGGATTCCTTAACCCAAATCCAGGTGAACATATCATCAAAGTAAAATCAAGCTTGCCTCAAAGCAACAGAGTGACACTTTCTTTGAAATTTTGGAAAGAAAGAAACAAACGGATTTTTTAGTGAACACAGGGGTTTCAAATATCTATGAGAAATGCTATTGGAAATTTGTCTAAGTAATGACAATCCATCTTGAACTACGATCTATTTATGTCACAGACTAGGCATCCAATTGGATGTTATTTTATATTTTCTGTCAGAGGATAAATCCTTAAGTCTGTTTTTTTTTTAAAATTTATTGACGAGATTTATTTCATCAAAAATATATAGAATCTGAATCAAACCAAAGAAGTAAAATGTAACACCCAAATCCACAGTTGAGTTAACGCAAAAAGGAGTTTTGAAACCTTGTCAGGATGAAGATACACTTTGTCTCGGAACAGCAAAACTACGCCGGCCTCATCCAGTATCCGAGCAAATGCAGCGGCTTCCGTCTCCGACTTTGCGACACCTAAGCTCTCACAGACATTCAAGAGGTCTTCGTAGGAGATCACCTCTTTCTCCTCCCTTCCAAGCTTCTCTTTCAAATCCCCAACATTCACCAGCCTCATCAGCCTCTTCGCCTCCGCATATGTCATCGTATTTTCATTAACGCCGCCGCTGTTCGGGCTCCCACCTCTGATCACGGCCGAGCTGCAGAAGCAATGAAATGATGAACCCATTAACCCGGTAAATTGACTGATGAAACAGAAAGCGGGTCCACGTCGGGAGCAACAAAAAGATGAGGTAAAGGCCTGTTTGAAAATATTCCCTCCAGGCATTCCTCCACATGTTTAACATCGCCGCGAGATTTCCGTTTGTTTAATCACTTTCTGTGTGAATATTTCTAGTGTCTTAATAGCTAGATTATGTCATCGGCCATTGATGGATAAAAAAGAAAAGCGCAGAAGAAAACGGTAGAATGGATCTGAAGGGGCATTTAGTTTTATAACCTCCACTGGAAAGCTAATTTGGTTATTGACCTTAAATATTTTTTATTTAGGTAAATTACCTTCCTTCTATATTTTCAATTAATTAATTCCCTTAAAATACCTAATTATAATCCATTAATCAAGGAAAATTTGGTTGGGATCTTTTGTTATATCGGCTCATAAAATCAAATCATCGTATTACTCCAATTTTTACGTGGGAAAATTTTTAGGTGGGAAATTTTTGCTTTGCAGAATAACCAACCAAGGCTGATAAAAGTGCTCTTATTCTACCGACATCGGATATCAAGATGCAGATTTCTCCCAATTTTATGTGTTTGAATGTGAGTTTATTTAGTTTAATCATCTGGTTTGCCACACTATTTTCGGGTTTCACAGAGAAATTTTTTTGGAATCTTTATTTTATCTAAACCTCGTATCAATCGCCGTGAACATAATTTCTGTCACTGAAAACTTAACATCTCTCGTCTCTTACGTATTATCGATCGCTGTTCATGTCATACTTCTTTCAAAAACTTTTCCCAGCTATATAGTTTTTTTTGTTGTTGATTGATTCCAGTAATATGTTTCTGATTATTTTATTTTGTTTTATACAGGTAATGGAATTAACTAATGTTCTACTTCAATATAATGGTGAGTGGAGAATAGATGAACAAGGCATTTGTACGTGGTGTCAAGGCTCTAGTTCTAAATGGGCAGCAATCACTTTGGATAAGAATAATTGTTCATGTGAAGAAGTGGTGAATTTGATAAGTAAAGTTTTGGAATTGAATACAGATGAATCGAAAATGAGATTAAGTTATTTGCCATGTGTACGTGATTGCAATCCTCTTCCTATTTATATTAACAATGCGATAGGTGTGAAGACATATTTATGTTTTGGGATTCACAGAATAGGCCTGTGCTTCATGTGGAATTATCGAAGAATAGTGATGTTGAAATCGATATGATTGTAGATGCTGGAAGGATCTAGAACATCAAAGATAAATTTGTTGATGTGAATGATGAAATATTATCGTGTGATGGTAGTTGATCATAATGAGAAAGAGAAAGAGCTGGATGATGGATATTTTGATCGGGTTTTTATCCTAGACGATGCCTCTAAAATGCAAGAAGCAAATGATGAAGTCAATGACGACACTGTTGCAAGAGCTACTGATGAAGTCACTCCGACAGATACTCTAAGTCATTATGTTGAACATGAGCCTATTGAGGATGAACAAAATATGTTACTTGCTGTTGACAATGGATACTGTTTCCAAGATGGATCAAATTTAGCAATTGGCCAAGAGTTTGATACCAAAGAAGAGGTAAAAAATGTATTGTCCAAACTTGCAATTAGTGCCTCTTTTGAATTTAATGTTGTGAAATCAACTAAATCACTTTACTCGATCAAATGTGTAAGTGATAAGTGCAGTTGGAGAGTACGTGTTTCCAAAACAAAGAAGTCTACCCGATTCTCCATTCGAAAGTATTGTAATACACACACTTGTGATCTAGCTGACAGACGTAAAAGACATCGCCAGGCGAGTGCTGAAGTAGTATCGAACATGTTGCTAGAGAATTTTAGAGGGCAACAGGTCACCCCAACACCTAAAACAATAATGACGATGATGCAAAATAGGGGTATTAATATCACATATTACAAGGCTTGGAAAGGCAAAGAATTTGCACTTAATAAGCTAAGAGGTGATCCTGATGAGAGTTTCCATATGTTGCCTTCATATTTGAACATGGTCAAGCAGGTAAATCCAGGTAGTATCACACATCTCGTTGTTGATGATAGCAATAGGTTTAGATACATGTTTTTAGCATATGGTTCTTGTATAAGTGGATATAAATTCATGCGAAAAGTAGTTGCAGTTGATGTCACTTTTCTAAAGGACAAGTACAATGGTGTTTTGCTTGTTGCTACAACACAAGATGGTGAATTTCACCAATTTCCTATTGCATGGGGTGTTGTCGACTCCGAGACCGTGGAGTCATGGACATGGTTTATGTTGAGGTTGCAGGAAGTGGTACCAGATGATGAAGAACTAGTAATAATTTCAGACAGACACCAGGATATAATTTCTGCTGTAGCAAATGTGTACAAACAAGCACATCATGGTTATTGTGTGTGGCAATTGTCACAAAATATAAAAACTAGGAGTAAACAAAAAGGTGCTACAGAGTTGTTCATGCATATAGCATATGCATACAAATAAAGTGAGTTTGATTCATTGTATAGTGATATGAGAAAAAGGTACCCACAAGTTGCGAAATATTTAGAAGAGCACACTTCTCCAGACAAAAGGTCTAGATCTTGTTGCCCAAGAACACGATACAATATAATGACAACCAATGGAATGGAGTCAATAAATTCTAGATTGCGTGCTGAAAGGGATCTTCCAATTGTTTCATTGTTAGATGCACTTCAAAAACTGACTTCATGTTGGTTTAGCCGATATCGTAATGCCGCGGCAGCATCTACGACTATAGAAACTCCGGCTGTTGAGTCAATTCTTCGTGAAAGGTTCAATGCTTCTCAAAAACATCATGTCTATGAATTAAATAGCTTGCAGTATCATGTTTACACCAAGACGACCATGAAACTGTTGATTTTGCAACTAATTCATGTAGTTGTAGAGTATATGATTTCGATAGAATTCCGTGTTTGGATGCCATTGCAGCTAGCTATGCAGCAAAATTGGGAATTTATGACTTATGCTCGGAGTACTATACTACTCGTACATGGACGCTTGCTTACTCTTGTACTATATATCATGTGCCTCAATGTAGCGAATGGACGATGACAACCGGTCCATCGGAACGAAAGTTGCTGCCACCTAATGTGAAAAGAAAGCGTGGAAGGAGAAAAGTGAACAGAAATCCATCTATTGGTGAGTTTGGGAAACGCTAAAATTGACTACTAGTTTGATGTTTGGAGGTGACCTGTCATATGTTAGGTTAGTTTTGGCTTTCAACTTTTTTTACATGTGTAGTGGAACAATGATGTTATTTGACAATCGACTTTCATAATTTTCACTTTCATGATCATTTAAATTAAAGAGCTACTTTATGGCTACTTATTTTCATGTTCATGGCAATTGTTTCCATGTTCATGGCTACTGAGCATGGAAACCACTTTTATGTTGAAGCTAATTTTTGAAATGAGCATATCAAAATTGATTGTATTAGACATACGGTTGTAAGAATGATCATGTTATGTTATTTAACCATGCAACAAGCATACGAAGCCAAACTATATTTGAAAATCGAGCCACATTTATTGGGTAATCAATATAATGATATATTGTTCACAACATCAAGGATAATTTTCGCAATTGATGTGTATTTTCATTATTTTTTAAAAACTATATTTTCATTAAAAAAACAATGCGAGTGCAATGAAAGTTACAATCGGAGTGCCTAATTCTTGACAATTGTGTCTTTAGTCACTGTAAGCAAAGTTTTTTGAATCCAGAAAAGAGAAAATGGGTCTTGATGTTAGAAATTGCAAGGGGAGAGAACATGGGTGTAGAGAGAATATTGATAATATGGGTTAATATGGATATTGTTAAAGATTTTTATTGACCTGCTTCTTACTCTCTCTTTTTTGACCCATATAAGTAAATAAATTAATTATTTAAATATAAATATAATAGTTTAATTTTGGATATACATGGTCAATTTTGGTATTTCATACCAATTTAAAAGAAGTGGTCAATTTTAAAAATTTGGTGTCAGGAGGTCATATAGCTAAATATGATACACGAGGTCAATTTTGGCATTTCATACCAATTTAAAAGAAGTGGTCAATTTTTTAAAAATTTGGTCTGAGGAGGTCATACAGCTAAATATCCCGGATCTGAAGGAAGAAAAAAGCGCGAAAGAAGAGGAAATAATGTTGGATTTTGAAGACCGTTTCGCATGCAGAAGTCGAAGAAAGAGACAAGGAAAAGGAAAAGGAGTGGGAGGGGCCACCAAGAACAAGAAGAGGAGACGATTGAACAGCAGCTGAGCTGAGGTATGGGTCGGGCGGCTACCGTGTGCGCGTACGTACCTTATCACCCGTAGGGTTTCTGCATTCTGATTGGGAGACTGAAAACTGAACTTTTTTCTCATAAAACATTCTTGAACTATTAATTTCATCAAAATCGAATGTAATAGATAGAATAAATTGAAAAAATCAGAGGTCGGAATCTTATTTTTATTCCAAAAGTGGTTCAGACAGATGAATTCCATCCAATTAACACCCATCCAACTATAAAAATAACAATATAAGAAATTATATTATAAAATAACCCCAAATAATTTCAGTGGCTCACTCCGAACTAAGACATGTAAATATAGTAGAAACTATGAAAATATAGGAAATAGAATTTCAAAAACCACTGAGTTATGTAAATGATTTTGTACTAAATAAAATTATGTTTTTTTTGTATATTATATTATTAAATTACAAAGGTATATTTATTTATATATTGAACATCATGGGCCACAAAATATCGTGCTCTAAAAATATAGGGTCTTCTGTGTGAACCCAATGGAATTAGTGCAGATCTCTTCCCTACCGAAACGTCCCTTCGGGTCGAACTTCCTCACCTCCGCCCCTGAACAGCTATCAATCCACCAACTGTTGTCGCCGCCTGAGGATTTGGTATTTCTCAGAGGTCAGCTGTAGATGATGAACATTTTACTTGTTTAATTGAATTGTCCTTGCTTCATTTTTAATTGTACATTCATAATAAAGGACTGTGGATTGATTTGTTCCTGCTCGACTCAATCCAGATGTCTTGTTCGATTCTGAGATCGTTGTTGAGATCCCCAAGTTGTAGTATTTGTGGTTTTACGAAGCCTATTTCGACAAGTTCTTGGTGGAATCGTTATAACGGTTATGAAAATTATACGAGGATCCTCTTTCTGCAGAAAGCAAATGGAAAGGGGTGGCCAGGAATCAGGACTTGTCCACGAGGATATAATTTGGTGTTATCCTCTAATCTGCAGCACTGTTTCTTCAAGTGGTAATGACAGTAGCTTAAACGCAAGTGGAGGCAGAGAGTATCTAATAATGAGCGATGAGCAGCTTATGAGCCATTGTGAGATGGATACTTTTAAAGCATCAGGCCCAGGGGGACAGCACCGGAACAAACGTGAGTCTGCTGTGCGTCTGAAGCATATTCCAACCGGCATTATTTCTCAGGTTTTTGCTCAATATCCTGGACTCTTGTATCCTCATTTTGTTTGGGTGCATATACATTTACATGTTTCCATGGGACAGGCCGTTGAAGATAGATCGCAGCACAAAAATCGAGAGTCGGCCCTCGGTCGATTGCGTAAGATTTTAGCTATTAAAGGTGTACATTTCTTTTTGAAATATATTTTGTTTTATTCTGATTATTTTCTTTAGTGTTTGAGTTGAGGACTTTAACAAATATATTTTTCTTCTGACCAGTGAGGAACTCGGTGGAACTTGATACATATGTACCTCCTTTGGAACTCATTCAAATCCTTCCTGCCAAGTCCTCTTTGCGAGGATCTGAAAATGGTCCTCAGATTGGACCAAATAATCCCAAATTTGCTTTGGTTGGCTTCTATTCCTGTCCGTGACATTTTTTGTTGACTGAATGAAATGTTGCGATTCAACTCTTACACCACAGCCTTGGCCCTACCTTACTTAATATACAGGGAATGCAGGCTTTGCTCGACCTGATTTTTGCAGTCGAGGGCTCAGTTTCAGATGCTGCAAAGAAATTAGGGTGCATTACACAAGTTTCAAATCTTATTTATAATTGCTTGTTCAATAATACATGTGCTTAATACAAGTGCTTATACACTTTCTGACTAACAAGTTACAGGTTGAGCACGGGGGCTTTATCACGTTTGATATTATCTGACGACTCTCTACGAATGGCTGTCAATGAGTTCAGAGTTTCCAAGGTATTCAAATACATCAAACATCTACTTTTTATGTGGAATCAGTGCTAGACCAATGTTGGAAATTGAAAGACATCTATTAGCTGTAAAATCTGACCTCAAACGAAAACATAATAGTGAGCATAAAGGGACATGCTTCAAACATATTGCTCTGAGATGACATGCATGTAGAACTTGAGAAGGGCGTTTGAGTTGGATAAAATACAACTCATAATTGCACAGATACAAGTCAAAACAAATTCGGATACTCTGAGCGCATACGACTCTCTAACTCCCAAGACGCCTTTGCAATACCTCGGTGTTGCCATTGCTCTAGAAGAAATGGAATGGTCTTGTTTCTGAGCTTCTTCTCTTTCTTACCCAGGATTAGGAGCGGCTGCTCGACACAAGTCTGGTCTTCTTCAATTTGTACATATGTCGGATAAAGAACGTGCGATTCATATGCAACATACCGTCGTAGCAACGATACACGAAAGACATTATGAATGCTAGACAGTTACAGCGGTAAAACCAATCGATACGCCAAATTTCAAACATATTCCAATATCTTGAAAGGTCTGATGAATCTTGAGCTAATTTTCCCTCGAGTCCAAATCTCTTCACTCTACGGAATGGTGAAACTTTAAGAAAAACTTTTTCCTTTGGCTGAAACTGTAAGGGTCTAGGCTTGGTATTCGCGTAACTCGATTGACGATCTTGTGCAGTTTTAATTCTCTTCTTAATCAGTTCCACTTAGTCAATCGCTTGTTGTACTAATTCAGTTCCTTGCACTTGTCATTTTCCTATTTCGTCCCAAAACAATGGAGTACGACAACATCTACCATACAATGCTTCGAACGAAGCCATACCGATGCTACTGTGGTAGCTATTATTATATGCAAACTCCACAAGCGACAAATTATCATGTCATTCCGGTCCAAAATCCATAGCACAAGCACATAACATGTGCTCGAGTGTTTGAATTGTCCTCTCAGATTGACCATCGGTCTCTGGATGACGGGCATTACTCAGACTCAATGACGTTCCCAAAGCTTTTTGAAAACTTCCTCAGAACCTTAAATTAAAGCGTGGGTCTTTGTTACTAACTATACATGTTGGCACAACATGTTATTTGAGAATCTCTAGGATGTATAGTCTTGCTGTGCGATCGAAACTATACTACCGACTATACGGAATGAAACGTGCTGACTTAGTCAGTCGGTGTACAATTGTCTAAATGACATCACAATTCTTAGAAGAAAACGACAAGTCGGTGACAAAATTCATCGTTACATGCTCCTACTTCCATTCAAGGATAAGAAGATTATGAAGTAATCTCCTGGTCGTCGATGTTTAGCCTTCACTTGTCGACAAACCGAACACTCGACTACAAACTAGTAAACCCTTTTCTTCAAACCTTTCCACCAAAACCTGGTTTTGAAATCCTTATACATTTTCATGCTTCTTGGGTGGATACTCAACTTACTCCTATAGGCTTGAGATAAAATCTCGTCTCTTAAATTAAAATATTCTGGAACTACGATTTTCCGCGACAAACACAAGGTTCCATCTGTTTGAAACGCGAAGCCAGATGTGTTGTCTATTTTAGCTAACCTTGCTAACTTTTTTACCTTCAGGTAAAAAAAATGAGCTTATCTGATTTTGACATACAACGTTGGTTCATATAAAATGCTCGTTACTCGAATATTTTCCATTCTTTTCTTACGACGGAAGTGAAATCCCAGATAACAACAATCTTGGATTACACTTGAGATCAAACTTGTCTAAAGTGCATATAATCTCACTTTGCGGCTAAAATCATCAGCTATAAGATTCGCTGTTCCTGAATGATACTTGATTTTGCAATCATAATCTTTTAACAAATTCATCCATCTTTTTTGGCGCATATTTAATTCTGTTTGAGTGAAGATATACTTCAAGCTCTTGTGATCCGTAAAAATATCAAATCTCTCTCCATGGAGATAAAGTCAGTCAAATTTTCAAAGCAAACACAATCGCTGCTAATTCCAAATCATGAACTGGATAATTCTTTTCTTGCTTATGTCTGGATGTATATGCAATCACATGATCATTCTGAGTTAAAACACATGAAGTCCTTGAAGTGATGCATCATTGTACACAATGTACCCTCCTGATCCAGATTGCAAAGCTAAAACTGGTGCAATTGTCAAACGTTGAGGTAGATTGAAACTATTTTCAATATCATGTTTCCATTCGAACTGCACATCCTTACATGTCAGTTGTGTCAATGGCTTGACAATTTGAGAAAATCCCGAGATGAATCTCCGGTAATAACCTGCCAAACCTAGAAAACTTCTTATCTCTTGAGCTGATTCTTGTCGTGCCCAACTCAACACTGTTTCGATCTTGCTTGGATTCACTGATATCCTATCTTTAGTTATAACATATCCCAAGCAGACAACTCTATCGAGCCAAAACTCGCATTTTTTCAACTTAACAGCATATAGTTGGTGATTGCTTAAGGTTAGTAACACAATCCTTAAATGATGCGCATGCTCTTTAAGAGTAAGAGAGTATACCAGTGTGTCATCAATAAAGACAATGACGAACTTGTTAAGATACTCCTGAAATACTCGGTTCATTAAATCCATAAATACTGCTAGAGCATTCGTCAAACCAAACGCCATCACTATAAATTCGTAATGTCCATATCTTGTTCGAAATGCAGTCTTGGGTATATCACATTGATGAACTCGAAGTTGGTGATATTCAGACCGTAAATCTATGTTAGAGTAAACTGAAGTCCCTTGCAGTCGATCAAACAAATCATCGATTCGTGGTAACCGATATTTATTATTGATTGTTACTCGTTCAACTGTCGATAATTTATACAAAGCCGGATAGACCCATCTTTCTTTTTAACGAACAACTCTGGTGTTCCCCAAGGAGAAACACTGGATCTAGTGTACCCCTTGTCAAGAATATCTTGTTACTGTTGTTTAAACTATTTCGATTGTGCCAATCTATAAGACGCTCTGGAGATAGGTGTGGTTCCTTGTACCAATTCCATCTCGACTTCCACTTTCCTCATCGGAGGAAATCTAGGAATTTCACCGGGAAAACATCAGGAAATTCATCGACAGCTGGAATGTTTTTCACGTCTATTACATCCTTCGATACGTCCACAACATAAATTAGGCATCCCTCTCCTTCTTTCGTTAAAGCCCGTTGTGCCTTTACGACAAACACTACTGGCATTGGAGGTCTAACTCCCTCACCGAAGAAGAACCAATTATTGTCTCATTTTGGACGAATCTGAATGAGACGTTGATAACAATCTATGGTCGTTCTATACTTAGTCAATTGGTCGATTTCTATAATACAATTGAAATCTTCCATAACCAATACCATTAAATTAGCAGTCATGTATTTTCCATCAAACTCTATCAAACTGTCTACTAGAAGTCGCTTAGCTAAAACCTCTTGTCCTATAGGTGTAGACACCGATATTAAAACATCTAATGACACGTAGGGTAATTTATGTTTCTTAATAAACATTGATGCTATGAATGAATGTGATGCCCCCGTGTCAATTAATACATATGCAGGGATACCACGTAAAAGAAAATTACCTGCAATGATACTCTCGTTTTGCTCCTCAGCTTGCTCTTGGTTTAAGGCAAACACTTGCCCCTAAACTCGTGGGCGTTACTGAGATCCTTGCAATATCCCTCCACGACTGGAACGTTGAGCTGGAAAACCTTTTTGCTTCCCAGTGGCCTCAGACTGTTTTCCACTGTAAGACCCTACCATATAACCTCTGCCTCTTCTCTGATCCTCCAAGTTAGGTCAATCTCTATTAATGTGACCAAAACCACCACAATTGAAACAAGCACCTGTCATTCTTCGACATTTCTCCGTCTGGTGATTGCTTCCGAAGTGGCCTGTTACGTGCCTGCGTTTGGGATCGTGTTATGGGTCGTTGGACAGTGAAATCTTTTCGTTCGGAGTAGAATTCCTGTCTTTTTGATTTACGCCCTTGACGACCTATGATTAGTTGAAGAGTTGGGGTTCGAGAGAACAAGAGAACCACCCGATCTTGAAAAATAAACTTTTATTGATAATATTTTTTTGATAAGCATTTCTTTCTCCCAAATCCCTACATATACTAATGATGCAATCCCCCACAACTGAAAGAAAAATCCTACCAAATTTAAAAGATATGCTGAAATCTCAAAAACAAGGAAATAGTAAAACAAGGAAATAATTATCTTTGCTAACTAGGGAAAAAATCTTGTTGCTCCTCAACTTTTAACCCTAAATTTCCCATGTGTGAATCGTGATACCTCTTGGGCTCGTCCTCCTCATTCATGGGCTCTTTCTCCACATTGTTGTCCACAGCCCCTTCTCGGCCCACGTCGTCTTCGCGGCTCGTGACATTGCCGTCCCCTTGAGATGCAAGTTTGTCCTCAAACTTGAAAGAAGGGAATTGGGCTGTGAAGGCTGAAACCGCTTCCCAAGAAGCCTCAGATGGTGCCAGCCCTTGCCAATGAACTAAAAACTCGTGGCCGCCATTGCGTATGCGTGTATCAAGGATGGCCTGCGGTTGTCTGTTCTCCTCTTCTAGGGGAAAATGCGGAAGTACGGGGTCTGCCTCCTGATTGCCCTTGAACTTCTTGAGTGATGAAACATGGAAAACTGGATGGATCTTGGATGATTCTGGGAGTTGAAGTTTGTATGCGACGGAGCCAATGCGACTAACTACCGAAAATGGACCATAGTAACGGGGGCCGAGTTTCTGATTTTTGCGATAAGCTACGGATTTCTGACGATATGGTTGTAGTTTGAGCAGTACCTTGTCCCCCACGTCGAACTGGAGTTCCCGATGAGTAGCATCATATTGCGTCTTCATGGAGTTTTGTGCTTGCAAGAGTCTGTTTTTTAATTCCCCAAGAACTTGATCACGAGTTTGCAATTCTTTATCCACAGAATCAATGCGTGAGAGACCGGGGCAGTATGACAACAGGCGTGGTGGGGGGCGCCCATATACGGCTTCAAAGGGTGTAGTGCGAAGAGAAGAGTGAAAACTGGTGTTGTAGCAATACTCAGACCATGACAGCCAACCTACCCATTTCTTCGGATAATCCCCTGTAAAGCAGCGCAAATACATTTCCACGATGCGATTAACAGCCTCGGTTTGACCATCGGATTGTGGGTGATATGCCGACGTAAAGCATAATTGTGAACCACTCAGGCGAAAAAGTTCCTTCCAAAAAGAGCTTGTAAAAGTGACATCCCGATCAGTAACAATTGTCTCTGGTAGCCCATGCAATTTAAATACGTGATCAAAGAAAATGCGAGCGACGTGCACGGCAGTATACGGATGGGAGAGGGCCAAAAAATGAGCATATTTAGAGAGGCGATCGACGACGACCAACAGCACACTTTTGCCTTGTGACACCGGAAGCCCTTCAACAAAATCCATGGAAATATCGGCCCATATATGCTGAGGTATCGGTAGGGGTTGGAGTAACCCTGCAGGTTTTAAAAGTTCCACCTTATTACGTTGACATATGAGACACGTAGCCACATACTCTTGGACTTGGCGTTTCATTCCTGTCCAAAAGAAATCACGGGAAATGCGGTGAACAGTTTTCTGGAAGCCCTCATGGTAGGCATTATGGGTACCCGAAATGATACTGGCAATGGAGGGCGAGATCTTCGGCAAATAAATACGCTGGCGATACCATATAAGACCATCCCGGAATTCCCAAGGCCCTATAGCTTCACCTTGCTGGATTTTTTGGATAAGGGGTTGAAGCTCGGCCATGTCCCTATGTTCCTCCCGAATGATGCTGAAAATGGCGGATTGCGGCAGGGAGATAGCTTGTAAACTGCCCTCCGCATCATCACGTCTAGACAGCGCATCCGCCACCACGTTGGTGCTGCCGGCTTTGTATTCCACATGAAAATCAAAACCCAGAAGCTTGCTAACCCAATGCTGCTGTGGTGAAGTCGTAATCCGCTGTTCCAGTAAATATTTAAGGCTATAATGATCGGTGCGAACCACAAAAGTGTTGCCCCAAAAATAAGGTCGCCAATGGCGCACCGCTTTAGCTAACCCAATCAACTCTTTTTCATATGCAGGAAGCTTTTTGTGTCGTTGTGGTAAGGGTTGGCTAAAGAAAGCAAGGGGACGCCCATTTTGATGCAAAACTGCACCAATCCCAGTATCAGAAGCGTCGCACTCGACCACAAAGTGTGCTGAAAAATCCGGCAAGGCAAGAACAGGGGTTGTCGTCATAACAGTTTTTAATAGGGCAAACGCACGAGAAGCCTCGTCGCTCCACTTGAAGGAGTTCTTTTTTAATAGCTGCGTAAGGGGAGCTGCGATGGAGCCATAATCCTTGACGAATTTGCGATAATAACCGGTGAGCCCCAAAAATCCTCGCAACCCCTTAACTGTGTTTGGGGCTGGCCATTGTGTGATTGCCTTAATCTTGTCCTCATCAACCTTAACACCCGTTTGATTGACGACGTGCCCTAGATAGGCCACCTCTTTTTTGGCAAAGACACACTTAGATCGTTTCAAGACAAATTGTTGTTGCCGTAATATCGAAAAAACTGTGCTAATATGACACAAGTGGTCGTCCCACGTTGGGCTGTAGATCAAGATATCATCAAAGAAAACCAAAATAAATTGCCTCAAATATCGCCCAAAGACCGAATTCATGATGGATTGGAAGGTAGAAGGGGCGTTGGTAAGGCCAAAGGGCATTACGACAAACTCAAAGTGGCCGTGGTGGGTGCGGAAGGCTGTCATGTGAACGCAACTAGGATCCATAAGAATCTGGTGGTATCCGGCCCGTAAATCCAGCTTTGAAAAATATTTCGCACCATGAAGCTCCTCCAAAAGCTCGTCTATGACCGGGATCGGGAATTTATCCTTGATAGTTTTTGCATTAAGAGCCCGATAGTCGACACAAAACCTCCAAGTGTCGTCACTTTTCTTGACTAGAAGTACTGGGGATGAAAATGGCGAGTTGCTGGGCCGAATGAGACCCTTCGCGAGCATATCAGCGCATTGTCGCTCAATTTCGTCTTTTTGTGCATGAGGATATCGATATGGGCATACCACGACGGGATTGGCACCATGTTCCAATATGATTTTGTGATTGGCGCTGCGAGAAGGCGGAAGTCCCCCTGGTTCGGCAAAGATATCAGAAAATTCTTCCAAAATATTTGATAACTGTCCCTGGGAGTCTTCTTTATTGTTACACAACGTAGATAAATGCAGGCTAGTTGTAGTGCCGCCTTTTTGTACACCGTATAATGCAATTGTTGTGCCCCCTTGCAAGAATCTCATCGACATATCCTTGAAGTTCCATGTGATAGGACCCAGTGTTTTGAGCCAATTCACGCCCAAGACGGCTCCAAATTCACCCAATGAGAAAATGAAAAATTCCACACAGAAGGAATGTCGCTCCAGTTGGATGTTTATGTTACGACAAACTCCAGCGCATGATAATTTTTTTCCACTGGCCACTGTCACCCAAAGGGCTGCTGGATTTTCTATTGGCAATTTCAATTTTTCGGCCAAGTTGGTGTCCAAGAAGCAATGTGTGCTGCCCGAATCTATGAGTACCAAGACCGGAACACCATTAATAGCCCCTTTAATTTTCATTGTTTGCGCTTCTGAGGACCCCGAAATAGCGTGTATGGTCAGCCCCAAGTCGTGTGCTTCCTCTGATTCACCTTGTTCTTCATCGGTTAATTCTAACCAAAATAATTTTTTGCATCGATGACCGGGGACATACATTTCATCACAGTTAAAACAGAGCCCCCGTGATCGGCGCTCCTCCATCTCCGCTCGATTCAATTTCTTAACAAACGGCGGTGGACTTGGATTAACCCCCGGTTTGCGCGGTGCTTGAGTCCCTTCTTTTCGCTCGAATAGGCGAGCAAGGCTCATTGCGCTTGCTAAATCCTTGGGCTGCTGGATTTCCACCTCAATTGCAATTTGTTCCCTTAACCCGCTGATGAATATTTCTACTTCTTGTTCGCTGGTGAGAGCACAGGCATGGGCAGCCAGTTGTTCGAATCGGCGCTGATATTCCCCTACGGTTCCTGTTTGGCGTAACTTAGATAATTCTCCCAATTTATTGCTGCGGATAGTCGGGCCAAATCGGAGATTGCATTGGTTCTTGAACTCTTCCCACTGTAAGTTTGGTCTATCTCTTTCCAATTTGAGGAACCATACTTGCGCTTCTTCTTCTAGGTGGAAGGATGCTAACTCCACCTTTTCCTCTTCCGGTGTATGTTGATGTCGAAAAAAATGTTCGCACCGATGGATCCATCCCAACGGGTCTCCCTGGCCATTGTAACTAGGAAAATCTAGTTTTGAGTATTTTGGAATATACCTACGGCCTTCTCCTTCGTCGACGCGCTTCAAGTCCTCACGGCGTGGAATGCGCGAGTCCCTGTAGCTACTTTCCCCGTGGTGCCCTCCTGAATTTTCAGAACGTGTGTTTGTCAAGTTCAGTGAAAGCTCCTGCAATTGTGCGGCCATCTCCTGCTGCCGCTGTTCGGTTGCACGTTTATCCTCCTGATACATGTTCATGAATGCCGCAAATTGTTGTTCCAGCTTGCTGATATCCCCCATAACGGCTGGCTCTGATACCAATATGTTACGTGCCTGCGTTTGGGATCGTGTTATGGGTCGTTGGACAGTGAAATCTTTTCGTTCGGAGTAGAATTCCTGTCTTTTTGATTTACGCCCTTGACGACCTATGATTAGTTGAAGAGTTGGGGCTCGAGAGAACAAGAGAACCACCCGATCTTGAAAAATAAACTTTTATTGATAATATTTTTTTGATAAGCATTTCTTTCTCCCAAATCCCTACATATACTAATGATGCAATCCCCCACAACTGAAAGAAAAATCCTACCAAATTTAAAAGATATGCTGAAATCTCAAAAACAAGGAAATAGTAAAACAAGGAAATAATTATCTTTGCTAACTAGGGAAAAAATCTTGTTGCTCCTCAACTTTTAACCCTAAATTTCCCATGTGTGAATCGTTGATACCTCTTGGGCTCGTCCTCCTCATTCATGGGCTCTTTCTCCACATTGTTGTCCACAGCCCCTTCTCGGCCCACGTCGTCTTCGCGGCTCGTGACATGGCCACATTGCAGCTTTTTCTTACCAAAACTGTGCACCCCTCCAGAACCGGAAGAAGAAGATACAGACTTCTTGAAAGACTTGACTCCTCAGTCCCAACAAACTAGAACTTTTGCTAGCTTGCATAATCTTCCTCCTTGCAATACTGATCTCGGCTTGATGACAATGATTCACTAATCCTTCGTACGAAGTCGGATCGTCATATACAGAAACCCGATAAAATATCTCTTGGTTCAAATCTTTCAAAAAATGAGAATATTTTGCTGCAGAATTCTCACTGATGTGAGAAGCTTATGACAACAGATCCGTGAAACCTTTTTGGTAATCCTCAATGCTCGAATTTCCTTGTTCAATGGTCAACAGTTCCATCTTTTTCGCCTGACGACGATCTGGCGGAAAATAATGATTGATGAAGGCCTGATAGAAATGTTCCCAACGAATCCGATCCGTCCAAGCTGCTGAACTAGAATGGCAAAAATAGATTTCCACCATTTCCATACTTTTCCTTTGATCATGAAATCGGCTACCTCCATTTTCTCGTACTCATTATAGTGCAGCACTCGAGAACACTGTTCCATGATAACGACCCAAGCTTCAGTAAAATTTGCATTCTCATTTCATGTCAACGGTGGAGGACCAATCTTCATGAACTCCATATTGTTGACGTGTTTCGAACGTCTTCTTTCATCATTGTCTCGGTGACGTCTTCCATCACGAATCGTCGCCATAACAACAATGTCCCACTGTAGCGCCCTTACCCGAGCCACTACTGAACAAACTAATAAACATGCAACATTAAACTTAATAACAACAATTAAACAGCGGAAACCAAATACTTAATCATCTTACAACCCAAACGAAAACAAAACAATAACAGCAGTCTTAAACATTAATACAACCATAGCAAAAACATAATTCTGAACGAGAAAACGATAAACCACATAAAACCTCCACTGGATCACCACCGAAAACTTAACTGCTCTAGTCACTGCCCTGGTCGTCCGAACCGTCCAACCTAAGACCCGTGGAATGGGGTTCCCAAGATGAAAACAAGGACGTGAGCGACAATCGCCCAATACGAGAATGTACGAGTAAACAAACTGATATGATGCATGCGAAATGCAATATGCTTGGATATCAAGGATCAAGACAAGAATCTCATGCTCAGTCTAGAGGCGTCTGAGTGTATAGTCTCTGATCTGCCCTTGGGATGTTTTGGCTCCCACACTCATCATCAAGACGTCGACCTACAATGTCCAGGTCATCAGAGCCCGCGAGTCCCGTCGGGCACTGTAGCTCTTGATGCCCCATCGTCCACAATACAGAATAGGGCTGAGCGGCCTCAACAAACGAGGTATATCTCAAAAGATATCAGGCTCAATAATGATATGTCATGCATAAATATGCCAAAGCAGTAAAACATATATCATGCAACAGATAAATATGTAACATATAAGTGTGTATAGTACGCTTGGATATCTCAATCACTACATCACATACCTCACTAAAACAATCTGACAGAAAGCTCTGAACCTAGACAATACCAACATAATGAAATCACTAACAAACCAGATCAAACATGCTACAAGGTCTCCCTAATGATCCTTAAATAACTATCCAAGGATTTAGGATTATACCTGCGTCCGACGTCAGCCCGCTGATGATGTATCGATCTCAGTTCACCGATACTCCTCGAGTCGACACTAGCTCCGAAACTTCTCGACACCAAAATGCCCTAGAAACTGATTAAAAACTAAGGTATAACTAGAACTCTCTCTGAAGGATGCAGTGTAGGAAACAAAAAAATCAGCTTCCATTTATAGGCTGCGTTCGGGCTATTTCAGAAAATCCGAATCAATCTTATCTGCCATGTATTAGAATCTCATTTGGATTTCTCGAGATAATGAAATCTGAAGTAGATTGGGTTATCCCTTTTTAAATTCGATGGATCCCAACAGATTCATCCCAAATTATCAATTCCTTAATAATACTTAATTAACAACTCATTAATTATCTCTCAATTAATAGTTCATTCAAAACAAGGATTCGGGTCATCACACCTACACTTCCGTGACTGCTTCCATCTCTTGACATCTGAAATGAAACCAAAATCAACCTTTAAATCCTCGAAATAAAATTATTAATGTCCCAAAAATCTTTGCATACTCTGATACCACCAATGGTAGTGCTCTTACCCGAGCCACTAATAAACAAAATAACAAGCATGCAAAATTTAAACTTGATAACAAAAATTAAATAGCGGATACCAAATAACTTAATCTTACAACCCAACTGAAAACAGAACAATAATATCAGTACTAAACGTTAATACAAAGATATCGATAATATAATCCTACAAGAGAATACGAGAAACCAAATAAAACCCCCATTGGATCACCACCGAAAACCCAACTGCTCCGGCCACTGCAATAACCGTCCGAACCGTCTAATCTAAGACCTGCTCCATGGAATAGGGTGCCCAAGATGAAAAAAAGAAGTGAGCGACAATCACCCAATACGAGAATGTACGAGTATACAAATGATATGATGTATGTGAAATGCAATATGCTCGGATATCAAGGATCAAGCCAAAAATCTCATGCTTAGTCTAGAAGCGCCTGAGTTAGTAGTCTCTGATTTGCCCTAAGCATGTTTTTGCTCCCACACTCATCATCAAGACGTGGACCTACAATGTCCAGGATCATCAGAACCCATGGGTCCCGTCGGACACCGTAGCTCTCGATGCTTAACCGCCCCCAATACAGAATAGGTTTGACTGGCCCCATCAAACGAGGTTCATCTCAAAAGATATCAGGTCCAACGTGATATTTCATGCATAATATGTTAAAGCAATAGAACATGTATAATGCAACAGATAAATATGCAGCATATAAGTGTGTATACTACACGCTTGGATATCTCAGTTAGTACATCACGTACCTCACTAAAACAATCTGACAGAAAGCTTAATCGTCTGAACCTAGACAATAACAACATAATGAAATCATTATTGAGCCTGATTATGAATTACCGAACATGTTTCAAAGTTCTTCCTATTGATCCTTAAATAACTATTTAGAGCTTTAGGATTATACCTGCGTCCGTACTCAGCCCGTTGATGATGTCTCGAGATCGATCCCTTCTCGAGTCAACACTAGCTCCGAAGCTTCCCGACACTAAACTGCCCTAGAAACTGGTTAGAAAACCTAAGGTGTGGCTGGAAATCGAGAGAGAGCAGCTGAAAAAAGCGGTACAGGAAACAAATGAAATCAATTTTCGTTTATAGGCTGCATCCGTACTAGTTCAGAAGTTCCGAAATCAATTTTATCTGACACGTGCTATATCTCATTCGCCTAGTTTGATTTCTCGGGATAATGTAATTTTAAGTTGATTGGGTTATGCATTTTAAATTCGGTAGATTTCGATTAGGTTGATCCTGAATTATCAATTCCTTAATAATGTTTATTTAACAACTCTTAATCATATCTTACTTATAGTTCATTCAAAATGAGGATTCGGTTCATTACAGAAGTTCTTGTGGGAAGACCTAGAATTCAAACCTTATGCCAAGATCCACATCCAAGAAGAAAACATATGCTATTTATGTACGATCTAACATCCCCCAATCTTGGTTGGAGCAAACTCCAAAACTAGGGTTCCAAAACTTTCTTGAGATTAATATGCTGTCAAGCACTTTAAGTTAGCAATCCTACGACCCATTGCAACTTGCTATTATTATGTTATTTTTCTTGTGGTAACTGGAAATGAAAATAACTCTATTCCAAGTAATTGTATCCTTTCATTTAAATTGCACAGGGTCTGAAGCGACTCAAGTAGATTTTTCTGAAGACAGATATATCAGGTACTGATTGCTATTAATGTAATTTTTCTTTTAATGATGTTGCGATCTCATTTTAATTATTAATGTGCTCATGAAATACCAAAACAATGCCTAGTAACCATCAGCTTAACAGCTACTTTTATGGTGAGGCCACTTGTACTACTTGAATCTGCTATCAAACATTTCTATCCCATGTTTGGTTTCGCATGTGCTTGTGGTAGCCCACACATAATAGAAAACAATCATGGACATAAAGACATTATTTAATCAGCATGTTGCTTACCTTTGTTTGTATATTGAGATATACTAAATTTATTCCTCACATAATTCCCCTACTCTGTTGAACTAATAACCTGAATGACTGGCTATAAGTCCTTTGTTCGTGCTGTGCTTCCTGCACATGCAAGTTGCATATATGCATTTGCAGGATTTGGTTAGACTTTGTGAAAGACAAAACTGTGATAATTTTTTCAACGTGAGAATTATTAGTTTAATGATTGTATGAAACTTATTTTTGAATACGAGTCACTATTTTTGTTCTATCTTGATTAGTTCCTTTAACTTTTGTGCTAAATTGCTGGCTGTTTGCACTTTCAGTTTATAAAATTTGGAGATAATGTTGAGCTGGCGTTTTTGGGAATAAATAACAACTGAAGAATGTTTGATGCTTTTGAAAATGGTAAACGATAACGATGTCCCGCATCTGCTTTTGGCATTACTCCGCTGAACGGTCTGAATTACACTATTTAAATAAAGGGCAGCTACCAAAATTTTTTTCTTTGCCTTTTATGGGTTTCAGTAGATAAAGTAAGCCTTACAAATTCTAGATATTTTGATTTGTCTTGAAAATCTTAAAATCTGTGTGCAAACAGAACTGTTATTATTATTTAAAAACTCAAACTGGAGTTCTATTATGATTTGCTTTATGGATTTATTATTCTTATCGTATGTATTAATGAATGGTGTCAATGTGTATTCTAAAAATTTACATTAACACCCAATTGCTCGATACCCCAACTAAGTTACTGTTATTTTGGTGAATGCAGCATGATGCATGAGAAACAGATTGTTATTTCAGGCAAAATGTTTTTTCTCTCTAATAATATAGATGAACTGGCTGGTTTCTCTGTTATTGCAGCTATCACAAGATGTTTTTTGCAAGGAGAAAGGAAGTTCGCGCAAGGTTAAATAGAACTAAACTCTATTGACAATAGATACTGTTAGTAGGTTGACAAATCATAGTTAAGTTCTTCATTTCACGCGGAGTTGAAATGATGGCATACTTATGTGATTTTCTTTTTAGTGAAAGGCTTTTCTTCAGCTATTATTGACGGCGCAACTAAGTCTCGATGACTCCTAACACGCAGCATAGTCTGATGATTCCTTTGGACTGTCATTTGTTTACAGCTGTCAAAGAGTGTTCATGAAATACAAGTTTAGCATGGAATTGTGAGTAATTTCTCCCATTGAATGACGCCGACAGACTGAGGTCGAAGCGCCAGAACTATGAGATAGAAATTTCAAGAAGCTGAATGCAGATATGGATATTGGTTGTACTTAATAAACAATAGATGTCCGGCATATGGCATTACACATTGTGTTCTCTTATGTTTAATATTTTGGTACAAGAAAGAATTTGAGAAATATTAGTCCTTCTGGCACATGCATTATATGTGCTTACGTTTATTTTAGTTTGGAAATTTAATTTTAGTCGTATAGAATTTCAGAAGAGCAAGTTGGTTAGAAACAACCAATATGTACCTGATTTTGGGAAAGTAAAACTTGGTATACCGGAATGAAGTAAAATTTTCTTTTGTCGATTTACTGTTTTGGCTGCTGCTCGTTCTCGCGGGTGCATAATGCCATAATCATTTTAAGATAAAACTTCATCAATCGTGGCTCATTTGATTTTAAGATTTACAAAATTTACCAGCTTCTAAACGAATGTGATAAATTTAAATAATAAAATTTAAAAATCTTTAAGATTTCAAATATTTAATTCCAAGTAAATGATTCATCTAAGTATCAAGACATTATTTGGTCTTTCTTGACACTACTAAAAGATGTAGACACGTTAAATGTATTATTATTATTTTTAATTTGATTAAATAATATTAAATAATTAATACGAAATTATTTTCAATTTAGAAGAGTTGTTCGATTTAAAAAAAAAATTTTGTTTAGATTTTTTTCTATCTAAAATATAGAGTGACGAGAGAAGGTTTTTAGTGGGGTAAGAAACATAATTATAAAATTAAATATTTTGATGCTCTCTAAGATAGTTAATATGATGACCACGCTTTTAATATAGTAATATATATATAAATCCTTTTCATAGAGCATCATCAACTACTCGAGTGGTTTGGATATACTTTTATATGAATATATTTTTATATTGGACACCAAAAGAAATATATATATATAAATAAATTATCAATTAACGTAGGGAAAATGCAGAAATAAATAAATCATATAATAATTTAATTCACACACATAAATTCATTCTTCTAAATTCTGCATTTATATATATATATATATATATATATATATATATATATATATATATATATATTTAAAAGAATGAATTTAAGTGTGTGAATTAAATTGTAGAATTTAAATGAATCTTTAAAAATTTGAGGTTCTTTTAATTTCTGATTGTATACCATCTTTGAGAGATTATATGTAGAGCATATTTTGTAAAAAACACTACTAAATCTCTCTCTCTCTCTCTCTCTATATATATATATATATAGACACACACACACACGACCCTTTACTTAAAATAATACTACTTTAATATTTGTGTAAGGTTAAAAATTTTCTTACTACATAATAGACATAGCTCTTAAAATAAAATAATGATCACCACGTATTCTAAAAAAATTATTAATAAAACTCCAACATTAGAATACAACAATCGTCAAAATACAAGTTAATAAAAAGAAATTTAATTTTGAAAAAGTCTAACATAACATAATAAATTTCAATGTGTTTGTAACCAACTCTAATTAATAAAAAATCAAAGTAAATAGTTTTAAAAAGAGCATAATTAAAATGTCATGAACTGCAAGGTCCTTGGGTGTGTACTGCCACTGGTCATCACCCCTGTCTCCTCATCTAAGTCATATGCATCGATTAAGTCTAGCGAGTCAAAAGACTCAACATACAAAAACCGTGAATAAACAAGTAATACCTAATAAAAATTCATGCAATTTAAACATAGCTCGTATATAGCATAATATGATCATAATTATGTATAACGCGAATTTCCTGCATAAACATTTTCATAAAACCATATTTTCACGCTCGTCATACATATTCACAATCGTAAATCATTTTGCGTAGAGTTATGTTTAATGAAAGTGGTCATTGGTATAATTCATCTGATCAGACTAATCATAGTACTGGGCCGGTAGAGATCACCACAACACTTGGACTGGATGTCAACCCCCTAATGTATAGCATAATTCTTCCTGAAGAGGTTGGAGAGTTGCCCGGACACGTTTTCCGTCTTCCAAACCCATGACCATAATTTGCCATAAGACAAATCGCATACCTCAAAATAATTATTTTGTACGTCATACATACTTAAGAACATCGTGGACCTCGTTGAATCGTCCCCCAACATGCTGCCACAACATCATAAATTAATTAGCCAAAACAACCACAAAGATACATTCGGACTCATACGACTCCCGAATTAAATAAAACCACTTAGGATGTACCAATTGACTCGGGGTTAGAACCACACATGAAACAGTAACCTACTGGCCAAGGTCCTAAACCAGCCCCGAACCAAAACCGAACCCCTTAACCATGCACATAAACCTATCGAATGAAAACTATCCAAAGAGTGACATTATGACACATATGCACTCCGCACGGCTCCCTGCCGATAGCAACTTGAACAAGCCCTAGACTCGACCCTTAGACACTAATTAAGACCATGGTTCGCCCTTTTTCAGCCCAAGACTCGCGCTCAAGCCCCAAACACATCCTAGCCATGACCACCCTGCACGACTCCCCCCACACCCAGCTGCCCCGATTCGTTTCCAGCAACCTTGTTGTTCATCCAGACCATAAGAAACCATGTCCAGGCTTACCCCAGGACCCTAAGGCCCTGCCTAGACCCTAGCCGCAAACCTTGGTCCATCCCTTGCTGTGAACCAAGCGGCCAAAACAATGACAGCCCCCATCGCGTGCGTCAGTTGCGCAGCCCACTCCCCATGGCTTCTTGCTATACCAGCAGCCTACCAACCCATCACGGACCACCTACTAGCATCTAAACACACCCCATAACACAACCATATGCAGCATTATGGCTTCGGATAGGTCCAGCGATGCATGCGATCAAGAACCTCGAGAAAACGTGGAGTTCATGCATATTTTGTATCGAAAAATATATAAGCAACGATCTACCATTCATATGATTAAACTAACAAATTTTCATTCATATTTCATATCAAAATTATATATATAACGCGATCGATGAGTCAAAGAAGGGTTTAGAATATGACTTTGCGTTTTGAACGCACGAATTATTGATTACTGACGTGGGAGAAGACGTGGTCGATCGGATAATGATTGCTGCGGTTTTCTTACTTCAAAAGGGACGTAAATCTCCAAGAAAATAGGGTGAAGGTTTGGTGATGGTGGCTGCTAGGAGAGAAGGCCAAAACCCTAATCTCTAAGCTTATAAACTCAGGGCTGCTAGTGTATGTAGTTAATGTGCGTTTTGGGTGTGAGGTGTGAGTTTGTGTAGATAATTAGGGTTTATGTAAGGTCCGTGTAGCGCCCTTACCCGAGCCACTACTAAACAGACTAATAAATATGCAACATTAAACTTAGTAACAACAATTAAACAACGGAAACCAAATAACTTAATCATCTTACAACCCAAACGAAAACAGAACAGTAACAGTAGTATAAAACATTAATACAACCATAACGAAAACATAACTCTGAATGAGAAAACGATAAACCACATAAAACTTCCACTGGATCACCACCGGAAACCCAACTGCTCTAGCCACTGCTTTGGTCATCCGAACCGTCCAACCTAAGACCTGCCCCGTGGAATGGAGTGCCCAAAATGAAAACAAGGACGTGAGCGAGAATCGCCCGATAGGAGAATGTACGAGTATACAAACTGATATGATGCCTGCCAAATGCAATATGCTCGGATATCAGGGATCAACTCAAGAATTTCATGCTCAGTCTAGAGGCGCCTTAGTGTGTAGCCTCTGATCTGCCCTAGGCATGTTTTGGCTCCCACACTCATCATCAAGACGTGGACCTACAATGTCCAGGTCATCAGAGCCCGCGGGTCCCATCAGACACTGTAGCTCTCGATGTCCCATCGTCCACAATACAGAATAGGGCTGAGCGGCCCCAACAAACGAGGTATATCTCAAAGGATATCAGGCTCAACATGATATGACATGCATAATATGCCAAAGCAGTAAAACATGTATCATGCAACAGATAAATATGCAGCATATAAGTGTGTATACTACACTTGGATATCTCAGTCAGTACATCATGTACCTCATTAAAAAAATCTGACAGAAACTCTGAATCAAGACAATACCAACAAAATGAAATCACTAACAAACCAGATCAAACATGCTACAAGGTTCTCCCTAATGATCCTTAAATCACTATTTAAGGCTTTAGGATTATACCTGCGTCCGTCGTCAGCCCGTTAATGATGTCTCGATCTCAGTTCACCAACCCCTCCTTGAGTCGATACTAGCTCCGAAACTTCCCGTCACCAAAGTGCCCTAAAAACTGACTAGAAATTAAGGTACATGGCTAGAACTCTATCTGAAGAATGCGGTGCAGGAAATAAAAGAATTCAACTTCCATTTTTAGGCTGCATCCGGACTATTTCAGAAAATCGGAATCAATGTTATCTGCCACGTGTCAGAATCTCATTTTTCTAGTTGGATTTCTCAAGATAATGTAATATGAAGTAGATCGAGTTATCCCTTTTTAAATTCGGTGGATCCCAACAGCTTGATCCTGAATTATCAATTCCTTAATAATACTTAATAACAACTCATTAATTATCTCTTAATTAATATTTCATTCAAAACAAGGATTCGGGTCATTACATCCTCCCCTCCTTACAAAGATTCCGTCCTCGAAATCAAAATTGAAGTACAATACAACTGAATAAAATACAATTCAAAACAAATGTGGATACTCTGAGCGCATACGACTTTCTAACTCTCAAGACGCTTCTGCAGTACCTCGGGTTTCCATTGCACTAGAACAAGCGGAATAGTCTTGTTTATGAGCTTTTTCTCTTTCCTACCCAGGATTAAAAGCGGCTGCGCGACATAAGTAAAGTCTTCTTCAAGTTGAACATTTGTTGGACCAAGAACGTGTGATTCATCTACTATATACCGTCATAGAAACGATACATGAAAGATATTCTGAATGCTGGACAGATACAGCGGTAAAGCCAATCGATACGCAAAATTTCCAACCATTCCAAGATCTCAAAAGGTCCGAGAGTCCAAATCTCTTCACCCTGTGGAATGGTGAAACCTTAAGGAAAACTTTTTCCCCTGACTGAAATTGTAGAGGTCTATGCTTGGTATTCGCGTAACTCGATTGACGATCTTATGCAGTTTTAATTCTCTTCTTAATCAATTCCACTTGGTCAATCGCTTGTTGCACTAATCCAGGTCCTTGCACTTGTCGTTCTCCTACTTCGTCCCAAAAAAATGGAGTACGAAAACGCATACCATACATTGCTTCTAACGGAGCCATACCAATGTTGTTGAGGTAGCTATTGCCATATACAAACTCCACAAGCGGCATGTCTTCATGCCATGTTGGTCCAAAATCCAAAGTACAAGCACGAAACATGTCCTCAAGTGTCTGAATAGTCCTCTCAGACCGACCATCGGTCTCTGGATGATAGGCAGTACTCAGACTCTTCCCAAGGCTTTATGAAAAATTCCCCAGAACCTTGAGGTAAAGTGTGGATCTCTGTCACTGACTATACTTGTTGGCACACCATGATATTTAAGAATTTCTTGGATGTATAGTATTGCCATGCGATCGAAACTATATTCCTGACTATATGGAATGAAATGTGCTGACTTAGTCAGTCGGTCCAAAACAACCCAAATTGCATCACAATTCTTAGAAGACATCGGCAATTGGGTGACAAAATCCATCGTTACATGCTCCCCCTTCCACTCAGAGATAGGAAGATTCTGAAGTAATCCTTATGGTCGTCGATGTTCAGCTTTCACTTGCTGACAAACCAAACACTTGGCTACAAACTGGTAAACACTTTTCTTCATACCTTTCCACCAAAACTTGGTCTTCAAATCTTTACACATTTTCTTGCTTCTAGGGTGGATACTCAACTTACTCCTATGAGCCTGAGATAAATCTCGTCTCTCAATTTAGAATCTCCTGGAACTACGATTCTTCCTGACAGACACAAGGTTATATCTGTTTGGAACACAAAGCCAGATGTGTTGTTTCCGTTAGCTAACTTTGCTAACTTTTTCAACTTCAGATCAGAAAACTGAGCTTCTCTGATTTTTGCATACAACATCGGTTCAGATAAAATGCTCGTTACTCAAATGTGTTCCATTCCTTTCTTATGACGGAAGTGAAATCCCAGAGAACAATCTTGGATTACACTTGATATGAAACTTTTCTGAAGTGCAGATAATCTCACCTTGCGACTAAGAACATCAACTGTAAGATTCGTTGATCTTGGATGATACTTGATTTCGCAATCATAATCCTTTAACAAATCCATCCATATTCTTTGGCGCATATTCAACTCTTCTTGAGTGAAGATATACTTCAAACTCTTTTGATCTGTAAAGATCTCAAATCTCACTCCGTAGAGATAATGTCGCCAAATTTTCAAAACAAACACAATCGCTGCCAATTCCAGATCATGAATTGGATAATTCTCTTCATGCTTCTTCAACTGTCTGGATGCATATGCAATCACATGACCACTCTGGGTTAAAATGTACCCAAGTCCTTGAAGTTATGCATCAGTGTACACAATATACCCTCTTGATCCAGATGGCAGAGGTAAAACTGTTGCAGTTGTCAGACGTTGACGCAGTTCATTGAAACTATTTTTACAATCATGTGTCCATTTGAACTGCACATTCTTACACGTTAATTGTGTCAATGGTTTGTCAATCTGAGAAAATCCTGAGATGAATCTCCGGTAATAACCTGCCAAACCTAGAAAACTTCTTATCTCTTGAGTTGATTCCGGTCGTGCCCAACTCAACACTGCTTCGATCTTGCTAGGATCCACTGATATCCCATCTTTGGATAAAAAATGTCCCAAGAAGACAACTCCGTTTAGCCAAAACTCGCACTTATTCAACTTTGCATACAATTGGTGATTTCTTAAGGTTAACAACACAATCTTGAAATATTGTGCATGCACTTTAAGGCTACAAGAGTGTACCAATATTTCATCAATAAAGACAATGAAAAACTTTTCAAGATACTCTTGGAAAACTCGGTTCATCAAATCCATAAATACTGCTGGAGCATTCATCAAACCAAACGACATCACTAGAAACTCGTAATGTTCATACCTTGTTTGAAATGCAGTCTTAGGGATATCACGTTGATGAACTCGAAGTGGATGATACCAGACCGTAAATCTATCTTCGAGTACACTGAAGTCCCTTGCAGTTGATCAAACAAATCATCAATCCGTGGTAAAGGATATTTATTCTTGACTGTTACTCAGTTCAACTGTCTATAATCTATGCAAAATCGCATATACCCATCATTCTTTTTAACGAACAACACTAGTGCTCCCCAAGGAGACACATTGGGTCTAATGTACCCTGTTGAAACTTAATTTTGGTTGTTTGACAAACTAAGTGATAATTTATTGGACTAACTGATCGAGTAGCTTGAGTAACTGGACTACTTAAATCAACTGACAGTTGCCTAACTAAAGATTAATGCACAGTTTATCGAAGGCAACTGAAACCAACTAAACTGAACCTACGAAGACAACTGACTGATCAGTTGGAAATTAATCAGTTGAGATATTTAGTTGTGAGCCTACCAGCGATTGCTTATCAGCTGATCATTCAGCTGTACACGTCATCAGTTGTCGAAAAAGACATTCAACCGACAACAGTACAAAGCAGAATGCAACTCATAGTGGAACGCCGCATTTCAGTGTTTACAGTGTACGAATGTCAGAGGAATATTTACGTGGCAATCAACGGATATAAAGATTAAAATAACATTTAATGTTACCATTGAAGAGAAGCCTATAAATAGCTGAGAAGAGCAGTTAAGAAACTATCGATCTATCTATTCTCTTAAGCTTTATGTTACCCTGCTGAATTTATCGATCTTATTCAAGAATCAAAAAGCTCACACTTATCTGATTTATTTTTAGCATTTGAGGCTACTTTTCAAGCTTATAAGAAAAAAATGTTTATTGTTTATTTGATCTTTAACTAGATCGGTAGTGGTAAGTTCAGTCGAAGAACTGTGAGATATTTAGTAAACTAAGAGTTTCAGTTTTGGCAGTCTTAAGTCCAAACTGAAGTGGGTATGTACAAGTTTTGTATCGATCAAAGTCTTTTAGTGCATATCACATCCTTGTGATAGAAGGGGTGACGTAGGAGTAATTCAAATCTCCGAACATCAATAAATCTTTGTGTTATTACTTCAGTTATTTATTCTATCTTTCAGTCAGTTTATTTCCGCATTGCTATGAGTTAAACAGATTGCCATTGACTGACAAGATTCCTAGTTTCAGTTTGTCACAAAACTGATACTTCATTCGAAAAGATTATAAAATCGTGAGTGTTTATTCAACTCTCCCGTCTAAACACATCTCAACCTATCAACCGATCCTAACATGTGGTATCTGAGCAGTTGAATCTTGTCTCAGAATACTTTTATTCACAAAACTGATCAACATGTCTTCATTCAACAAAATACCGATGTTTTCCAGAGAATATTTTGACAACCGGAAAATCAGAATGCAAGCTCATTTAGCTGCACAAGATGACGACATGTGGTATGTAATTACTGATGGTCCCATGAAGATTTTAAAAGCAAATACAGCAGTTGCCATTACTGATGGGGCACCTCATCACATAGAAAAGCCCAGAGAAGAATGGACAACTGAGGACAAGAGGAAAGCCAACCTAGACAATGTGGCTAAGGATATCTTATACAAAACGCTGGATAAAGTCACTTTCAGAAAAATCAAAATGTGCAAAACTGGCAAAGAGATATGGGAGAAACTGATCCAGCTGTGTGAAGGAAATGAGCAAACAAAAGAGAACAAGCTATCAGTTGCTGTTCAGAAATTTGATAACATCAAGATGAAGGCTGGAGAATACATGCACGAATATGATGAGAGGATCAGTGGTATTATCAATGAGCTGAATGCACTTGGAAAGGTGTATTCGAACAAAGAAGTGGCACTGAAGGTGGTCATAGGTCTTCCCAAAGAATGGGATGTCAAGACCATGACAATGAGAGAATCAAAGGATCTTAACAAGGTCGAACTTCATGACTTGTTCGCTGATCTAAAGGGCTTACGAGTTTGAACTACAAACCAGAGAAGGAGAACCTTCTACACCAGCTGACACAACTACTTTAACTGCTGTGAGACTGGAACCAACTGGTTCAGTTGACAAATCTGCTGATCAACTGAGCAATGATGTTATGTCATTGTTTGTCAAGAAATTTGGAAGGTTTATGAGAAGGAATCAAGGAAACTTACAGAAGCAATATCATGAAAATCAGTTCAAAGAAGAATCCTATGTTTGCTACAATTGGCAAATCTGGTCATTTCATAGCAGACTGTCCTAAGCCAAAGAAGGACAGTCGAGGATCAACTGAAAAGGGAAGGAAGCCCTATGAGCACAAAAGAAGGACCAAGGATGACAAGAAATCAAACAAAAAGAAACATGAAGTGCTTTTGGCTGAAGAAAGTAAATCTAAGTGGACAGAAACTGTCAATGACGAGTCAGAACCACAAAGCCCAAGCAGTTCAAGTGAAGATGAAGTCAAGTGCTTAATGGCAGATAATGTTGAACTGGAGTCAGCAAGTGAACATGTATTTGACTTCAGCTCTACTAATTTCACTCGTGAGGAACTCATTATCACATTGCATGACATGGTAAATGAGTATCACAAACTTGCTCGATCATTTGAGAAGGTTAGAACTAAGCAAACTGATCCCAATGATAACAAGACAAAATCTAATGAGTCAGTGGAACTGCTTGAGTCGAAACTGTTATGACTGAACATGCAGTTTTTCAACAAACTGAAGAGGCTCAGATGCACTCAGTTTCAACTGAAGAAGTGCCAGCTGAAGAGCCAATTAATCAACCAACTGTAGAACCAGTTTTGGAATCAACTGAAGAACTTTCTACTACCTTTGCTTTTCCAACTGTCTCTTCTCCTCCCCAGCCTCAATAGGAACTTACAACTGAAAATATTTCAGAAATAGTGACGAATGAAACAGAAGCAATTGGCGGTGCTATGGTTGTCTTTACTCAACAGGAAAGGGTGCAGATTCCAGAAACTTCCGGAGCCATGTCTCCTAGTATTTCAGATACTGATGCCCTATTTGAAGAACTTCAGACTGTTCAGTCCAACCTCGTCAGTATGATGAATGCTATTTCTGCAATATAGTCCACTCAGCTTGCACACTCTTTGAAGCTTAACTCTAACAATGAGTTTACCTCGAACAAACTAAATCAAATCAATCAGAGTGTGATTTCTCTCTTTCTACAGATGGAAGAAATCAAGAAAGATAGACTGTCGACTGAATCTCATTACCAAACTCAAGAATTATTCGGCAGACGCTTTGATTTTCTGGAGAGTACAATCACCAAAAGGATTGATATGCTGCAGAACATTGTGATGAATGATGTATCAGATATCGCAGCAGATGTTCGAATCTTATCCAAGAAATTTGATGTGCTTGACAAAAGAGGGAAATTAGAGAAACAGAAGAGTGAAAAGAAGACAAAGGAAAGAAGAAGAAATGAAGATCAACTGAATTTCATTATTGGTTGAAGACTAGGCAGGAAATCTTTATTCTTTTATTCTTTGTACGAATCTGTACATAGATAATTACCTAATTGTACGAATCTATACATTAGAAGAATTATTTTATCTACAATGAGTTCGAAGAATATTTTGAGTTCAGTTGATCAGTTCATAATTTACAAGTTTTTTCAAACACCAAAAAAGGGGAAATTGTTGGAATCTTAATTTCAGTTGTTTGACAAACTATGTGTTTAACTTATTGGACAAATTGATCAAGTAGCTTGAAGTAACTGAACTACTTAAATCAACTGACAGTTGCCTAACTGAAGATTAATGCGTAGTTTATCGAAGGCAACTTAAACCAGCCGAACTGAACTTATCAAGACAACTGACTAATCAGTTGGAAATTGATCACTTGTTATATTCAGTTGTGAGCCTACCAACGATTGCTTATCAGCTAATCATTCAGCTGAACACGTCATCAGTTGTCGAAAAAGACATTCAACCGACAACAGTACAAAGCAGACTGCAACTCGTATTGGAACGCCGCATTTCAGAGCTTACAGTGTATGAATGTCAGAGGAATATTGATGTGGCAATCAACGGGTATAAAGATTCAAATTATATTTAATGTTACCGTTGAAAAGAAGCCTATAAATAGGTGAGAAGAGCAGTTAATTAAAGAATCGATCCATTTATTCTCTTAAGCTTGCTGTTACCCTGCTCAAATTATCGCACTTACTCAAGAATCAAAAATCTCAAACTTATCAGATTTATTTGTAGCATTTGAGGCTAATTTTCAAGCATATAAGCACAAACTATTTTATTGTTTATTTGATCTTTAACTAAGATCAGTTGTGCTAAGTTCATTCGAAGAACTGTGAAATATTTAGTAAACTAAGATTTTCAGATTTGGCAGTGTTAAGTCCAAATTGAAGTGGGTATGTACAAGTTTTGTATCGATCAAAGTCTTTTAGTGCATATCCTATCCTTGTGATCGAAGGGATGACGTAAGAGTAATTAAATCTCCGAACATCCATAAATCTTTGTGTATTCTTGCTTCAGTTATTTATTCTATATTTCAGTCAGTTTATTTCCGCAACTGTTATCAGTTAAACTGATTGTCATTGACTGACAAGATTCCTAGTTTCAGTTTGTCACAAAGCGGACACTTCATTTGAAAAGATTCTAAAATCATGAGTGTTTATTCAACCCCCCCTTCTAAACACATCTCAACCAATCAACCGATCCTAACACTGAGTCATTAGACTCACTAGGTTTGAATGGTTTCAGGTAATGACAATGTTAAGTCGTGAGGTGCGGACTATCGAGTCATCCGGGAGACGCAGTTCATACCGAAGGACCTAGAAATTCCGCATATGTTAAAGATTTTTTGGCGATTTATGGATTATCGCTTTATTTATAGACTGTTAGGATACTAGAATTTATTGAGTTAAATTTTAGACTTTTATCATTTGTTTTACTTATTCCGCATAATGATTATGGATGACATGGAGTTTTGTTTATTTGATTATTAATGTTAATTTATTTATGATGAATTAATTATGCATGTGGTAAAAAAAACTAGTGAAAATTAAATTAATTTAGAATTAGGGTCGTTTCAAAATTGATGTTAAATAATTTTTGCCATTGTTATGAACAAAGCATTTGCAACCAAATATTTTGAAATAAGATATCACGTTTTTCTTTCCATGTCATATCTCATATGGCGTGTTTACTGCTTCGGCCCAAATTAAGTGAGATATACCGGGATCATCAAGCATTGTTATAGCTGCTTCTTTAAGAGTTCAATTCCTTCGTTCATCCATACGATTTTGTTGAGGTGTTCTAGCTGTTGAGAACTCATGCTTAATTCCAGTATTTTCTAAACATTGAGAAAGATTTTGATTGACAAATTCAGTCCCTCGATCAAACCTTATTCTGTCAACTTCCAACTGATTTTTCATTTAAAAGTCTTTTGAAAAGTTTAATCAGTTGTGCAGCAGTTTAGTCTTTTGATTTGAGAAAAATGACCCAAGTAAATCTGGAAAAATCACCGACAATCACTAGAGTGTATTTCATTCTCGTAAACTCGTGACAAGTATAGGACCAAATAGATCCATATGCATCAGTTCTAAAAATCTGGATATTTCATTCCTGTAAACTCGTGACTAGTATAGGACCAAACAGATCCATATACATCAGTTCTAAACATCTGGAGGAAGATATACTTCCCTTGTTTTAAAAGAAGATCTTACTTATTTACCAAACTGACATGCTGAACAGAATTTTTCTTTTGAAAATTCAATCTTAGGCAGACCCATTATAACATCATGACTACTCAGATGAGTGATGGATTTGAAATTCAAGTGGTTCAACCTTTTATGACATAACCAGTTCTTTGAAGAATTGGAAGCTATAAAGCAAATTAGTTCATTTGGTTCATCAGTCCAACTTACTTTGTAAGTGTTACCACACTGATTTCCTATCATGATGATATTATCATTTGAGTTCTTGATTGTGCAAGTGTGCTTATTGAACTGAACGGAAAAATTATTATCACAAAATTGACTGATGATAATCAAATTATATTTTAAATTTTCCACAAGTAGAACATTGTCAATTATAATGTTACCATGGATAAGCTTACCCTTACCCATGGTTGTACCTTTTGAGTCATCTCCAATAATGATTCTTGGACCATAATATTTGACCAGTTGGGAAAAGAAATCAGCAACCCCTGTCATGTGTCTTGAACATCCGCTGTCCAGGTACTAGATTGAATCTTTAGTTGACGTACATGTCACCTTCAGTCACACATAATGAATAATTTTGGTACTCACATCTAATTGGATCCTAAAATGATTAGACCTTTAGAACCCAGACTTGGACCAGTCTAACTAACTTTCTAGTTGTTGTGTTCCTAGATAATTTTCCCGTCTAATTGTGCGTGCTTGATGTGTTTTGAGTAGATGAAACAATAAGCGTTTTAGACTTGTTTACCATGTTGTTCATCTGATATCTTTTCTGAACATGCTTACTATTATAATGACCATTTCTAGAGTTCTAATTTTCATAGCTGAATCTTTTAGGTGACCATCTTCGTGAATCATATGAACTCTAATGACTATATCTAATTCCATACCTCTTAGCCTTATTCTCATTGTCAATCATTTGTTCAACTGCTTTACTTAGCTCTTATTGTTCATGTACCATAACTGATTTTACAAAGTGAATATACTTTCCTTTGCACATATTCAGTTCTGGCTTGGTACCACTGATTATAGATTCATCTTGGCTATTAAAGCCTAAACCAGTTTTGTCAGTAACTGATTTTTGTAGACCTTGAATGAAACATCTACTGCTTAAACTACTATTAAAATGATTTTTTTTTAGAAAAACTCTTCTAGGAAATGCTCAAACACATGCATGCGAATAAAAGCATTTAATTAAATCTTAAAATGAAATCAATCAGCTAGTCACTGTTTTAAAAGAGAAGCTCGTACAGATACCGAAAGTCAAACGAATCAACAACTTATAACAAGATTAAAAAACATTTAAAAATATTTCTTAAACCCATGACTCATAATCATGTTAAGCGGAAGAAATGCAAGGTCCTCGGTTTTTCACGTGCACCCCCAGCTCAGCCTATTCAGTATAGGAAGTACATATACATCACATGCAACAGTGAAAAGTACTGTAATTAAAATACCTTTCATGATCTTAGCATTAGCTTAAACATAACGTGCCAAAGCATAAACAGGTCCAAAACATATCTCATCATTAAACATATACGTGTTCATTTTCTTTATTTGAATTCAGATCATTAGTTGTGACTTTCGTATCAGCTCTAGTTGATGGATCCATCTACATATAACTACAGTACCCGGCGGCGGGGACATAAGCGACAGTATTACCCATCCACTGAGCCTTGGCCTTACATGTTCGTGTTCGTCACAACCAACTCTCATCCTTCAAAATATATCATCATATTCATCACTTATAAAAATCATGCATATTCATAAATTTCCTTAAAATCAAGCATGCAACGTATTTTCCATTTTTTCTTAAAAATTCATGTTCATAATAAACATATACATTTTAAAACATGTAATTTTTGGTTATCAAGGCACTGCCACGACTACTAACTCGATTCGGGTATAAAATGACCATTTTTACCCTAAAAACCCTAATTGACCGCTTTACCTCAAGACCTCAAACTTAGACCCGAAGCCAACCAGACTTATTAAAACACCTCAAAACATATTTATAATCATTTTCTAGACGTAAACTGGAGCCCTTGCAAGAGCTTCTATAATTTGTTTTAAAACATGGATCGGGGTCTCAGTTTTAATCCAAATTAACCAAAAACTCGACCAAACATTCCCTAACTTAAACCGTGACTTAACCAAACATAACCGGCTCTTAAAACACATAGTTCAGACCACCTAAGACCTTCAAACACAATGGGACAGCTGCTGAAATACTCTACACACGGCAGCCGATACACTATGAAACGTCTAATAATTTAAAAGTGCGAAAATATATATTTTTTTTAAAAAGCTCCCATTTGCAAAATAACATCTAAAAGTTTGGCATACATGCGCTCTACAAAAAAATATTACATAAAAAATGATCTTAAATATTTGATAGTAAAAATGGTAGAATTTAAAATAACCAAACTCATCTAAAATTATACAAAAATATAAACAAAATAAAATCATAAAACCATCAACATATAAAAATTTTCATATCTTCTCAAATCTCATAAATCATAAAGCGGAAAACATGCGGTCCTCGGGTCGTCTCACCCCACTAGCTCTGCTTACTCAGAGTTCGGCACCTCTAGTCCCCTCAATATCAAGCCCTCCTGCATCAAACACGCCTAGTGAGTCTAAAAAATCAACACACCTATACCAGAAATAACAAGTACATATACATCGCACACAGCGGTGAAAAATACCATACTCAATATATATTTAATGAACTTAAAAGCATGGACATAAACGAGTCGTATAAACTCAAATGTGTCAAAGCATGTCTCAACATGTCATCATATACGTATAAATTTTCTATTAATTGAATTCAGTTAATTAGTTGTGACGTTCGTATCAGCTCTATTCGATGGATCCATCTATAAAACCGTGGTACCCGGCGGCGGGGACATCAGCGACAACATTACCCATCCAGTGAGCCTTGGCCTCAGCTCTTAATATCTCATGTCATCGTATACATATACATCGTCAGTCACAACCAACTTCCATCCTTCAAAAACATCATCATTAACATCACTTAATAAAAACATGCATATACGTAAATTTTTCCTTAAAACCAATCATGCACCGTATTTTCGTAATTACGTAAGAATCTTAAACATGATGCATAAACATTTAAAACAAATAAAATGTGCTCAGTCCGCTTCCAGGACCGAAATTTCACCCCGAGCCCAAAATGACCATTTTGCCCCTGGAAACCCAAAATGACCATTTTACCCATGGACCTCTTAAATTTGACCCGAAGCTTACCAAACTCCTTAAAACATCCCAAAATATGTTGAATGTATTCCTTAGATGTAAACTCGAACCTGTTTAAAAACTTAATCGATTCGTTTTAAAACTTGGTCCGGAGTCTCGGTTTTAACTCGAACCGACTCGAAATTTAATCAAAATTTTCAAACCTTTTACCACACCTTATAAACATCTAAAAGGCCCTGAAACCATCAAGACCATACCCACTAACCTCTTGAACAGACCCTGAAGGCTGCTGGAAAATTCTGCAAGATTCCATTCAAAATCCTAATTGCCACACATTCCTCATTATCGATCCTAGCCTACAACAAATGGAACCATCTACTCAACCACCTCACCTAGACAAACCTAGGACCCCTCAGGACCTACTGAAACCCACGGCCACAGCCTCAACCAGCTTGTAACTTCCCTATACCCGCTAGCCACCAAAAGACACATTTTAAGGCCCGAGATTTTATCATTGTAATCCGAGATTGTTTAATTTATGAATTGATGTGATCATGGAAGGACACGCTCCAAGGAAGACATGGGAAAGCATGGGATACGTGTGGAGGCTAGAAGACCTCGCGCACATGCGTGGAGACGAGGCGTGCATATGCGCGAGCAGCCAAACGCCAAGACATAAAGTCTGGCGCATATGCGTGAGATGAGGCGTTCATATGCGCGAGCAGGTGTAATTCTAAGCGCCGAGACAGGAAGCCTCGTGCATATGCGCACACATTGGACGCGTATATGCGCGAGAAATACTGAATGAGAAATGTGACACATGTCTTGCAATGCATATTAACATGTAAACAACCCTCCATCCACTTCAAAATGTGAGCAGCAAGAATCGAGACATCCATGCTTAAAAATCCTCAAGCTTCTTCATATCTTAGAATTTTGATTGTGCAAGATTCGGTCATCCGATTTTCGATCCGAGCACAGTTTCGTGCTTCTCTCGTCAAGAGCTTCGAAGGGATGTAAGTCTTACTACTTTCATGCATGGTTCGAAATTTAGGTGTTGGAGAAATCATAATTTGACTGATGTTATATATTCCTGAGATTATGATAAGCATATAATCGAAATCGGATCTAAGAACGGACATGGTATGCAATTGTTATCAATTTTCCAGCCTATGTGCGGATGGAGTTGTGCAGATTTTGGAATTGTAGTTTGTATTTGTTGATGGTTATGAATGGTTGATATTCATCTATTGTTGTTTGAGTTGCCGAGTATCTCGAAATTGCGCCGTTATGCCAGCGAAACGTAATTGGATTGAGATTGATCATACCATGTCTTGCTTTGAGTTGTAAGTTGATATTTGCCTCTCGAAAATGTCATTCTAGATTTGGTATTGAAGGCTTCGAACTCGAGAATTCAACTTCAAAACCGTTAGAAGAACGAGCAAAGAAAGATTGAGTTTGGTTGCGTCAAACCAAAAACTGAGAAAAGAAAGGTATAAATCAATGTTAAACCGGGATAGATAACTCGAGTAAGATATGACTTGAGTTCCCAAAACCACATACTAAATTGTTATGGCTTTGATGTGTTCGAAATTCTTGATATTAATATGCTTAGTCTATTGAGTTATAGAAAAGCATGTATTATGAGATAGACATCTTGGATGAGTCTTTGGTAGAGGTGCCAAGTCACTGGATGTTTTGTTTTTATCGATGCGCTTAGGAGAAAGATCGACTCCTATAGTAGACACTCAATATAGTGTGCCGAAGTCCGGGAATAGGGACGTACCACCACCTCAAATGGGAGAGTAGGTGGGAGACTTGTTACATTCTTATTCAAACCGGGATCCCTAGATAAGAGTTGAGTCAAAGAATAATAGTTAAAGAGTTTGATTTAAAGTTTTGTATCGAATTATGTTTTCTTAGACTACGATATATGTTGTTTGACAAATGCTTTATGCTTTTGTATATGCTTGTATGAAATACATGTATACATTGTTTATACTGGAAAATATATTTCTCACCGGAGTTATCCGGCTGTTGTTGTGTTTGTATGTGTGCATGGAAACAGGTGGGACAGGATCAGGGTCGAGAAGAGCATGAAAGATCGAGATTAGTATCTGCTTTGTCTATGACTCGATTATTGCAGAAGGGAGCAGAGGGATTCCTTGTGTATTCAGTAGATGTACTGAAGTTGAACCCTTCATTGGTAGATTTTCTAGTGGTATGTGAGTTTGCTGACGTCTTCCTAGATGAAATTCCGGGTTTGCCTCCAGTCCGAGAAATTGACTTCAACATTGAACTAACACCAGGTACAGTACCTATTTCTAAAGCTCCATACAGAATGGCACCAGTTGAACTGAAAGAAGTGAAAGATCAGCTAGAGGATTTACTAGCCAAGGGTTACATCAGACCGAGTGTTTCTCCTTAGGGCGCTCCAGTACTGTTTGTCAGAAAGAACGGTTCAATGAGACTCCGCATTGACTATCGGCAATTGAATAAAGCTACTATAAAGAATAAATACCTTTTGCCTCGTATTGATTACCTATTTGATCAGTTGCAGGGTTCTTCTATTTATTCCAAGATCGATCTAAGATCTGGATATCATCAGTTGAGAGTCAAAGATTCTGATATCACTACAAGAAAAGCTTCAATCAACAACACTCATACAACAACGGTTTTTATTAAAACCGTTGTCTTTTTTCTTTTAACAACGGTTTTAACAAAAACCGTTGTCGTAGCCTAAAAAACCCCGCTTATAGACAACGGTTTTTAAAAAACCGTTGTCTTTTATGTGTCTACGATAACGGTTTTTCAAACCCGTTGTCTTTGATGTGTCTACGACAACGGTTTTTAAAAAACCGTTGTCTATGAGCGTTTCTTTTTGTTACAACAACGGTTTTTAAAAACTGTTGTCTAAGAGTTTTTTTTTTTGCCTACAACAACGGTTGTTACAACCGTTGTCTATGAGCGCTTTTTTTAGACTACAACAACGATTTTTAAAAACCTTTATCTTTTGGATGGTTTTTTTGGGCTACAACAACGTTTTTTCAAAAACCGTTGTCTATATAAGATTCTGTCAAGGGTCAAAGACAACGGTTTGTGTAAACCGTTGTCTTTAATATGGTTTTTTAACTACGACAACGGTTTTTTAAAACGTTGTCGTTTCTTAGTGTTTTATTTGGTTAAAGACAGCGGTTTTTGAAAAAACGTTGTCGTAGTTTCTAATTTTTTTAAAAAAATCTGTTGATAAGTTTTATCAAACCGTCGCCGATTTACTTTAGCGACGGTTTAAGCGAAAACCGTCGCTATTTTTTTCGTAAAATAAAAAAAAAATAGGGGTTATAATTGGATAAACCTAACAAAATAAACTAACAATCTTACTGAATTAATATATTTATAATCTTTAACTTAAAATTTAAGTTTAAGGAAAATCGTAAACAAAACGTGGAAGAAAAAAAATTTGAGAAGTGAAACTAACTAAAGAAATGACTTTGAGGTGTGAAGAAAAACCGTCTCTAATTAGCGACGGTGATCATAATATAAACCGTCGCTAATGAGCGACGGACAAGCAAAACCGTCGCTAGTAGCGACGGAATTGTTTAGAAAAACCGTCGCAATATTTTTGTTTTACAACGATTTTTCAATGCTACGACAACGGTTTTTCACCGTCGTCTTTAGACGTCTACAACAACAGTTTTTCACCGTTGTCTTTGAGCGCACCCTTTTAACCAAAGTGGCTTTAACAACGGTTTTACAAGACCTACGACAACAGTTTTTCACCGTTGTCTTTTATGTCTGCGACAACGGTTTTTCACCGTTGTCTTTGAGCGCACCATTTAACAACAGTGGCTTTAACAACAGTTTTTTTGACCTACGAAAACGGTTAAAACCGTTGTCTTTCGCCTTTTTTCTTGTAGTGTATATGGAAGACAGCTTTCAGAACCATGTATGACCACTATGAGTTTATAGTCATGCCGTTTGGTTTAACGAATGCTCCAACTGTATTTATGGGTTTGATGAACAGTATATTTCAGAAATATCTTGATGACTTTATGATTATCTTTATTGACGATATTCTGATTTATTCGAAGAATCTTATTGATCATGTTGAGCATATGAGAATTGTATTGAAGACTCTGAGACCCGAGAAACTGTATGCAAAGCTATCGAAATGTGAGTTTTGGCTGAAACAAGTTGTATTTCTGGGGCACATTATATCTGGAGATGGTATTTCTGTCGATCTCAGCATAGTTGAGGCTGTGATCAATTGGCATAGATCGACATCAGTGCCAGAGATACGCAGTTTCATGGATTTAACGGGCTATTATCATCGATTCATCAAAGATTTCTCTAGTATTGCTAAACCGATTACTCAGCTAACCCAAAAAATGCCTCTTTTGTTTGGTTAGAGGCGTGTGAATCCAGTTCTTGGAGTTGAAAAAGAGATTAACTAGTGCTCCGGTGTTGACTATTCCGTCAGGTACTGGTGATTTTTTTGTTTATTGTGTGTTTTGATGCAGCGAGGACATGTTATTGCTTATGCCTCGAGAAAATTTAAAATCACATGAGACTCGCTACCCGATTCATGATCTTGAATTGGCTGCCATCGTGTTTGATTTGAAAATCTGGCGACACTATTTATATGTTGAGAAGTTTGAAATTTATTCGGATCACAAGAGTTTGAAATATCTATTTTCACAGTCAGAACTGAATATGAGACAACGTAGATGGCTTGATTTGCTGAAAGGTTTTGATTGTGAAATCAAATACTACCCGGGGAAATCAAATGATGTGATACCCTTGTCCTACATCGAAAAAATCAAAAATTTAAAATGAGTTCATAATGGCTTACAATGGACTTCTATAGGAACTTGGGTTAATCATTTTCGTAAAGCAAGGACGAATACCAATTAGTTGCTATAGGAGCCCATTGTGCAGTCACGTAGGCGCGGGCCCGAGCTCGGGGCATGACAGAAAGGTATCAGAGCCGGTCACCGGCATGGAACACCGGGAATTAGTGCTATGCGGGGCAAAGTGCTACGTGCATGGGAGCCACCTCCTAAACCTGCGGGGCAAAGTGCTACATGACGGGAGCCACCTCTTGAACCTGTAGGAGCCACCTCTAGATGCTCGGTGCTGGTGGATCGAGGGTTCAGGCCGCGACGAGGACGTCGGTTTCTGAAGGAGGGGTGATTGTGATACCCTTGTCCCACATTGAAAAAATCAAAAATTTAAATGAGTTTATAATGGCTTACAATGGACTTCTATAGCAACTTGGGTTAATCATTTTCGTAAAGCGAGGACGAATACGAAGTATTTGCTATAGGGGCCCATTGTGCAGTCACACAAGCGCGGGCCCGGGCTCGGGGCATGACAAATGCAGCAGCTGATGCACTGAGTCGAAAAGTATGTTCTTTATCCCTATCGATGTTTGGTGTCTAGAATTTGATTGAAGATTGTTGTCTTTCGGGATTAGTATTTGAGACAGATTGTAAACCTCTGAGACTTTGTACCATTCAAGCTGAACCAGAGTTGATTTTAAGAATCAAAGAAACACAGAAATTCGATCAGAATATTCAAAATTCGATTGCAATGGTCAGATCAGGGCATGAATCCGAATATCAGGTTCGTGATAATGTGTTATATGTGAATAATAATCTTATTGTGCCAGATGTTTCAGACTTGAGACAACAGAGTTTAACAGAAGCTCACTGTAGTCGTTTTAGTATTCATCCTGGTAGCAGAAAGATGTACAATGATCTAAAGAAACAGTTTTGGTGGAAACAGATGAAATAAGATATCGCAGATTTTGTGTCCAAATGCTTGAATTGACAACAGCTGAAAGAAGAAAGGAAGAAACCAGGAGGTCTACTGCATAGTTTACCTATTCTAGAATGGAAATGAGATCACATTTCCATGGATTTTGTTACGAAGCTACCACGATCCTCCCGAGGTTGTGATGCGATTTGGGTCGTTATTGACAGATTAACCAAATCAGCGTGTTTTATTCCTTACCGAATGACATACAGACAAGATCAGATTGCAGAAATTTATGTCATAGAAGTGGTTAGATTGCATGGAGTTCCAAGTCCATCGTATCAGATCGTGACCCTCGATTTACTTTACACTTTTGGCACAGTTTGCAACAAGCTCTAGGTACGAAATTACACCTGAGTACAGCATATCATCCTCAGACTAATGGAGAATCAGAAAGGACTATCCAGACATTAGAGGATATGATTAGAGATGTAGTGCTTGACTTTGGCACTAGTTGGCAAGATTCATTACCACTTTTTGAATTCTCATACAACAATAGCTATCAGACGAGTATAGAGATGGCTCTGTTTGAAGTTTTGTACGGCAAGAAGTGCAGATCTCCTCTCTACTGGATGATATCTCAGAGGCACCTGAAATTGGGCCTGACATGATTCGTGAAATGACTGAAAAGTAAAGCTGATTCAGCAGAGAATGAAGACATCTCAGGATAGACATGCCAAATATGTAAATATTCGAAGTCGATCTTTAGATTTCGAGCAAGGAGACAGACTATTTCTGAAAATTTCTCCTTTCAGAGGCATTGTCAGATTTGGCAAGAGAGGGAAGTTGTCTCCACGATATATCGGTCCATATAAGATTATTGAGAAGATAGGTAATTGTGCCTGGGATACATGACGTCTTTCATGTATCTATGCTACGGAAATATCTTCCTGATGCTTCTCATTTTCTTCAGTCTGATGAGGCCGAACTCGATGAAACTCTGAGTTATTTTGAAAAGCCACTTCAGATACTTGATCGTAAAGAAAAAAAGCTCATAAAGAAGACTATTCCGCTTGTGAAAGTTCATGGAGTCGTCATGACATTGAAGAAGCTACCTGGGAAACTGAATCAGATATGAGACAGAAATTTCCAGAGTTTTTAACTAATGTGCGTTTAATATTTAGCTTCTGTTATATATTCTTATCTTATGTGATTTGACTGCCTGCGATTTCGAGGACAAAATCATGTCTAAGAGCGGGAGAATTTTAAGACCAGAGATTTTATCATTGTAATCCGAGATTATTTAATTGATGAATTGATGTGATCATGGAAGGACAAGCTCAAAGGAAGACACGGGAAAGCATGGGATACATGTTGAGGCCAGAATACCTCGCCCACATGCGTGTAGATGAGGCGCGCATATGCGTGAGCATGTATAATTCTAAGCGCCGAGACAAGAAGTCTCGCGCATATGCGCCCACATTGGACGCGCATATGCGCGAGAAGTACTGAATGAAAAATGTGACACATGTCTTGCCATGCATATTAACATGTAAACAACCCTCCATCCAATTCAGAATGTGAGCAGCAAGAATCGAGACCTCCATGCTTAGAAATCCTCAAGCTTTTTCATATCTTAGAATTTTTATTGTGCAAGATTCGGCCATCCGATTTTCGATCCGAGCATAGTTCCGTGCTTATCTTGTTTAGAGCTTAGAAAGGATGTAAGTCTTACTACCTTCTTGCATGGTTCGAAATTTAGGTGTTGGAGAAATCATAATTTGATTGATGTTATATATTCCTGAGATTATGATAAGCATATAATCGAAACCGGATCGAAGAACGGACAGGGTATGCAATTGTTATCATTTTTCCAGCCTATGTGTGGATGGAGTTGTGCAGATTTTGGAATTGTAGTTTGTATTTGTTGATGGTTATGAGTGGTTGATATTCATCTATTGTTGTTTGAGTTGCCGAGTATCTCAAAATTGCGCCGTTATGCCGGTGGAACGCAATTAAATTGAGATTGATCATACCATGTCTTGCTTTGAGTTGTAAGTTGATATTGTGCCTCTCGAAAATGTCATTCCAGATTTGGTATTGAAGGCTTCGAACTCGAGAATTCAACTTCGAAACCGGTAGAAGAACGAGCAAAGAAAGATTGAGTTTGGTTGCGTCATACCAAAAACCGAGAATAGAAAAGTATAAATCAATGTTAAACCGGGATAGATAACTCAAGTAAGATATGTGTAAAGGCCCGTATTTCGTACTGTAAAGGCCCGTATTTCGTATTCATAATTTTGCGGAATTATTAAAATTTTTCTAAATAAATAATTATCTTGTCTTATTCAATTAAAATAAACATGTAAATAATTTTAACTTTAAAATAACAGCGGAAGAAAATATTGTTTTCAACCAACAATTTAAAAATAATCCAACATAAACATCACTTAAAAATAATCCAACGTATCAACTTAAAAATAATCCAACGTATTAAAACTGAGTTTGAATAATAAAAAGTGCATAAATTAAATCATGAGGTCCTCGGGTTTACTACTGCTGTCCCAAGATCGCTCACTGGTCTCCGCCCGCGGTCTCGACCTCGTCAATACCTACAACAATCAAGTCTAGTGAGTCTAAAGACTCAACATGTATATATCGTGAATAACAAGTAAATATAACCTAAAATCGCATGCATAATAAAAATAAAGTATCGTAGAGCATATGGTGAAAATCGTATCATGAATAATTATAACTACGTGCATATCTGAAAATTCATACGTAAAAGTTTTGCTCAATAGAGCTCTGTCATAACATATCATAATTTTCTGGTAGAGATAATGTTTCTAAGCAAGTGGCCCATAACATAGCGTAAGCGCCTGATCAGACTAAACCACAGTATACTGGGCGGTAGAGATAACTACGTGCGACGAGGACGTCGGTTTCTGAAGGAGGGGTGATTGTGATACCCTTGTCCCACATTGAAAAAATCAAAAATTTAAATGAGTTTATAATGGCTTACAATGGACTTCTATAGCAACTTGGGTTAATCATTTTCGTAAAGCGAGGACGAATACGAAGTATTTGCTATAGGGGCCCATTGTGCAGTCACACAAGCGCGGGCCCGGGCTCGGGGCATGACAAATGCAGCAGCTGATGCACTGAGTCGAAAAGTATGTTCTTTATCCCTATCGATGTTTGGTGTCTAGAATTTGATTGAAGATTGTTGTCTTTCGGGATTAGTATTTGAGACAGATTGTAAACCTCTGAGACTTTGTACCATTCAAGCTGAACCAGAGTTGATTTTAAGAATCAAAGAAACACAGAAATTCGATCAGAATATTCAAAATTCGATTGCAATGGTCAGATCAGGGCATGAATCCGAATATCAGGTTCGTGATAATGTGTTATATGTGAATAATAATCTTATTGTGCCAGATGTTTCAGACTTGAGACAACAGAGTTTAACAGAAGCTCACTGTAGTCGTTTTAGTATTCATCCTGGTAGCAGAAAGATGTACAATGATCTAAAGAAACAGTTTTGGTGGAAACAGATGAAATAAGATATCGCAGATTTTGTGTCCAAATGCTTGAATTGACAACAGCTGAAAGAAGAAAGGAAGAAACCAGGAGGTCTACTGCATAGTTTACCTATTCTAGAATGGAAATGAGATCACATTTCCATGGATTTTGTTACGAAGCTACCACGATCCTCCCGAGGTTGTGATGCGATTTGGGTCGTTATTGACAGATTAACCAAATCAGCGTGTTTTATTCCTTACCGAATGACATACAGACAAGATCAGATTGCAGAAATTTATGTCATAGAAGTGGTTAGATTGCATGGAGTTCCAAGTCCATCGTATCAGATCGTGACCCTCGATTTACTTTACACTTTTGGCACAGTTTGCAACAAGCTCTAGGTACGAAATTACACCTGAGTACAGCATATCATTCTCAGACTAATGGAGAATCAGAAAGGACTATCCAGACATTAGAGGATATGATTAGAGATGTAGTGCTTGACTTTGGCACTAGTTGGCAAGATTCATTACCACTTTTTGAATTCTCATACAACAATAGCTATCAGACGAGTATAGAGATGGCTCTGTTTGAAGTTTTGTACGGCAAGAAGTGCAGATCTCCTCTCTACTGGATGATATCTCAGAGGCACCTGAAATTGGGCCTGACATGATTCGTGAAATGACTGAAAAGTAAAGCTGATTCAGCAGAGAATGAAGACATCTCAGGATAGACATGCCAAATATGTAAATATTCGAAGTCGATCTTTAGATTTCGAGCAAGGAGACAGACTATTTCTGAAAATTTCTCCTTTCAGAGGCATTGTCAGATTTGGCAAGAGAGGGAAGTTGTCTCCACGATATATCGGTCCATATAAGATTATTGAGAAGATAGGTAATTGTGCCTGGGATACATGACGTCTTTCATGTATCTATGCTACGGAAATATTTTCCTGATGCTTCTCATTTTCTTCAGTCTGATGAGGCCGAACTCGATGAAACTCTGAGTTATTTTGAAAAGCCACTTCAGATACTTGATCGTAAAGAAAAAAAGCTCATAAAGAAGACTATTCCGCTTGTGAAAGTTCATGGAGTCGTCATGACATTGAAGAAGCTACCTGGGAAACTGAATCAGATATGAGACAGAAATTTCCAGAGTTTTTAACTAATGTGCGTTTAATATTTAGCTTCTGTTATATATTCTTATCTTATGTGATTTGACTGCCTGCGATTTCGAGGACAAAATCATGTCTAAGAGCGGGAGAATTTTAAGACCAGAGATTTTATCATTGTAATCCGAGATTATTTAATTGATGAATTGATGTGATCATGGAAGGACAAGCTCAAAGGAAGACACGGGAAAGCATGGGATACATGTTGAGGCCAGAATACCTCGCCCACATGCGTGTAGACGAGGCGCGCATATGCGTGAGCATGTATAATTCTAAGCGCCGAGACAAGAAGTCTCGCGCATATGCGCCCACATTGGACGCGCATATGCGCGAGAAGTACTGAATGAAAAATGTGACACATGTCTTGCCATGCATATTAACATGTAAACAACCCTCCATCCAATTCAGAATGTGAGCAGCAAGAATCGAGACCTCCATGCTTAGAAATCCTCAAGCTTTTTCATATCTTAGAATTTTTATTGTGCAAGATTCGGCCATCCGATTTTCGATCCGAGCATAGTTCCGTGCTTATCTTGTTTAGAGCTTAGAAAGGATGTAAGTCTTACTACCTTCTTGCATGGTTCGAAATTTAGGTGTTGGAGAAATCATAATTTGATTGATGTTATATATTCCTGAGATTATGATAAGCATATAATCGAAACCGGATCGAAGAACGGACAGGGTATGCAATTGTTATCATTTTTCCAGCCTATGTGTGGATGGAGTTGTGCAGATTTTGGAATTGTAGTTTGTATTTGTTGATGGTTATGAGTGGTTGATATTCATCTATTGTTGTTTGAGTTGCCGAGTATCTCAAAATTGCGCCATTATGCCGGTGGAACGCAATTAAATTGAGATTGATCATACCATGTCTTGCTTTGAGTTGTAAGTTGATATTGTGCCTCTCGAAAATGTCATTCCAGATTTGGTATTGAAGGCTTCGAACTCGAGAATTCAACTTCGAAACCGGTAGAAGAACGAGCAAAGAAAGATTGAGTTTGGTTGCGTCATACCAAAAACCGAGAATAGAAAAGTATAAATCAATGTTAAACCGGGATAGATAACTCGAGTAAGATATGTGTAAAGGCCCGTATTTCGTACTGTAAAGGCCCGTATTTCGTATTCATAATTTTGCGGAATTATTAAAATTTTTCTAAATAAATAATTATCTTGTCTTATTCAATTAAAATAAACATGTAAATAATTTTAACTTTAAAATAACAGCGGAAGAAAATATTGTTTTCAACCAACAATTTAAAAATAATCCAACATAAACATCACTTAAAAATAATCCAACGTATCAACTTAAAAATAATCCAACGTATTAAAACTGAGTTTGAATAATAAAAAGTGCATAAATTAAATCATGAGGTCCTCGGGTTTACTACTGCTGTCCCAAGATCGCTCACTGGTCTCCGCCCGCGGTCTCGACCTCGTCAATACCTACAACAATCAAGTCTAGTGAGTCTAAAGACTCAACATGTATATATCGTGAATAACAAGTAAATATAACCTAAAATCGCATGCATAATAAAAATAAAGTATCGTAGAGCATATGGTGAAAATCGTATCATGAATAATTATAACTACGTGCATATCTGAAAATTCATACGTAAAAGTTTTGCTCAATAGAGCTCTGTCATAACATATCATAATTTTCTGGTAGAGATAATGTTTCTAAGCAAGTGGCCCATAACATAGCGTAAGCGCCTGATCAGACTAAACCACAGTATACTGGGCGGTAGAGATCAATCACAGACCTTGGACTGGATGTCCGTACCCATACTTAATCATAAACCGGTCGTAAGTCACCGGGCGGAGAGGTCCTCGGTTGCGCCTACTGACTTCCAAACCCATAAGCATAAGGTGGCCACAAGACATATAGCATATATCTCAAATATGTTTAAATGCTATGTTTAATTTCTTGAATATATTTACCCTATATTAGTTCATCCCCAATTGTTTACACATTTTACTTAAACTTTAATTAAATATTGAACCTAATAGAATTTATTTACTAATTTGATTTCCATTAACTAAATAAATCCTAAAACATTCTTTTTTTCTTCAAATTAAATTATTTCTTGACTTAAATTAAATTTAGGAATATGTGTCTTATTATTAATCTTATCTCAAATCTCTAAACTCCGGTTCGACCTCGCGTATTTATCTTGAAAAAATAAAACTAAACCTCTACCTTTAAAATAAATAATCATGATTTAAAACTTCATATTTATTTTAAATAATAGAAATTATGCATGGCTTACACGTAATCTGATTTTCGGTTCTACAAACTAGCTCAACTGGTACCAGGATTGCTGCCAAGACCTATATAAGTCCAGGAGGTCTTGGGTTCTAATCCTGGGGAGGTAAAAACTCCAGTGCTTGGGCAGGAGAAGTTCTATGAGTAATGGGTAATGAGATAACCGTGAGGGGACTCAAGCCCAATCGGGAACAGCCCATGTGCATTACAAAAATCTTTTTTTTTGTAATGCACATGGGCTGTTCCCGATTGGGCTTGAGTCCCCTCACGGTTATCCCATTACGTATTACTCATAGAACTTCTCCAGCCCAGGCACTGGAGCTTTCGCCTTCCCATGATTAGAACCCAAGACCTCCTGGACCTATATAGATCTTGGTATCAATCCTGGTACCAGTTGATCTACTAGCTCAACTGGTACCAAGATTGATGCCAAGATCTATATAAGTCCAGGAGGTCTTGTGTTCTAATCCTGGGAAGGCGAAAGCTCCAGTGCCTGGGCTGGAGAAGTTCTATGAGTAATGGGTAATGGGATAACCGTGAGGGGACTCAAGCCCAATCGGGAACATCCCATGTGCATTACAATATGACTTGAGTTCCCAAAACCACATACTAAATTGTTATTGCTTTGATGTGTTCGAAATTCTTGAGATTAATATGATAAGATCGATTAACGTATCAAGAGTGTTTTGAAGAGGGGTTGAATAAACACTCACACTTAAAACTGATCTTTTCGAATTTTGAGTTCAGTTTGGTGACAAACTGATTCTCGGAATCTTGTTGGTCAATGACAATCAGTTAAACTAAAGTAGTTGCGGAAAGTAACTGACTGAAAGATAGAATACAAAACTGAAATGAAATGTACAAGGATTGTTTCTGGATGTTCGGAGATTTCAATTACTCCTACGTCACCCCTTCTATCTCAAGGATAGGATTTCCACTAAAAGACTTTGATCGAATACAAGGTTTGTACTGACCCACTTCAGTTTGGACTTATCACTGCCAAAAACTGAAACTTAGTATTACAAAATGTTCTCATTGCGTAACTGATCTTAGCACTATCGAATTTAACGATTATTACAAAGTGCTAGTAAGCTAAAATTGTAGCCTTAACTGCTACGAATGAATCAAGTACGAGTGAGCTAAGATTTTGGCAGAATAAAAGCATGCTTTGAATGGAGTAATCTGCTACTTATTCACCTGTTCTTCTATCATATTTATAAGCTTCCCTTCCAAAGATAACTTGATATATATTTGAATCTTTGTATCCGTTGATTGCCACTTCATCATTCCTTGGTAATTGTTTGCTTCATTTATTGTAATGCGGCGTCTTAACTGCTTTAGCCGAAATGCATTGTTCTAAGCTGTATTGATTGAAGTGTGGCGTTTCACATTCAGTTGTAGTCTTCTATGTCTCTTTATCGGTTGAATGTTCTTTCCCGAGACATGTTTAGTTGAAGGATGCTTAGCTTAAAGGCATACGGCTGAATGTATTATCTGTCAGTTGATGAGGAGAATAACTGAATTGCGTTTCAGTTGCGTAGATTAGTTTACTAGATTCAGTTGCAGAGTTCAGTGTACTAGATCAGTTGCTGAGTTCAGTTTACTCGATCAATTGCTGAGTTTAGTTTACTCGATCAGTTGGTTCGTATTTTCAGTTGGTTCATATTTTGTCAAACGCCGGAATTTAGTTTCCAACAATTTCCCCTTTATGGTGTTTGACAAAACTAAGTAAATAAAACTGAACGTCTGAACTCATTGTAGATAAATAAGAGATTGATCAACTGAATAATGGACTACACGAATTTGTAGAGATTTTTCTTCAACGAGAAGATTTCTTTTGTTGTTCTAAAATCTCTTTGATCTCTTCCCCCTTTTTGTCAAACAGCTCTATCTTCATAGATAATTTTCGAACGTCAGTGGAAAGAAGTTTGACATCTGAGGAGATACTGGAGACAGCAGATTGTAAAGACGTTTGCAGCAATTCCATTTTATTAGAAACAGAAGTTTCCAATCGCTCAACTCGTTTATTGATTGTATCCTGAGTTGTAAAGAGACTCTGAGCTAGACCTTTGTTATTCTTCATCTCATCCACAGTTCGGGTAAGAGACTCCATGTTTGCTTGAATGGCTTTTAGTTTTGCTGAATGAGATTCAATGGAAGAATCCAATTTGACAGTATGAGAAAATTGTGTGGATTAAATTTTCTTGATTTCAGTAAGCATCTGCTGCATATTGTGCTGCATATTCTGGATTTCCTCAAGGAAAAGATCCATTTCTGTGGATTGAAGAGGAGGTGACTGATCAGATGTTCTTGGTTCATGTGAGTCTTGATCAAAGACCACCATGGTCCTATCAGATAGTATCGTTTCAGGAACAGTCTGGGCTAGAACATTTGTTTCAGTTACTAGTACTTGGATTGGAGGAGATGAGGATTGATGTTGATCAGCAATTGGCCTCTCCTGCTGAATAAGATCTTCAGTGAGAGTGTCATGAACTGATGCATCGTTTTGATAGTCCTCTGATATTCGTGTTGGTTCATCAGTTGGAGAAATTAACAAAGCTTCTATATTCTCAGCAATCTGTTGATTTGGTGATTGAGTAGGCACCACTGTTTGCTCCTTTAGCTCAGAAACAGCAGGCTGAACTGGTGCTTCTGTTGAGATAGGAACCTCTTGAGTGATTTGATCAGTTGAGTGATCAACTTCTTCAGAAATAGATTCTGTCGCCACTGCTTGAATAATTTCATCAATGTTGGCAAAATTCAACTCGGCTTCAGAATACAGCTGATGTTCCACAGTAGATGATTGTGGCACATCCTGAACTGTTTCTTCAGTTGTAACAATAGTTTGTTCTGAGGGTGACTCTTTCTGCTGAGAGGAGGATTCTTCTTCTTTTTCTTCAGAGGCTTCCTCAGGAAGAACTAACTCCTGATCCATTTCCCATAATTTTATCTGAGCTTGCAAGCTAGTAAGATCAGTATCTAGCTATGTGATCTCAGCTCGATCATTATAAGCAGTTGGATTGGTGGGAATGTAGTTTGCCTTCAATTTCTCAAGTAGTTGAGATAGCTTCTTACTTGAATTTTGTCAAAAAAATAGGTTTTTCTCTCCAAAGCTTGAACAATTGTGGCAGCTTTGACCACCTTGAGGACAGTTTCTTCCATTTTGATAAATTTGTTCAGCTGGGATTTTTTTTTCAGTTGCTTAGCAAAAATCTAAGTTCTGTAAGCGGTCTAGGCATCATAGGATTGAAGTTTTGATGCTGCAAAATTATTAACCTGTTCCCAAACAAGGTCAATATGAGTTTGAATGGAATTGGATGGCTTGGGCTCTTCAATCAATTTGCCCTTGCTTTTTTCAGTACTGAGGATGTGTGTAATTTCCAATCCAGTATGAGTAGTATCCACCAGTTTTGTAATCTTTATACCTTTGGGTCTGGCAGGTGCTAGAGTAGCAGGACGATTGATATAGATTAAAGGAGCTTTGATCCTAACTGTTTCCTTTGTTGCATCAGTTGAGATTTCTGGTGGGATGATCTTCAGAGGAACGACTTTGATAGGTTGTTGGGCATTTGAAGATTTCAGCCTTTCAGTAGTAATAGATTCTACTGTGGTTGGTAATTTTGTCCTTTGTGTTCTTGGTTTCTTGGCAACTTTTGGAGAGGGCGTCTTCTCGGATTCGGATTCACTGATAATCAGTTTTCTTTTAACTGTCTTCAGTTGAGCCAATGTCTTGGCTTGTTTAACTGATTTGGGAGCACTCTGTTGCATCCCAATCTCCTTCTTGATCTTCACGAACTGATCAGGAGAAATATCTAATTTAGTCTTGGGTGGCAGAACATTCTTCCCATTGAAGATTTTGAATTTAGATAATCGCTCAGAATCATCAGCCACCAACCCTTTTACTTTCATCAAATAGCTCAGCGGCACTGCAAATCCTTTGGATTGCTTGGTGGAGGAAAACATATTCTTAAAGATACTGAAAATAAATTGTTTCCAGTTGAATTTTCTTCTAGTCATAATAACCATAATAGCTTGAAATTTTTCCAAAGTCAGGGCAGCAAATGATCCTGCCTTAGCCAATAGCCCTTTGGCTACGATATCAGCCAGCAACTGAACTTCATGCTTCAGTTCCTTCTTAGGATCGGAAACTTTGATTTTCCGTCCATCAGCAGAGAGTGCAGTTTGCATTTCTTCAATATCTGATGCTTTAATATCAGCAAGGTGTACCAGTCCATCAGAAGGTAATGAAAAGATTTCTCCGGGAGAATCTTCAGAAATGGTCACCAACTGACCATTAATAGTGGAAATGATGTTTCCATCAGAGTCGATATATCCATTTGAGTAGAGGTCCTGAAGTTCTTTTGGGTAAATCTCTGCGAGTATTGCCCTAAGAATATCCTCAGCCCAGTTGATTCAAGCTTCAGAAATACATGTTTCACATCGACTTCTTCGACTGAAAAAATTGATTCAAAGTTGATAGCCATAGCGTTCAATAGATGAGCATGATCTGATTTGCCATTGCTGAGAGTAAGGAAACTTGAAATTTTGCGAAATATAAGCTCTGAGTGTATGAGATTGCTCTGAGAGATGATGTACGCGTAAGAAAGAAAACTGAATCGAAGCGGGGAATCATTTATATGTATGTGACTGTTTAAATTCTGGACACGTGTCAGTCCATCAAAATTTTTGAATGAAAACGTGTGTACGTGTGATGTAAGCGTGTGTACAATTTAAACGGTTCAAATGCTTCCACGTTTTTAAATAAGATACATCATTAGATAGCAGACAGTCACGTCACTTGATTTGGAATAAAATATTGTTAATTAGTTAACTTATATGAGAAGATTAGTGAAATACCCAACTGAACGATCAGTTATAAGACTGTGTTCTTTCAGTTGAGAGTTTACTAACATTTGTCTTCTCAGTTAACCTCTTAAAACCATTATTCCCATTTAATATATGCATATGATAATGAAAGTGACGATATAAAATAAAATTAAAGATCAGAAAGATTGTCGTTTGCTAAAACATTAATGGCCCTTCAGGTTCCATTATTTTTGTCTATAAATAGAAGTAACACGGTTAGTTTCAGTCATATTAGTGAAAATATTCAAGACAAAAGGAATGGCAGATGTGAGTAGCTCGAGTGCTTCGCCGTTTGCTCTGGAGACCAGGAAGGCTGTTATAGAATATGAAGTCTTCTATAAGAGTCTTCACTACTGGGAAAAGTTACAGAGGCTTGAGTTCCTGTATAATACTGGAGAGGATACCACTCCCGAAGTGGTGGCAGAGTTGAAAAAAGTGTGGGAGCATTTGAACAAAGTTGTGTGGGTGGACATCTTTAAGGATGGTCATATCTATCAGCTAATGCTTCGAAAGGAGCTGAAAATCCTTAAGCGCATAGCTGATTCTCAGAGCTTTGTCAAGACATCTACCAGACCTTTATCTGCTTGGTTGAAAATGTGGATAAGTGTTGTAGAGGAAAAATATGATGATGTAATTCATGCAAACGTTTATGGTTGAATGAAATATTTATATGTGCTTAACTTTGTTCTTCTCTTTCTGCAAATGATAAATTTCATCAGTTGTTATGTATGAATTGAGAATTTAAACAGATGAACTGATGAAAGACTAACTGATATAAGTTTACTATGAAATGAAGTCAGTTAAGCATTAAGTAATAGATGACAGACTGATATCAGTTGATAATTAACAACTGATAAATAAAAACTCTAGGTAAAATAGGAAAAACGCTTCGGTTGACTTGAGACTCTTTGGTTTCTTCAACATTTAATGTCACCTATCTATAAATAAGACGAGAGAGATAAAATGTGAGATAATAACAGTTCAATATGTCGGATTCAAGTAATTCTGATGCATGCAGCAGTACGCATGTTCATGTTACTGAACAATCAAGGCTTTATTTAGAAGAGCTGAAGAAAAAGATTGAAGAATATGTTTTGAAGAAAGTGATGTCAACATGGTTCAAAATTCATGATTTGCAGAGGATAAGTAGTAGTGGTGCTGCTCCTTCTCGTGCTCAAACAGCAACAACAAGAAGATATATTAATCGTTTTGAAGTTAGGCATGTTACAGACCTGGTTGATGACAATGTTCTGTTACATGCAATGCTATGGAAGGAATGGCATGTGATTGAGAGGATTTCTACAACTGAATCATTTTCTAGAATCCGAATGTATGAGTTGAATGATTGGATTAGAGAATGGCAAGATTCAGTTGGTTCTGAGATTTCTTTTGTAAGATGGAATCGATTTTATTCTTAATAAAGTATCATTTTCGATTTGTTGTTGTGTTCTTATTTTCTGCAAATAATTTTTATTAGTAAAACAACATCAATAATAATTTTAAGACAAGTCAATTAAACCAAGAATATTGTGAAAGTGAGAAAACTTAGTCTCGGGTAATGGTTTGGTGAAGATGTCAGCTGCTTGTTGCTCAGTTGAAATATACTCTAGTCTAATGTCCTTCTTCAAAATATGATCTCTAATGAAGTGGTGCCTGACATCTATATGCTTGGTTCTTGAGTGAAGAACTGGATTATAGGTGATGACAATTGTGCTCGTATTGTCACAAAATATGGGTGATTCATTTGTAATTACTCCATAATCTTTCAGTTGTTGCTGGATCCAGATCAGTTGTGCACAACAACTACCAGCAGCAAGATATTCTGCTTCAGTTGTTGAGGTAGCTATGGATGTCTGCTTTTTGCTGAACCAAGAGATCAGTCTGTCTCCTAGAAATTGACAAGATCCACTTGTACTTTTACGATCAAGCTTACATCCTGCATAATCTGCATCTGAATATCCAACTAAATTGAAAGTAGAGTCTTTAGAATACCATAACCCAACATTTTGTGTACCCTTAAGGTATCTCAAAATTCTTTTAGTAGCTGAGAAATGTGATTGCTTAGGATTTGCTTGAAATCTAGCACATATACAGACAGCAAATACAATATCAGGGCGACTGGCAGTTAGGTACAACAATCAACATATTAAACCTCGATATAATGTTGCCTCAACTGATATTCCCCCTTGATCAGTGTCCAATTTTACTGATGAGCTCATGGGAGTATTTGCAGCTGAACATGATTCCATGCCAAATTTCTTCAACAGCTCCTTTGTATATTTAGTCTGACTGATGAATATACTATTCTCTAGTTGCTTCACTTGCAGTCCAAGAAAGAATGTCAGTTCACCCATCATGCTCATTTCCAACTTTTCCTGCATCAACTTAGCAAATTTCTCGCATAATTTGGGGTTAGTTGACCCAAATATGATATCATCAACATAAATTTGAACAAGTAAAATGTGATTATTCTTGGAAAATTTGAGCAAGGTCTTATCAAGTGATCCAACAGAAAAATTATGATCAGTTAAAATTTTGAAAGAGTTTCGTACCAAGCTCTGGGAGCTTGTTTAAGACCATATAAGGCTTTGTTCAAATGATATACATGATCAGGAAAGTTGTGATTTACAAAGCCTGGGGGTTGTTCAACATATACTTCCTCTTGTAATTGACCGCTCAGGAATGCACTCTTTACATCCATTTGATAGACTTTGAAGTTTTTGAATGAAGCATATGCAAGGAATATTCTGATAGCTTCCAGTCTTGCAACTGGTGCATATGCTTCATCATAATCAATTCCTTCTTCTTGCTTATATCCTTGTGCTACTAGTCTCGCTTTATTGCGCACAACTGAACCATCCTCGTTCAGTTTGTTCCTGTACACCCATTTTGTACCTATAATAGTTTTTGAAATTGGTATTGGAACTAAGTTCCAGACACTGTTATGAGTGAACTGATTTAGCTCTTCTTGCATTGCATTTACCCAGTTAGGATCAGCAAGAGCTTCATCAGCTTTCTTCGATTCTAGTTGTGAAACAAAAGCTGAATAGATAAATAAATTTAGCATTTGATTGCGAGTTCTTACTGGATGAGTTGGATTTCCTATTACCAATTCAGGTGATGTGATTTTCTCCATCTGTACTCAGTATTTGTTGTATCAGTAATTTCTTCAGTTGCTAACTGAATTTCATCAGTTTGCTCTATCAAATGAGCATTAGGAATGGCTTCTGGTTCAGCTGATTGATCTAATACTTCTGGTTCGGGTGTTTGGAGGTTGTTTTGATTTATATGATTGTCTCCTTCATCATTATCCTCCAAACTGATATCTGTAAATCGATCAACTAGCTCAACTTGATCAGTTGGCTTATCAGTTATTTCAGTTTCATCTAAATCAACATGAGCAGATTCTTCAACATTTAGGGTTCTCTTGTTGAAGACTCTATAAGCTATACTAACTGATGAATATCTAAGAAATATTCCTTCTGCAGATTTAGCATCAAACGCTTTTAAATAATTTTTACCATTATCAAGAATAAAACATCTGCAGCCGAATATTTTGAAATAAGTAATTATACTTTTTCTTCCATGCCAGATCTCATATGGTGTTTTCATATGATTTTTTATTAATCATTGATCTGTTCTGAGTGTAACATGCAGTGTTTACTGCCTCTGCCCAAAATCTTTGAGAAATACCAGAATAAGCAAGCATCGTTCTAGAAGCTTCTTTAAGAGTCCGATTTCTTCTCTCAGCTACTCCATTTTGCTGAGGAGTTCTAGCTGCTCAGAGCTCTTGCTTAATTCCAGCATTTTCTAAAAAATTTGAAAGAGTTTGATTGATAAATTTAGTTCTTCGATCAGATCTGATTCGATCAATTCCAACTGATTTTTCATTTAAAAGTCTTTTGAAGAGGTTGATCAGTTGTGCAACAGTTTGGTCTTTTGATTTGAGAAATATAACCAAGTAAATCTTGAAAAAATCATCAACAATCACCAAGGTGTATTTCATTCCCCCTAAGCTCATGACTGGTATTGGACCAAATAGATCCATATGTAACAGCTCTAAGCATCGGGAAGAAGATTTACGACCCTTGTTTTTAAAAGAAGATTTTACTTGTTTTCCAAACTGACATGCTGAGCAAAGTTTTTCTTTTGAAAAGTCTATTTTGGGCAAACCAGTTACAAGTTCATGTTTACTCAGATAGGCAATGGTTTTAAAGTTTAAATGATTTAGTCTCTCATGCCACAACCAGTTTTTAGATGATTTGGAAGTAATAAAACAAACTGGTGCATAAGTTTGATAATTCCAACTGACTTTATATGTGTTTCCACAACGTTTGCCAGAAGTTTTGACTGAACATGAGTTTTTGTCGAATTGTGCTGAGAATCCACTGTCGCATAACTGACTGATGCTAATCAAATTATACTTCAGGTTTTTTCTACTAATAGAACATCTTTAAAAGTAAAGTTACCATGGATAAGCTTACCCTTACCCACAGTTCTACCTTTGGAATTGTCCCCGAAACTGATGTTTGGTCCACTGTATTTGATCAGTTGAGATAACACACTTGCATCTCCTGTCATATGTCGCGAACATCCACTGTCCAAATACCATATTAAGTTCTTGTTTGTACCTATTACCTGCAATCACACACACAATATAACTTGGTACCCATATCTATTTAGGTCCTGAGCTGATTAGTCCCTTAGGAACCCACACTTGGATTAGTCTAACAGACTTTCCAGTAGCTGTATCCCAAATGGTTTTTCTCAGCTTTTGTGTGCTTGGTGTGTAGTGTACAGATGATACATTATGTGTTTTAGCTTTATTCAACTGATCGTTCAGTCTATATATCTTCTGAACTGGCTTGCAGTTATAGTAATTGAAATAGCTATTCGAATAGTTTTTGTGAAACCTTTTTGATGACTGACTTTGTGAATCAGTTGAGAATTTTTTACTATAACCAATACATATCTTCTAGCCTTGTTCAGATTCTCAGTAGGTTGCTCAATCAGTTTACTGGGCTCAATTTGTTCTTGTACCACTGCTGTTCTGAAAAAGTGAATGTATTTCCCTTTGTCTATTTTTTAGCTTTGGTTGAGTGTCATTTGGATACATTTCTCCTTGTGTGTTGAATCCTAAACCAGTTTTATCAGAAACTGATTTTTGTGAATTCTGCATCTCATTCAGTGCAGTAGATGACTTGTTCCAAGACTGAATGAGCTCAATCTGTTTTGAGTTTTCAAGAATCAACTTCTGGGTTAATGACTGATTTTTGTTTCTCTCTGCTTTTAGCTCAGCAATTTCCCTTTTTAGACTCAACCCATCAACTGATTCATCAGTTTTGGTTTTATTGTCTGTGAGAGCAATTTTCTTTGCTTTGATTTTTTCAAATGATGATGCAAGCTTTTGATACTCATTTACCATGTCATGTAGTGTTAGAATGAGTTCTTCTCGTGTGAAATCAGTTGAGCTGAAATCAAATACATGTTGGCTAGATGATTCTTCTTCTGCATCGTTTGCCATCAAGCACTTGACTTCCTCATCATCACTAGAGCTGCATGAGCTTTCTGGTTCTAACTCCTCACTATCAGTTTCTGCCCATTTGGATTTATTTTCTTCAGCTAAGAGTACCTCATGTTTCTTTCTGAAGGACTTCTTATCTTCCTTGGGTCTTCTTTTGTGCTCATAAGATTTCTTTCCTCTATCAGTTGAGCCTTGACTGTCCTTCTTGGGTTTAGGACAATCAGCACATGCGAAGGATTCGACATGTACTTCCGCAGCATAGAGACGTGGAACACATTATGAACTCCCGTCAGATTCGACGGTAATGTAACTCTGTATGTAAGTGTCCCAACTCTCTCTAGGATCTCGAATGTCCCGATGAATCTATAGCTTGCCCTTCTTCCCGAACCTCATCACGCCCTTCATCGGTGCGACCTTCACGAAGACATGATCCCCTACTGCGAACTCAAGGTCTCGCTGCCTCTGTTCAGCATAGCTCTTCTGACGGCTCTGAGCGGTCTTCGTCTTATCTCTAATCCTGCCAACGAACTCCGCTCTCTGCGTGACAATGTTCAGACCCAACTTTGCTCGCTCTCCTACCTCATCCCAGTAAATGACAACCTACACTTCCTCCTGTGCAGTGCCTCATATGGAGCCATATCGATCGATGTCTGATAACTTTTGTTGTATGTAAACTCCACAAGAGGTAAATTGGGCTCCAGCTACCCTGGAAGTTGATCATGCAAGCTCGGAGTAAGTCCTCCAGAATCTGTAACACCCTCTCTGACTGTCCGTCTATCTGAGGATGGAAAGTAGTACTGAACAATAACTACGTACCCAACAACTGATGGAAGAGGCTCTTTAAGAATGCAGACGTGAAACTCGGATCCCTGTCTGAAACGACAGACACTAGAATCCCGTGCAATCTGACGATCTCTCTGATGTACAGCTCTGCGTACTGAGTCATGGTGAAAGTCTTCATGATCGGTAAGAAATGAGCTGATTTAGTGAGCCGATCAACAATAAGATAGATGACATTAAATCCTCCAGTAGTCCTTGGAAGCCCTGTCACAAAGTCTATGGTGATGTTCTCCCATTTCCACTCGAGAATAAGGAGTGGTCTAAGCTTCCTTGCGTGTCTCTGATGCTCCACGTTGACCTGCTGAAAAGTCAAACACTCGGAGACGAATCGCAGAATATCTAGCTTCATGCCCGGCCACCAATAAAGAGTCTGTAGATCCTTATATAACTTCGTACTCAGTGGATGGATGGATTACGTGGTGTTGTGGGCCTCGCTCAGGATATCTCCTCTAAGGGAATCACTGTCAGCAATCCATAGGCGGTCCCTATATCTGACTATGTCGTCCACAACTGTATACAGCCTCTGGCCCTTAGCCTCGTCCCTCTGTCTCCACTCCTGTAAGTGCTCGTCAGAAGTCTGCCCTGCTCGAATTATGTCTCTCAGAGTCGTCTGTATTATCAGAGTAGCAAGATTCAAGGCCTCGCCCCTGGCATAAACGGCAAGCTCAAATCTTTGAATCTCAGCTTGTAGCGGTCTCTACACTGAGAAATGAGCAATCACTGTGTGCTTCCTGCTCAAAGCATCCGCAACCACATTAGTCTTACCCGGATGGTAGCAAATGTCACAATCATAATCCTTTACCAGCTCAAGACACCTCCTATGTCGCATATTCAGCTCTTTCTGTGTGAAGAAGTACTTCAGGCTCTTATGGTCAGTAAAAATCATGCACTTCTCCCCATATAGATAGTGTCTCCAGATCTTCAGGGCAAATACCACTGCTGCTAGCTCGAGATCATGAGTCGGATAATTTTTCTGATAGACCTTCAGCTGTCTGGACGCGTAGGCTATCACTCTGTCCAGTTGAATCAGAACCACGTCCAAACCAAGCTTCGATGCATCTGTATAAACCAAAAACTCTCCCTGTCATGATGGCATAGTTAGAACTGGTGCAGTGGTCAACTCTAGCTTCAGTCTGTCAAAGCTCTCTTGACACTCAGGTCCCTAGATAAACTTGAAATTCTTCTTCTTCAAGGCGGTGATAGGCACCGCAATAGAAGAGAAGCCATGGATGAATTTTCGGTAGTTACCCATTAATCCCAAGAAACTACGGATCTCTGTCACGCTCTTGGGCACTGGCTAATCTCTGACTGCCTCGACCTTACTGTGGTCGATCTCTATACCATCCTGAGATACAATGTGACCCAAGAATGTCATTCTATTGAGCCAAAACTCACACTTACTGAACTTGCCATACAGCCTGTTCTGTTGAGTCTGCAATACTGTCCTCAGGTGCTGACTGTGCTCATCTTTGCTCTTCGAATAGATCAGGATATCTTCAATCAAAACTCTGACGAACTGATCCAAGTATGGCTAAAACATGTGATTCATGAGATCCATGAAGATTGCTGGCGCGTTCGTCAGGCCGAAGAGCTTCACCAAAAACTCATAGTGCTCGTATCGTGTCCGGAAGGCTGTCTTATGCACATTAGCCTCCTTAAATTTCAGCTTGTGGTATCCGGATCGAAGGTCTATCTTTGATAACACAGATGATCCCTAAAGCTGTTCAAACAAATCCTCGATCCTCGACAATGGATACTTGTTCTTAACTGTGACTCTATTCAGTTCTCTGTAATCAATGCACAATCGCATGCTGTCATCCTTCTTTTTGACAAACAGAACCGGTGTGCCCCATGGAGAAAAACTCAGGCATATGAATCCCTTATCTAGAAAATCTTGTATCAGATCTTTTAGTTCTTTCATCTCGGTAGGTGCTAGATGATAGGGTGCCTTAGATATCCGCATTGTCCCTGGCATGATATCAATAAAGAAGTCCACCTCTCTATCTAGTGTAACGCCAGAAACATCGTCAGGGAAAATACTAGAGAACTCACTGACTGCATCCACATCCTCCAGCCTCTGAGTGACTGGCTCTGTCAATGAAACAATTCTGGCTAAGAATGCCCAGCATCCTTTATTGATAAGCTTCCTCGCACACAAGAAGGAAATGACGCGCGACAACTGCTGATGTCTGGATGCCTCAAAAACAAATGGCCTACCACTGGGCGGTCTGATGAACACTGACCTCTATCAAAAGTCTATGACTACTCCATTCAACGAAAGCCAACCTATACCTAGAATGATGTCGAACTCCGGCAATGGTAGCACTATCAAATCTTCCTGCACCATATAATTTTGTAACCGAAGCTCCAATCTCTTCACTATCCGGAAAGTGAACATCTGATCCCCGGATGGGATTGTTATTCTGAACCTTGAATCAATCGCTATTGATATGATTTCTAGTCGCTTGACAAAATATTCAGATATAAACGAACCCGTAGCCCCTGAATCAAGCAGTGCACTCGTGGCTACACTTGCAATATATATTCTCCCTGGGACAAAACATACCATCAAATCTAATAGTGTTGAGCTTAAGGAATTTCTCATCGGCAATTAACACAAAATCCTCGAAAAATCACTGACTTAACCCAAACATCATTCCCTAAAAAATTCAAAATTAATCCTCAGAGAAATAAAAAATTTCCAATTAGCCCCTTAAAGTTTCGAAATTTGCACTTTGGTCCATCAACTTTTCGAAAATTGCAACATGACCCCTCTAAAATTTTTCGAAATTGCAATTTGACCCTTTTCTAATTTTCTAATTCAAATCCCAAGATTTTGAAAACTTTAGGAAAGTCACAATTAAACCCTCAAAATCACAGAAGTTTTGAAATTAGTCCCCAAAAATCTCGATTTTTATCAATCAAGTCCTAAATTTATTGGTTATTACAATTAAGCCCTCATATCCTCCATTAAAACAATTGACTTCTTAATCCCAACCAATTAGAACATGCATCCTAATTTGTTCTAAGTTATCAATCCCATAAATTTAATCTTCATGAGAGCATAAAATCCATGCAATTATGCGATAAATTGAAATCTTAAACAAAAAGGTCACCAGTAATCAGTGTCGAGTCTGGCTCAGCCTCAGCCTCCTCGGCATTCATCACATAAGCTTGGACAGTAGTGGGGCCCTTTCTTCTAGGGTAATCCGCTGCTTTATGGCCCTACTGTCCACAAATGAAGCATTTAAAGGTCCCTACATGCACTTGCCAAAATGGAACCTGCTGCACTATAGGCATGGCTGTTTGTCATCTGGCTTAGGCGCAGGAGGTATCAGATGCTGCTACTGTTGTGGCCTCCTAAACTTCCCTTGGGGCTTCTGCTGCCCCTGCTGTCTTGGTGGCCCAGTAAACTGCTTTTTTGTGGCTGGGAACTTGACTGAGTCTGATGCCGCTTCCTCTGCATCTCATAGTCTATGTCTCGCAGAGCCTGCTCCGCCTGAAAGCGCAAGCGGTGGCCTCATCATAACCTGCCGGCCTCATCCGCATGACGTCCCGACGAAGGGCGGGTCTCAGTCCATCTAATAATTTCTTCAGCTTCTGTGCGGCATCTCTCCCTATCATGGGCACAAAATGGCAGCCCCATCAAACTTGTGGATAAAATACGCTACAGATAAGTCCCCCTGCCGGAAACTAATGAACTCTCTCGTCAGGCAGCCCTTGACGTTAGCTGGGAAATACTTCCTGAAGAACATCTCCCGAAATCTGGCCCAAGTGAGAGTAGCCACATTCACTGCATGTGCAGCTCCCTTCCACCAAAGGGACGCATCATCCCTCTGTATATAAATGGCGCACCTGGCCCGGTCGCCATCCTTCATCTATAGGTACTCAAAATGCAACTCCCGAGACCCAATCCATCCCTCTTCCACGAATGCATCGGGGGTACCCCCGAAATCCTTTGGGTTAAGCCGACGAAACTGCTCATAAACATCGGTCTGCTGACCGGGTATCTGCTGGCCTAGCTGGGCCTGCTCCATAAGCCTCGCTATCCCCTCAAGTACTCCGGTAGTTGGGTCTCCTGGTGGTGTTGGTGGTGGTGGAGGTCCTCTAAATTTATTATATTTCAATATCAAAATATCCATAAACCTTCATCGACTTATTATATTTCAATATCAAAATCCCAAAAGCATCATTTCTCAAATTTATTGAACTCAAGGTATGCTAAGGCTTTAAATTAAAATATTAGCATTTATGTAGTTCAACTTGAGAGATCTTAGCACGAAGGGTTACTAGTCGACTTTTATCCTCATTAGTGCACTTAAACGTTAAACCTTATCTCAACCACGTAATAATATTAGCCTAAGATCCTTGAATCGAATTTTTATCTTACGACATCAAACTAACGTAACTTAATTATTTACAAGTACATCCCAAATATAAAATTGTTACGAACTTAAATTTCGAGTAACTTAAATCCATAAAACCCAAATATACAATATCGATCTTATACTTATTTAATAAAACTCTTCTAGTATCAATTACATGCTTAAACTATTTCTTCCCAATTACAATATAATTGAGGCCTAAGGCACTTGGACTTTCCTCATTGGAACGAATGTCGGATTCTGACATATCCTTAATGCTTGATTAATACTAGCGTATAAAACATAATAAGTTATATCACGTTAGCGTTAGACTAACTCTAATAATTCAACTTCACATAAAATCGGTAGAATTCTAGAATCTACATATCAAGATTTTAGGCTGCTTTCTTGATAAAAATATCTTAATATTGTTAGTTGGTAAACTATGTAGAACATAGTGTTATTATTTTTTTTTATTTCACCCAAAATTTATATAAACACTTACCTCTTTTAATTCAAACTTACACAACTCTGATAGTCTTAAACGACATAATTCCAACACACATATCCACTTAATCCCATGTTTCTTAACGACTTTCAAAAATTCCTCAAGTGCCTTTATTTCTTATAAAGCATAACATCTAAATTTTGTGAGTATACAAAATACTTCCAAATATTACAATATTAGTAGACTTTTACGAACAAGCATTTTTAATGTAAGGTACAAGAATTTAATTCACGTAACATGAATGCATGAAGTCTGGGATTTTTATTTTAATTATGTGTTTAATTATTTTATGTATTTTATGCATAATTCATGCATGATAGAATTTAATTCATTAAATTTTTTTAAAAAAATTCACGTATTAGTGTTTCTAGATGCATTTCACTCGAACGAGGACGGGAGACTAGAAATTTTCAGGAAAATTATTTTAATTACACGATTTATTTTTATAAATTAAGTTAAAGCATTTTCAAGTGTATGTTTAAAAAATGAGAATTTTTGGGTATTTTTACCTGCATGATTTTAATTTTTACAGTGCGCATATTTTATTAAATCGGGGGACTTTTTAAGGGTTTGGCTAATATTTTCAAAACCTTTTCAACACGAAATATTTTTCGGCAGTGTGTTGAATTTATTTGGCCTACTTTTAAGCTTATCGGGCTTAAAATTCTTTTAAAACCTTTAAAATGAAATTGTGGCCCATTAAAAAACTATTAACTATTTAATTATACCTTAAGCACAATTTAACCTAAACCTAAAAATCATCAGCCGACATCCTCCTCCCCAGCTGCTCTCTCTCAGGTTCAGTGCCATTCTTCAAGAAAACTTCGGTGGTCTCTTATTCTTCAAAGGAAGCCTCACTCTTTTCTTGTTTGATCTTCAAACATCTCAAGGCACGCATGTTACCATCCTTTTTCGCGTCATACACGCTATATACTTGTTGTAATATGTATATTTGAATGTGAATATTCCGATCCAAGCGTGAGTGCGCATGGTGTTCGATTTCTCAAATGTTCTTACATCCTTTTGGTTTGACACTCACGTTTTCCTTCATTTTATGCAAGGGGTCTGCTGTAGGGTGTGTTTGAAGGCTGTTATCACCATAGGGAGTGGAGTGGTAGGCTGGAAACAAGATCATCTTAGCATTTTGTATGGGTGGTCCCGGTTCTTGTTTCTTGGTTCGGTAATGGGTTTGGCGATGTATGGAGGATTCTACTGTGCATGGGTTCGAACCCAGCCATGTTTCAGACCTTGTAGAGTCTAGTAAGATTTTAGGAAGAAGTCATGGGTGTTTGGTTGAGGGAGAGGCTCGATCCTTGGAAGCACAACGTGAATGGAGATGGAGACGGTAGCTTTCGGTCGACTTCTGCACGTGGCTAGTGCAGCAACCTTAATTATCGGTTCGCCTTCGTTTAGAAGGGGTCATTAGGTTACTAATGGTGTGTCTTAAACGTTAGATAGGTGGTGGGATTGGAGAAGACCGAAAGGTGATGAGTTGGGAGCCATGTGTTGTAATGTGATTATAGCATAGGGTGGGCCGAGAGTTTTGTTTCTTGTTGGATCTTCCAGCCGAAATTTTTGGAGCGGTTATTAGAGTATTAGGGGCCTTTTAGTGTTTCGAAGATATGGCAAAAATTTGGGAAAATTTTGATTAAGTTTCGAGTTGATTTGGTTAAAACCGGGACCCCGGTCCAAGTTTTAAAACGAATCGGTTAAGTTCTGATTTTGGCTCAAGTTTACGTCTAGAAATGCTTTTAACAATATATTGGGACATTTTAAGGAGTTCGGTATGTTTTGGGTAAATTTTAGAGGTCCAGGGGTGAAACGATAATTTTCGAGTTTCCAGGGGCAAAATGGTCATTTTGCACATGACGCGATTATGATAAATACGTTGCATGCTTGGTTTAAAGGAAAAGTTACGCATATGCATGTTTTTATTAAGTGATGAAAATGATGATATTTTTGAAGGATGGGAATTGGTTATGACTGACGATGTATATGTATACAATGACATGAGATAGGATGAGCTGAGGCCCGGGATCAATGGGCAGGTAATGCTGTCGTTGATGTCCCTTGCCGTCAGGTACCACGATTTTATAGATGGATCCATAAATAGAGCTGATACGATAGAGCTTATACGAAAGTCACAACTAATGAACTGACTTCAATGAAAAGAAAATTTTTAAGTTTATGCTGATTTGATGAGCTGTTTTGACACGTACATGATTGTTAGAGTAGGTGCCCGTCGAGCCAAGTGTTGGCCGAGTGTTCACAATGAAACTCTATGTATAAGCAATATTTATTTTAATAATATTTGAAATTATTGTTTTGGTACTTCTTTATCTGTATACCCATGTTAGTTGCATAGATAAAGCCCTTGAATATACAAATAGTAGAAAGAATATGAGATGCTCATATGATGAGTATCATGAAACTCATATTTGTAATACAATATCTTCTAAACGGTTCCTAGTCGATTCAACCACCACTAAGAAGGATATAGGCCGCTCGAGTTCGAGACTAATATCTGCGATGTGAGTACCATGTTTCATTGTTAGGGGACATTGTGATGTTCGAGCATGCAGATAGGTGCTCCTGGTAAATTGCACTGAACAACCCTCCATAAAGGACTTTCCAAGTGGTTCTCACTTATCGAGTGGAAAAGTCCTAGTTTATGGTTGTACACCATTAGTCCTTATGACCCGGGACAACATTGAGACTCTATGTGCTAGCGTTTCACTTAGACTTGTTTACCGACTCTCATGGGGTCATCAGGTGGCAAGGTTGGGTGTTATATCGAAACATATAGGAGTTGATGCATTGTAGTCGGGGATTCACCGCTTACCTACGGGTATGGAAATCCTATATGTTTTCATGTATATGTAGTTTGAAATCTCTGATCAGAGTATGATGGTAATTATGAAAGGGGTTTCATAGATTACACCATCGATGCAACTACGACATGACACATAGTATCGATTCACTGACAACTCTCGATAAACCAATGGTTATCGAATCGGTCGGAATATATGAGTTGAAAGGACCGTACTGTACGCTAACCATAATTGAATGGTTCTTGCAGGCACTATCATTTGATACCTAGGGAATCATGTAAGCGATGCTGCTAGGCGTTTAACATGATTGGTTGGGTACTATCAGACTTGAGTTCTGACGTTCTTGTTACAAGGAGTTGATAAATAAGAATAGAGCAATTGGGGTATGCTCATATAAGGACATGTTTAGTCCGAATCATATGGAGATGTGAACCCACGGCTAGTTGTATCAATGAACCATTGAGAGCCACACAAGTACTAGCTTTCTATATCCCGTTGAGAAGTAAAAATAGTTCAATGTGTTGAACGGCTTATAAATTAGTTTATAAGCGTAGAGAAAAATAGAAGTATGACTTCTATGAGAGAAATATATATTTTTTAATTTATGAATGTGTAAAAATAGGCCAAGTAAATAATGTATTTGAAAAATGTGATTTTCATAAACATTATTATGGACTAAATTAAATTAATTCAAGTGTTGAATTAATTAAACATTAGTGGGCCTAGTAGAGTCCAAATAATTAAATTAATTCAAGTGTTGAATTAATTAAATAACATTGGGCCTTGTAGAGTCCAATTGGAAATAATTATTTAACTAGTGGGCTTGAGTAAAATCAAGTAAAGTCTAATTGGGCTCAAATATGTTTGAGAAAATTTAAATAGTCCATGGGCCTTGTAATAGTTACTAGCCCAAGTCACATTGAATGCTTGAGAGGTGAAGAGTTGGAGAATACTTTTGATGAAAATAATGCATGGCATGCAACTTTTTGGATCAATTTTTTGCACAACAAGGCAACTTTTCCCTCCCTCATTTTTCATGTCTTGGTCGAAATTTTAGAGGGATTTCTCTCCAAGTTTTTCTCTTTTTTTCTTCTTCAAGTGTTGAGGAAGAAATATTCTTCTCTTTGTATAATCTTCTTATTTTTCTAGTGCAAAGTAAGAAGGGTTCTAGCTTGTTAGTGGTGGGATTGATTTTTGAACAAGGAGTGTTCAAAGGAGGAAGCTTGTAGATTGTCTTGCCTTGAAGAGCTTTGTTGTTTGACAACAAAGTTGGAGCCATCATCAACCTCAAGAGGTTGATAGGTAACGATTTTCTCAACACCCTATGTATGATATTTGGTGTTTGTTGTATTTGCTACACAAAATGAGGTGGCCGAAAATATTCCATGAAAATCAAAAATTTTTAACTTCCGTTGCGCTTCCGGTCACCGTAACCGATCCCCTTTCAAGTGGTATCTGAGCTATGGTTACGATTTTGTGTAGCATTTACAAGATATTATATTGAGATTGATTTCTAACCGCATGAGAATGAAATTTGCAACAAAAATCAAGGCATGACAAAAGGGTATTTCGGGCAGCATGTTGCTGCCCGTGTCGGGCAGCAAGGGCAGCCCGAGAGGCTGCCCAAACCCCTCTATCGAAAATAAATAAAAAAAATTTTGTGGTCGGAATCCGGCGACGGAGCTCCGGCGACGGCGATGACGACTAGGGTTTCCAAAAGTGTTTTGGAATATCAAAGTGTCATGGGCCTTGAGTTGTTGGGCCATTGGATGGCTAACATATTTGTTAATTTTAAATGAGCCAAAATGTTTTTTGGTGAAAAATAAGTTTTTGGGCCCTTAATTTTAAAATTACAAAAGTTGCCAATTTTTCTCATAAAATAAATAATTGAAGTTGGACTTTAATTATTTATAGTAAATTGTGATTTATAAGAAATTTGGTTATAAATAAATTAATTGGAAAGTAGACAAAGGTGTTTGTATACTTTGTTAATTTAGTTTATAATCGTGGCGGTTAGTGATTGGATCAAGATATATAATATTGGATCAATTAATTATTGTGATAATTAATTGATGGTGTATGATATGTGATATTATGCATGAAGGATGGTCAAAAGCCCAAGCCCAATTTGCTAGGTGTATGCTAGGGTATTTTGTGTTGAATGATTGTAATAATTATCAATTTATAAAGTGGGCTTGGTTTATGGCCCGTTCCCACCCCATGAGATGTATCCCTATTTGCCATAGATATTTATTTGTAAATATTAGTATAGTGGATGATCAATATTGGAAGATGGTGGCCATGATGATTATGAAGATCGAAGACATGTAAATATTGGAAGCTAATGTAATAGTTGCATTTGCATCCCATGCATTTTCCCTAGGATTGGACATAGGCCCGTGTTTAGCTCACACGGGCCATTAGTTTTGAGGCGATTGATCATCCTTGTTTTGTTTACTGTTTATAATATATGCATGATATGTTATAAATAATGAGTATGTGCATTATTATTGTGATAATAACAAAGTTGCATGAACCCGGCAAACATACGATCAAACATGGCGAGCTTTTAAATAAAATTAATGATGAGACTTTTCAAAATTAAAAACCCTCATTTTGAATAAGATTCAAAATTAATATCAAGCCCGAAAAGAGGAATTATAAATTTGTTTATAATTTCCATGTCTTCCATCGACAATGGGTGCATGATGAACGCTACCCGTACTCGGGGCTCGACTCATATTATTGGGGGGGGGGGGGGGCCCTTGGTGCCGGAAAGCTGTGACATCCATTGACATGGTGATGTGAACTATGTGGAACTCCCATGATTTCGGCTCAAATTATTGAGGGAACTCATGGCGACCGTCCATTAAGGTTCAATATCGATGGGTTAGGCTTGACACGTAAAGATGAACGACGTCATATTATTGGGTCCTAATCAAACGTGAGACAAAAGTTTACGTAGAGGGTTGCATTGTGATGCAATTGGAAACTACCTTTTAGGAATTGTGATTGGCTGATATTATTCGGGATCATAATTCGTAAATTGGACCTTACGTACCTACTGAGGAAAGGAGTTTCCCGTTTTCACTAGAGGGTAGTAAAAGATGTCAAAACAGTGGGAGCAAATATTTATGAAGTAAAAGTCCAAACTTCATATCTTACTAAATATTTTAAAATAGTCATCAGCATTTATCTGTTTTTACTTTTCAGTACAAATTGACAATGTCTTCGATTCACAATCCGATATCTGCAATACTCGACAAACACATATTAACTGGACCTAATTACCTCACTTGGCTAAGAAACCTGAAAATCGTCTTGAATTCGGAAAGGGTAGCATATACACTGACTGAGTCGCCCCCTATTGAGGCTCCGACTGACTGCACTACTGAGGAATTGCAGACTTACAAGGAATGGTGTGACCATGACTTGATAGCCAGGTGTTATATGCTGACTTCTATGAACGATGAGCTGCAGAGGCGTTTTGAGGATGCAAAGAATGCTGCTGACATTCATATGCACCTCAAGGAGCTTTTTGGTGAGCAGACTCGGCCTCTTAGGCATGCTACCGTCAAGGAGCTGATCACTATGCGCAAGCGAGATGGGGCATCGGTCCATGAGCATGACCTGAAGATGATTGGGCTCGTGGACAAGCTCGTTGGCATGGATCTGATCTTGCCTTCGGAGTTGACCACCGACGTTTTGCTGTTATCATTGCCTAGCTCATTTTATCCTTTTGTGGTGAACTTCAACATGAACAAGATGGAGCCGACCCTTGAGGAGTTGGTGAATATGCTTGTTACGTTTGAATCAACCATCTTTATGTGGGTTCTTCATCTGGTACGAAGATTGATCCACATGGGAATGCAAAGAAGCATTCTTTCCAACGTCCCAAGAAGAACGTGCCCTTGATGAGGCAATCTCAAAATCCCGTTGAGGCAGCCAGACCAGTTAAGGCTGACAAGACTGATGATGTATGTCATCACTGCAAGAAGCCTGGACATTGGAGGCGTAACTGCAAGGAATATCTTGCCCAGAAGAGTTCTGGAAACGGTATGTTCTACATTGAAGTAAACATTTCATTTAACTCTACTTCTTGGGTATTAGATACCGGTTGTGGCTCACATCTCTGTAATGATTTACAGGTGATGGGAAGAAATAGGAAGCTTAGGGAAGGTGTGACCTTCTTGGGGATGGGCAATGGAGCAAGAGTTGTTGCCAAGGCTGTTGAAGATCTTTACTCATTGTTGGAAAATAGTTTTAAGTTAATTTTATGAGATGTTTTGTTTGTACCTAATTTTGTGAAAAACATTGTTTCCATTTCTATGTTGATAAAGATGGATATTCTTGTTTATTTAGCAAAGGTGTTTACAGCATTTACAAGAATGAATGTTTAATTGGTACTGGAGAACTTGAAAACGATCTCTAAAATTTAAAATTGAAAGATATTCCACTAAATGTCCATTCAAAGGCAGACAACAGATGAGATATGGATGGGTAAGCCTCCCAAATATTCTTGTCTTAGAATATGCGGGTGCCCTGCTTATGTGAAGCAGGTAATGGGAGATAAATTGGATAGTCGATCCATTTTATGTTACTTTGTGGGATATCCAAAGAATTCAGTTGGATATCATTTTTATCATCCCCAAGAAACAAAGGTGTTTGTTTCTAGGAATGCAACCTTTTTGGAAAAGAATTTCTATTAGATAGAAAAGTCGAGATGATAGAACTCGAAGAGGTTCGAAAGACACTCACAGTTGTAGAACCCACACCCGAGGAGCCAAGAGAGGAGATACAAGCTCCTAGAAGATCCGAGAGAGTCTCGAGACCACCTATGAGGTATGGTCTGCTTCTTGAAGAGGGCCATGATGAGCCTAACCATGGATGTGATCCAAGGACCTTCAAGGAAGCATTATATGATGCCGATTCATCCAAGTGGCTTGACGCGATGGAATCTGGGATGAATTCCATGCATTCGAACCAAGTGTGGAATCTCGTGGATCCACCTGAGGGAATTGTTCCCAGAGGGTGTAAATGGATTTACAAGAGGAAACTTGGGGCGGATGGGAAGGTATTGACCTTCAAGGCGCGATTGGTAGCAAAAGGATATACTCAAAGACAAGGAGTTGACTTTGAGGAAACCTTTTCTCCAGTTGCAATGTTCAAGTCCATAAGGATATTGCTAGCCATAGCTGCATGGTATGACTATGAGATATGGCAGATGGATGTCAAGACAGCCTTTCTTAATGGGGATATTAAGGAAGAGATTTACATGTCTCAACCTGAAGGGTTTACATCTGTCGGAAATGAGCATATGGTATGCAAACTTCAGAGATCTGTTTATGGTCTAAAACAGGCATCTAGGAGTTGGAACCTTAGATTTGACAGTACAATCAGAGAGTTTGGTTTTGCTAAGAATCCTGAGGAACCCTGTATGTATAAGAAGGTCAGTGGGAGTGTTGTGACATTCCTGGTGTTTTATGTTGATGACATTCTAATCATTAGGAATGATGTAGGAATGTTGCAATCCACTAAAATATGGTTAGCAAGTAAGTTCTCGATACAGGACTTGGGTGAAACATATTTTGTATTGGGAATACAGATCTATAGAGATAGATCAAGAAGATTACTCGGTCTCACCCAGTCCACATACATTGATACCATCGTGAAGCGGTTCTCGATGGATGAGTCCAAGAGAGGACATCTACCAATGTGTCATGGCGTGTCCCTATCCAAGTCTGTCTTTCAAGACTGGAGCAGAGATAGCGGCGATGACAAGCATTCCTTATGCATATGCGATTGGTAGCATCATGTATGAGATGATATCTACACGTCCTGACGTGGTTTTTGCACTAATTGTAGTGAGTAGATATCAATCGAACCCTGGTCTTCCACACTGGAAAGCTGTGAAAGACATCCTCAAGTAGTTGAGAAGGACCAATAAATTGTTCTTGGTCTATGGGGTGGAGAACTGAAATTGGAAGGCTATACCGACTCTAGTTTCCAAAGCGATATCGATGACTCGAAGTCAACCTCTGGGTTTGTATTCATGCTCAATGGTGCTGCTGTCTCTTGGAAGAGTTCAAGCAAGACAATACTGCGTATTCCAGCACAGAGGCCGAATACATTGATGCATCAGATGCAGCAAGGGAGGCTGTTTGGATAAGGAATTTCGTCTAAGAGTTGGACGTCATTCCTAATGGAGTTGCTTCTCTCCCGGTGTTGTGTGACAACACGGGAGCTTTAGCTCAAGCTAAGGAGCCAAGGTCTCATCAGAAGTCCAAACATGTATTGAGAAAGTTCCACATCCTCCGAGAGATTGTGGAAAGCGGAGAAGTGTCGATTGTCATAGTCAGCTCCGCAGATAATGTTGTTGATCCACTAGCTAAGCCTTTACCTGGACCATTATTCGAGATGCATCGCGAATCAATGGGTTTGAAGCATTTGGGTAGTTGGCTCTAGTGCAAGTGGGAGATTGTTAGAGTAGGTGCCCGTCGAGCCAAGTGTTGGCCGAGTGTTCACAATGAAACTCTATGTATAAGCAATCTTTATTTTAATAATATTTGAAATTATTGTTTTTGCACTTCTTTATCTGTATACCCATGCGAGTTGCATAGATAAAGCCCTTCAATATACAAATAGTAGAAAGAATATGAGATTCTCATATGATGAGTATCATGAAACTCATATTTGTAACACTGTATATTCTAAACGGTTCATAGTCGATTCAGCCGCCACTAAGAAGGATATAGGCCGCTCGAGTTCGAGACTAGTATCTGCGATGTGAGTACCATGTTTCATTGGTAGGGGACATTGTGATGTCCGAGCATACAGATAGGTGCTCCTGGTAGAGTGCACTGAACAACCCTCCATAAAGGACTTTCTAAGTGGTTCTCACTTATCGAGTGGAAAAGTCCTAGTTTATGGTTGTACATCATTAGTCCTTATGACCCGGGACAACATTGAGACTCTATGTGCTAGTGTTTGACTTTGACTTGCTTACCGACTCTCATGGGGTCATCAGGTGGCAAGGTTGGGTGTTATGTCGAAACATATAGGAGTCGATGCATTGTAGTCGAGGATTCACCGCTTACCTACGGGTATGGATATCCTATGTGTTTTCATGTATATGTAGTTTGAAATCTCTGATCAGAGTATGGTGGTAATGATGAAAGGGGTTTCATAGATTACACCATCGATGCAACTACGACATGACACATAGTATCGATTCACTGACAACTCTCGATAAACCAATGGTTGTTGAATCGGTCGGGATATATGAGTTGAAGGGACCGTAATGTACGCTAACCATAATTGAATGGTTCTTGCAGGCACTATCATTTGATACCTAGGGAATCATGTAAGCGATGCTGCTAGGCGTTTAACATGATTGGTTGGCTACTATCAGACTTGAGTTCTGACGTTCTTGTTATCAAGGAGTTGATAAGTAAGAATGGAGCAATTGGGGTATGCTCATATAAGGACATGTTTAGTCCGAATCACATGGAGATGTGAACCCACGGATAGTTGTATCAATGAACCATTGAGAGCCACACAAGTACTAGCTTTCTAGATCCCGTTGAAAAGTAAAAATAGTTCAATAAGTTGAACAGCTTATAAATGAGTTTATAAGCGTAGAGAAAAATAGAAGTATGACTTCTATGAGAGAAATATATTTTTTTTAATTTATGAATGTGTAAAAATAGGCCAAGTAAATAATGTATTTGAAAAATGTGATTTTCATAAACATTATTATGGACTAAATTAAATTAATTCAAGTGTTGAATTAATTAAACACTAGTGGACCTAGTAGAGTCCAAATAATTAAATTAATTCAAGTGTTGAATTAATTAAATAACATTGGGTCTTGTAGAGCCCAATTGTAAATAATTATTTAACTAGTGGGCTTGAGTAAAATCAAGTAAAGTCTAATTGGGCTCAAATATGTTTGAGAAAATTTAAATAGTCCATGAGCCTTGTAATAGTTACAAGCCCAAGTCACATTGAATGTTTAGGAGGCGAAGAGTTGGAGAATACTTTTGATTAAAATAATGCATGGCATGCAACTTTTTGGATCAATTTTTTGCACAACAAGGCAACTCTTCCCTCCCTCATTTTTCATGTCTTGGCCGAAATTGTAGAGGGATTTCTCTCCAAGTTTTTCTCTTCTTTTCTTCTTCAAGTATTGAGGAAGAAATATTCTTCTCTTTGTATAATCTTCTTATTTTTCTAGTGCAAAGTAGGAAGGGTTCTAGCTTGTTAGTGGTGGGATTGATTTTTGAACAAGGAGTGTTCAAAGGAGGAAGCTTGTAGATTGTCTTGCCTGGAAGAGCTTTGTTGTTTGACAACAAAGTTGGAGCCATCATCAACCTCAAGAGGTTGATAGGTAACGATTTTGTCAACACCCTATGTATGATATTTGGTGTTTGTTGTATTTGCTACACAAAATGAGGTGGCCGAAAATATTCCATGAAAATCAAAAAATTTTAACTTCCGTTGCGCTTCCGGTCACCGTAACCGATCCCCTTTCAACGATGACATGAGATGACATGATTTGACACGATAAGATTTTCCACGATACGTATACGTTACGTTTTTAAAGTTAATGAAAGATATGTTGATTATGATAATTTTCAGTGCTGTGTGTTACGTATAGGTATTTGTTATTTATGGTACAGGTGTGTTGAGCCTTTAGACTCACTAGGCTTGTGTGATGTAGGTGAGTTCGATGTCGAGGAGACTGGAGGTGATGGACTCTGAGTCAGCGGACCTGGTGGGCGACACGACCCGAGGGCCTATGATTTTTCCGCACTATTATGATTTCATGTTTTGAGAGGATACGAGCATTTTATATGCTGGTTTATCTTACTGTTGGATGTGGGATTTTTTTTCGTATTTTACTCTGCTGCATTTAATTTGTAATTGCTTGTAAAATTCTTTAAATGATGATTTTAAGTAGGGTTGCATGCATGCGATTCATTTTAAAAAATTTCCACATTTTAAAACGAGTGGTCGTTACATTTAATTTCCCCAAGACCTGGTGTCGATCTCACTTCTTACATTCGTCTCTCAAATAAGCTAACCATCAATCACACCCAATTTTCTAAAAAAATTAACCCTAACAAATGTAGAATTTTAACTATTAAGATCATGACTAAAACTTATGATACATCAAACTTAAGTTCCCAAAATTTGTTAACTTAATGTCTAATCCTATGACTTAACTAATTGATCAACTTTACATTATATTGTCATCACTCTAAATTCTTAATTTGCTACAATATTATTCCACTAACGCTTAGATTTTCAAGCCCAATATTGATTCATCCTAGAATGCCCTTGATTATCATTCTTTATAACATTATAACCCGGATATTTCAAGGTTTTAAATATCCCTTGAAGCCTAAATCATCGAAAATTCCTATTATTAAAACCATTTCATTCTCAGTTATTGCTAAACTAGTCCCCAAATTTTCTTAACCATTGCAAGATAAATCATTCCTAATTTCCTCGAAAATTATCCAGTTGGTCCTTAATTTAAAAAATTCTATAATTACGCATAAGTTATTAACGTTCCTAATTCCATTTTATATGTTTTCCGTAACATAAAGTTCAATCATTTTAAGCTTATTAAACCCAAAATCAAATCTCATAACCAATCTTACATTTCCATCAATACCTAAAATCCCAAATTATACAATTTTATACTCCTAAAGATCGTCGTATTCTTCGAATCATTATTCCTTATACGAAATTCTCAAAATTAACTCAACTAGTAACCACGAATCATCAATATTTTATTAGAAAATCTATATGTCCCAAAAGCTTTCATAATTTTCATGACTAACTTATGATCCAAAAAATAGAACATCAGTACTACTAACCAAAAATCAACATAGTCAAATTATGTTCAACCTTTTCTAACGTCCATTAGCCAAATTTTTAATCATGTCCAATTCCACCACAAAAACAGCAAGGATGAAAATCATATAATTTCTTATTTCATGTCGTAACATGCATAAAAATTATAAAGCATCTAATCTCAATACCTATAGACAGATAAACATGTTCTGAAAAACTTATATCATGTAAACATACAAGTGATAGCATTAAAAACATTTAAACTTACATACTTGAGGCTTGACAACAGAGCTTCTGAAGCTGACGGTAGCATAACCCTCTGAAGAATCCTTGCTCCGATACCAACTGAAACATTTATTGCTTAAAATATTACTGAAATAATTTTTTTTAGAAAAACTCTTTTCGGAAATGCAAAACACATGCATGCGAATAAAAGCAGTTAATTAAATCTTAAAATGAAATGGATCCCCTACTCTACTGTTTTAAAAGAGAAGCTTGTACAGATACTGAAAGTCTGACGATCAACAACATATAACAAGATTCAAAAATATTTATAAATATTGCTTAAACCCATGACTCATAATCATGTTATGCGGAAGAAAAGCAAGGTCCTCAGGTTTTCACAAGCACACCCAGCTCAGCCTACTCAGTCTCCAGCACCTCTGGTCTCCTCAACCACATGATCACATGCATTAATCACATTTAGCGAGTCTAAAGACTCAACAAACCTGAACCGTTATAGCAAGTACATATACAATACATGCAACAGTGAAAAATACTGTAATTAAAATATATTTCATGATCTTAAAAGCATGAGCTTAAACATAACGTGCCAGAATGAGCATAAACGTGTCCGGAAGATATCTCATCATGTCAACATATACGTCTTAATTTTCTTTATTTGAATTCAGATCATTAGTTGTGACATTCGTGTCAGCTCCAATCGATGGATCCATCTACGTATAGTTGCGGTACCCGACAGTGGGGACATCAGCGACAGTATTACCCATCCACTGAGCATTGGCCTTACATGTTCATTTTTATTTTAGTCACAACCAACTCTCATCCTTCAAAACATATCATCATATTCAACACTTATAAAAATCATACATATACGTAAATTTCCTTAAAATCAAGCATGCAACGTATTTTCATAAAAATTAATGTTCATAATAAAAATATACATTCTAAAACATGTAATTTTTGGTTATCAAGGCGCTACAAGGACTTCTAACACGACCCGGGTGCAAAATGACCATTTTTGCCGCTGGAAACCCTAATTGACCGTTTTACCCCTGGACTTCAAAAATTCGACTCTAAGCCATCCAGACTTATTAAAACACCTCAAAACATATTTATAACCATTTCCTAGTCGTAAACTCAAGCCCATACAAGAACTTCTATAATTCGTTTTAAAACTTGGACCGGAGTCCCAGTTTTAATCCGAATTAACCCGAAACTTGACAAAACTTTTCCAAACTTGAACCGTGACTTCAACACACATAACCAGCCCTTAAACCGCATAGTTCAGACCACCTAAGACCCTTGAACTCAACGGGACAGCTGCTGAAAAACTCTACACACGGAGGCCAATACCCTAACTTGCTCCTAAGCCCTATTTCTCGGCCCTAACCCCAAACCACCAAGACCAGGCCCTAACCACCCAACCTCGGACCTAGACCAGACCCAAGAGCACCTGCTTAGACCTAGACCCGTAGGAACGAACAAGATCCTCGCATGATCCACCCTCATCCAACGTGACCAAGCCCCTAAACCGTCGCCCTAATCCTTGCGACCAGCAGCATTGGGCCACTCAAGGTTAGACTCAGACCCACCTGGAACTGAACTCATGCCTGGACCGTGCCCATGCATTGCCGCCCCTTCACCCTAACCAACCGAAGCCCCAAGCTTCTCAAATACCCAACCCTATCGATCCTCCCACAAAGCACCAAGTCCAGTACTAACCTAATGCTTAAAAACCTTCAAAAATAGCTCCGAAAAAGGACCCTAACGACGAAAACCTTTCAGCCCTTCGAATCAAGCAAAACCGTGAGGAGCAAGTGAAGTAAAACACAAGTTTCATGTAAAGGCCATGTAAATTCGATGCATAATGATAGATAGATAAAGTATCATGCAAAAGAATTCATCATACATACCGTAGTTTGATTGATGAGAAAAGAGGGTATAGGACGTGAATTAATGCAAAAATGTATGCGAAATAATGACCAACTGAGCGAGGGACGAACACCGGAGGACGAGGCGAGGAATCCATCGAATTTTCTTGCAAAAAGTGGACCAAAAGCTTCTGGAAAATTCGTGATACTGCTTAATAATGGGAAGGCAGTAATCTCCATTTAAATTATAGTTGAACTCTGAGGGCCGGCTTAGAGGTTGTGAGGGTGGCAGCAAGGCTTTGGGGTAGGGTTTGATACAAATAAAATATGCATAATGGGCATAAAAGATGCATAATGGACCCTAATTAAATTAAATGAGGACAAGTAGGAGTCTAGGCCCACAATATTTTAAAATAGGCCCATTAAGCCCAAAAACACACTCACAAAATATTTCATTTAGGTACATTTTTGAAAATATTTCCCGAACCCTCAAAAAGTCCTCTGCTTTGCTAAAAATTGCATACCGGTTTAAAATATGACTCGTTGAGTAAAAATACTATAACAAGTTCCATTTTCGAAATTCACACTTATTTACCCCATATATTAAATAATTAAAAATAATTATTTAATAAAATCTTTTTCCTTAATTGTCCCCGGTCTCCGTTCCTCGTTCGAGCGCAAAATACTGCTGAAAGCCCTAGTAAATGAAATCTTAATGATCCAAAAATTAAAACACATATTCATGTCGCAATCATGCATTAAATGCATTAAAAATAATTAACTAAAATACCTAATAAATTTTAAAACTTGCATGCATGTAGTTCATATGAACCCTCAAATTTTTGGGACGTTACATTGCATTTCAGTCAATGTGGCTGATGAATTATTTCAAGCTTGAATCAAATCAGTTTTTCTTGAATGTCCAAATTTCAGCTGCAGAATCATATATTGGTTCTCACTCATTTCAGCTTTCAGCTCAGCAATCTCCCTTTTTAGACTCAACAGTTCAACTGATTTATCAGTTTCAGTTTATTGTATGGGGGATCAATTTGCTTTGCTTTAGCCTTCTTAAATGAGAGAGCAAGTTTGTGATACTCATTAACCATATCATGTAATGTGTAAATGAGTTATTCTCGTGTAAAGTCAGTTGAATTGAAATCAAATACCTGTTCACTATTTGATTCCACTTTTGTATCATCAGCCAAATTTGTATTTTCTTATGTATGTCATTAGGAAAATACAATTTTGAACCCACAAATGCCTGTATTTTCTATCGGTTTTCAAAATTAATCCTGCGGATACAAATAATCCTCTGTTTTTTTTCTCTTTTAGCTTTTGTTTGGCTCGTCCGAATAATAAGTTCTTTAAGAGATCAATCCGCTTTTTTTACTACCCAAGGCTTCGATACATTTCGAAAGCTTTACTTCATCTTCATCGCTAGAGCTGCTCAAGCTCTCAGATTCTGATTCATCACCACCAATTTCTGCCCAATTGGACTTGTTGTTTTCAACTAATAAAACTTCAGACTTATTTTTGGATTATCTCTTATCATCCTTAGATCTTCTTCTCTGCTCAAATGACTGTTTCCTTTCTCTGCTGAACGTCGACTGTCTTTCTTTGGTTTAGGACAGTCAGCAATGAAGTGTCCAGTTCTACCACAGTTGTAGCAGGCATTTGGTTCTTCTTTGAGGAAATTTTTGTGAGAATGTCTTTGGAATGAAACCTGATTCTTTCTCATGAATCTCCCAAACTTCTTGATGAACAATGAAATGGCATCATTGCTAAGCTGCTCTAAAGATTTCTCAGCTGGACCAGTTGATTCTAGTTTCATGGCAATGAGAGGAGTTGTAACTGGTGGTGTTTATGGTACTCCTTCTCTTGTCTGAAGTTCGAATTCATAGACTTTAAGATCGGCAAATAAGTCGTGTAATTCCACTTTGTTCATATAACGTCTACTGTTTAAAATAATACTACAATTTTTTTAAAAATAGTTGCCACACGAAATTTATATTTAAATTCATGCATGCCATACTGCTGAAAATTCACATTTTTAAAATATCAGTAATCAACTAACAAGTAAAATACTGCAGTTAAGATCCATGACAAATCGGCATCCCGAAGCTTACGTTTTAAAATAAATCAAAGATGCAACATGTTAAACTCCTGATAACCAACATCATAATAAAAAGAACGAGTGTGAAAATATCAAATCCCTCCTATCATAAACATGATGTGCGAAAGAAATAAAGTCATCGGGTTCGCGTTCGCGCATCCACCTCTGCCTACTCAGTATTCGGCACCCCCAATCTCCTGATCAATAGGCTCACATGCATCATTCACACCTAGTGAGTCTAAAGACTCAATACACCTGTAAGCAAGTACATATACATAATAAGCAACAGTGAAAAGTACTATAATGAAAATATATTTCATGATCGTAAAAGTCGCATGCATAATCATAACCTGTCGAAGCATAAATATTTTCATAACATATCACATCATATCAGCATATACGTGTTCGGTTTTCTTAATTTGATTTTTGTTCATTAGTTGTGACTTTCGTGTCATCGTGTCAGTTGATGGCTCCATTTACGTGTAACTGTGGTACTCAGCGGCGGGGACATCACCGACAGCATTACTCGTCCACTGAGCTTTGGCCTTACATGTCATCGTGTCATCACATTAGTCACAACCAACTCTCATCCTTGAAAATATGTCATAATATTCATAAATTAATAAAACCATGAATATACGTAATTATTAAAATCAAGCATGCAACTTATTTTTCATAATTTCATAGAAATTCATATACGTGCTAAGATATAAAATTTTAAAACATGACAAATCGTGTTTAGGGCACTGCCAGGGCTAAAAACTAGACCCCGGTGCAAAATGACTATTTTGCTCCTGGAAACCCTAATTGATCATTTTACCTCTGGACCTCTAAATTTCGATCCAAAGCCAACCAAACTCCTTAAAACACCTCAAAACATATTTATAATCAGTTCGTAGACGTAAACACAGCACCATGCCCTTCAAACCACCCGAGACCAACTCAGCACCATGCCCTTCGAACCGCTTATAGGCCACAACCAGCCACATACAGCCCTCTCCTAGCCCGATCACGGACTCAAGAGGGTTGGCTCCCTGGTTGGAATCGAGCCATTAACGGATGGACACACTAAAGCACTTGATCAATCCAAGCCAAGCCCTTACCGAACGCAACTCTCCTAGCTACCCCTTCAACTTGACCAAGCCATGACTCCAGCCCTTAGGTCCCTTGTCCCTTGAAGTGTTCAGCTAGCAACGTAGACCAGCAGCCCCTTACACAACCATTCGAGAAAAACGTGAGTCGTGATCAAAAGTATTCAATTTTTTCATGTCAAACCATGATAAAAACGTTGGTACATGCAAGATCAAAGGTTTCCTCATGCAAATATATATACATCAGCATATATAGCGTGAATGATGAGGAAAATATTGATACAAGGCGTACCTTAACGTTTATGTGCTCAAAAACTTGACGGCCTTTACGAAGAACGCGCACTGTAGAAGCGGGGAAGAATTTTTTCTCGAAAGCTTGAGAGAAAAACCGATGGTGGCTGCTGATTTTCAGAGGTGGAGGCTGCTGAATGAGAGAGTGGGGCGGCCAAGGATGTGTATTAGGTTTAGGGTTTGATTAGGTCATGTTTAATTACAAAATTTGTGCACTAATGGATCCTAATTAAAAATTAAATGGATTAAAAGGGTTTTGGGCCCACTAAGCACTAAAATAAACCCATCAAGCCCAATAACCCTCCCGGAAAAATATTTTGTTTAGGTACGTTTTTTAAAATATCGCCTGAACACTCAAAATGTCCTTCGAATCATTAAAATTTGTTTATCGGCTGAAAATATGACCCAGCGAGTAAAAATACCCAACCAAGGTCCATTTTCAAAAATCATACTTAATTACACCATATATTAAATAATTAAAATAAAAATACTTTTTCCGAATATCCTTGGTCGACATTCCTCGTTTGAGCGTGAAATGCAACTTAAAACCCTAATGCATGAAACTTTAAAGTAACCATGAAATAACCACTTATTCATGCATTAAATGCATAAATATATCATTAAACACATATTTTAAATAAAAACCTTAGACCGCATGCAGTCAAGTTATATAGTTCGAATTTCCTAGAACTTACGATTCTCCCTCCCTAAAATTGAATTTCGTCCTCGAAATTTAAAACGTACCGAATAACTCCGGGTAGCAACTCCTCATCTCGGTCTCAGTCTCCCAAGTAGCATCCTCTTCAGAATGATTCATCCACTTTTACTTTGACCATGTGGATCACCTTGTTCCGGAGCTTCCTCTCCTGTCTGTCCAATATCTGAGTGGGTATCTCCTCGAAATACAAGTTCGGTGTCAGCTGAAGTGGCTCATAGTTTAGCACATGCGAAGAATTTGACATGTACTTCCGTAGCATGGAGACATGGAATACATTATGAACTCCCGCCAGAATTTTGCAGTAAAAAAACCTTACTCTCTCCAGGATCTCAAACGGTCCTATGTACCTAGGGCTGAGCATGCTCTTCTTCCCAAAACTCATCACACCCTTCATCGATGCGACCTTCACAACACATGATCCCCTACGGCAAACTCAATGCTGATCTACGTAACTCTTCCGCTGACTCTTTGCGGTCTTCATTTTGTCTAGGATCTTGACCACTAACTCTGCAGTCTGACTGATAATATCCGGTCCCAAATTTGCCCTCTCTCCTACCTCATCCCAATAAACCAGTTACCTACACTTTCTCTCGTATAATGCCTCATATGGAGCCATATCAATCGATGCCTGATAATTATTGTTGTACGTGTGTGAACTCCACAAGAGGTAACTTCGGCTCCCAATTGCCCTGGAGGTCAATCACACACGCTCTGTCATAATATCTGAATCGCCCTTCTGACTGTCTGTCAGCTTGAGAATGGAAGGCAGTACTGAATAGCAGCTTAGTACCAAATGTCTGATGTAGACTCTTCCAGAATGCAGACGTGAATCTTGGATCCCTATCGGACAAGATGGACACTGGAATCCCATGCAGCATGACTATCTCTCTCATGTACAACTCTGCGTACTGATTCATGGTGAAAGTATTCCTGATATGTATAAAGTGTGCTGATTTAATGAGCTGATCGACTATCACCCAAATGGCATTATAACCTCCAGTCATCCTCAAAAGCCTTGTCACGAAGTCCATGGTAATGTTCTCCCACTTCCACTCGGAAATAGGGATTGGTCTCAACTTCCCTATAGGTCTCTGATGTTCGGCCTTAACCTGCTGGCATGTCCAACACTCGGAGATGAAACGCAGAATATCTCTCTTCATGCCCGTCCACCAATAAAGAAAATGAAGATCCTTATACATCTTTATACTCCCTGGATGGATGGAGTACGAGGTGCTATGGGCCTCACTCAAGATATATGATCTTATGGAATCGCCGCTAGGAACCCATTTTCGGTCAAGATATCTGACCATGTCGTCCACAACTGTATATAACCTCCGGCCCTTAGCCTCATCCCTCTGTCTACACTTCTGTAACTACTCGTCAGAATTCTTCCTGCTCGGATCCTGTCCCTCAATGTCGACTGTACTATCAGGGTAGAAATACTAGGGAGAATGCCTCTAGCATAAACCGCTGAATCTCGCCTGCAACTGTCTTTGTACTTACAATTGAGTGATCACTGCAGTTTTTCTGCTCAGGGAATCTGCAACTACATAATCCTTACCTAGATGTTAGCTAATGTCACAGTCATAATCCTTCAGTAGCTCTAGCCACTTCCGCTGTCTCATGTTCAGTTCCTTCTGCGGGAAGAAGTAGTTCAAACTCTTGTGATTAGTGAAAATTTTGCACTTCTCCCCATACAGATAATGCCTCCAAATCTTAAAGGAGAATACCACTGCTTCTAGCTCGAGGTCATGAGTCGGATAATTCTTTTCATGATCCTTTAACTGTCTGGACGCGTAGGCAATAACTCTATCATGCTGCATTAGAACGGCGCCCAAACCGAGCTTCGAAGCATCTGTATAAACCACAAACTCTCCTTGCCTTGATGGCATAGCTAGAACTAGTGTTGTGGCCAATGCCTAATTCAGCCTGTCAAAACTTTCCTAGCACTCGGATCACCAAAAAAACTTCATGTTCTTTTTTGTCAAGTCGGTAAATGGCACTGCGATGGAAGAGAAACCCTGTATGAACTTCTGATAATACCCTGCTAGACCCAAGAAAATGCGGATCTCTGTCACACTCTTAGGCACTAGCCAATCTCGGACTGCCTCAACCTTTCTGGGATCGACCTCCACTCCATCTCGGGATAGAATGTGGCCCAAGAATGCCATTCTGTCTGGCCAGAACTCGCACTTGCTGAACTTGGCATACAGTCGTCTGTCTTGTAAAGTCAGCAGTATGGTCCTTAGATGATAACTGTGCTCCTCTCTACTCTTCAAATAGATCAGGATTTCATCTACAAAAACTATGATGAACTGATCCAAATATGTCTGAAACACACAATTAATGAGATCCATGAAGGTCGCTGGCGCATTCGTTAATACAAAGGGCATCACCATAAACTCATGGTGCCCATAACGCGTCATGAAAGTCTTCTTATGCACGTCAGACTCTCTCATCTTTAGCTGGTGGTATCCTGATCGAAGATCTAAATACTGATGCTCCCTGAAGCTGATCAAATAGATAATAGATCCTGGGCAGTGGATACTTGTTCTTGACCATGACTATGTTTCGTTCTCTGTAGTCAATGCAAAGTCGTATGCTTCCATCTTTCTTCTTAACGAACAGTACCATTACGCCCCATGGATAAAAGTTAGGGCGAATGAAACCCTTATCTAGCAAGTCCTGAATCTGATCTTTCAGATCATGCATCTCTGCAGGTGCTAGATGATATGGTGCCTTAGAAATCGGCATTGTACCTGGCATGAGCTTGATAGAAAAGTCCACCTCTCTCTCCGGTGGAATGCATGAAACATCGTTAGGGAAAACACTGGAGAAATCTCTAACAATTTCGACCTCCTCTAGCTTTGAATGAATGGCTCGGTCACTGTCACGATACTGGCCAAAAATGCCTGGCAGCATCCCTCACGAGCTCCCTTGCACATATGCAAGAAATGATTATCGGCATTTGCTGATGTCTAGCTACCACAAATCTAAATGACTTACCACTGGGCGGTTGGACAGATACTGACCTCCGTCAAAAATCTATAGCAGCTATGTTCGTAGAAAGCCAATCGATACCGAAAATAATATCAAACTCTGGTAGCGGTAGTACAATCAGGTCAGTTTGCACCACATTTTTCTGTAACTGAAGCTCCAATCTCCCCACTATCTGAGACGTAAACATCTGATCTCTGGAGGGAATCGTTACTCTGAATCCCAAATCCATAGCCTCTGGTATGATTCCTAGTCTCATGACAAAAGATTCAGATATAAAGGTATGCGTAGCTCCGGAGTCTAGCAATGCATCCGTGGCTACACCTGAAATATATTATATCCTTCCAACGACAAAACATACCATCAAATCTAATCGCGTTGAAACTTAAGAAATTTTCTATCAGCGATTATGTAACGTCCCGAAAATTTGAAGGTCCGCGTGAACTACATGTATGCAAGTTATCAAATTTTTTATATATTTTAATTTTATTTTAATTGAATTTAGTAAATATGGTAGGCATGTTTATATGTTTACAATATGGTTTTCTACTAGAAAGCATAAAACTGTGTTTTAAAGGTTATTTGAGACACGATTGAGGAACAGAGACCGGGGACCATTTAAGGAAAAATATTTTTATTAAACAATTAATTTCAATTGTTTAAATGTGTGGTGTATTTTAAATCGAATTTTCTAAAGTGAGGTGTTTTTATACGCCGAGTCGTATTTTTAAATGGTATTCGATTTTCGAAAAAAATATAAACTTTGCGATAACTCGGCTATTATTTTCACAAACTTTCCTAAACAAAATATTTTAAATATCAATTAATGGGCTTAATGGGCCTAATATAATATGTTAATGGGCCTAAGCTTGCACATTGTGTTCTAATTGATATTTAAAATCCAAAAACCCTCCCTTATCCTACATAACCACACGCCCCTTCCCCTAAATTTTACAAGGATTTTTCCATCAGCCTCTACACGAACACACACACACACCACACACCAGCCCTCACGTGAATTTTGATGGAGAATTCAGCAAAGGTTGTCTCTCCGCCAACGTTCCTCGCATCGCCAAATTGTTTTCGGACGTAATATACGCAAAGGCACGCCTTAACTTTCTTTCAAACATCTTTCACATCATATTATGTGTATTTAATTATCCTTGCATGAAAATCATGATACACATCTTTCAGTTTCATTTTTTGGCATGCCATGTCCAAAAACTCATGTTTTAATGATAAAAAAACTCTTGTTAATGGTGCATAAAAAGGTTTCCATGATAAGGCAATAAAAAAAGATGAATTTAAGAGGGTTTAGGAGGCTACACATGGTTGCACAAGGGCTGGACATGGAGGAGACCTAGCTTGCACGAAAATAAGAGTCCTAGTGGCAAAGGGGTCTTCGGCTAGGAGTCCTTGTTGGTTACGTAACAAGCATATTCACCAATTTCTCAAGGGTAGGCTCCAGCTTGTTCATGTTGAAATTCACCACAAAAGGATCAAATGAGCTCGGAAGTGAAAAGAGCAAAACGTCAATGGTCAACCCTGATGGCAACAAAAGATCCATGCCAACGAGCTTGTCCACAAGCCCAATCAACTTTAGGCCATGCTCATGGATCGAAGCCCCATCTCGCATGCGTAAAGTGATTAGCTCCTTGATGGTAGCATGCTTAAGAGGTCGAGTCTGCTCACCGAAGAGCTCTTTGAGATGCAAATGAATGTCAGCAGCACTCTTTGCATCCTCAAAACGCCTCTGCAGCTCATCAATCATAAAAGCCTGCATATAAAACTTGGCTCTCAAGTCATGGTCACACCAATCCTTGTAAGTCTGTAATTCCTCAGGAGTGCAGCTAGTCGGGGCCTCAACAGGGGGCGAATCAGTAAGTGTATATGTTATCCTTTCCGAATTCAAGATAATTTTCATATTTCTTAGCAAATTGAGGTAATTAGGTCCAGTTAAAACGTGTTTGTCGAGTATTGCAGATAATGGGTTGCGAATCGAAGACAATGTCAAATTTGTACTGAAAAGTAAAAAGAGATAAATGTTAATGACTAGTTTAAAATATTTTAGTAAGATATAAAGTATGTACTTTTACTTCATAAATTTTTCGCTCTCACTGTTTTGACATTTTCCAATTAGAAAATTCATGATCCCGAATAATATCAGCCAATCATAATTTGTAAAAGATAGTTTCTAATTGCATCTCCATGCAACCCTTTACGTAAAATTTTGTTTCACATTTGATTAGGATACAATAATATGACGTCATTCATCTTTACATGACAAGCCTTATCCATCAATATTGAACCTTAATGGATGGTCGCCATGAGTTCTCTCAATAATATTAGCCGAAATCATGGGATTTCCACGTAGTTCACATCACCATGTCAATGGATTTCACAACTTTCCGGCGTCGATGGCTCCACAATAATATGAGCCCAGCCCCGAGCACGGGTAGCGTTCATCATGCACTCATTGTTGATGGAAGACATGAAAATTATAAACAACTTTATAATTCCCCTTTTCGAGCTTCATATTAATTTTGAATCTTATTCAAAATGAGGGTTTTTAATTTTGAAAGGTCTCATCATTAATTTTATTTAAAAGATAGCCATGTTTGATCGTATGTTTGTCGGATTCATGCAACTTTGTTATTATCATAATAATAACGCACATACTCATTATTTATAATATATCATGCATATATTATAAACAGTAAACTTAAAAAAGATGATCAATCGCCAAAAAAACTAATGGCCTATGTGAGCCAAACACGGGCCTAGGTCCAATCCTAGGAAATAAATGGGAGGCAAATGCATAATTATATAAGCCTCCAATATTTACATGTCTTTGATCTTTATAATCATCATGACCTACCATCTTTCAATCTTGATCTCCACTATATTAATATTTACAAATACATATTAATGGCAAATATGGATACATCTCATGAGGTGGGAACGAGCCATAAACTAAGGCCTCTTATAAATTTATAATTATTACAATTATTCAACACAAAATATCCTAACATACACCTAGCAAATTGGGCTTGGGCTTTTGATCATCCTTCATGCATAATATCATATATCATACACCATCAATTAATTATCATAATAATAAATTGATCCAATATTATATATCCTTATACAATCACTAACCGCCACGAATATAAATTAAATCAACGAAGTAAACAAACTTCTTTGTTTACTTTCTAATTAATTTATTTATAACCGAATTCTTGTAAATTAAAATTTACTATAAATAATTAAAGTCCAACTTAAATTATTTATTTTATGAGAAAATGTATACTAATTTTGTAGATTTAAACTTAAGGGCCCAATAAGACATTTTTCACCAAAAATATTTGGGCCCATTTAAATTTTACAAATTATGTTAATCATCTAATAGCTGAACAACTCAAGGCCCATGACACTTTGATATTAAAAAACACTTTAGGAAACCCTAGTTGTCATCGTCATTGCCGGAGCTCCGTCGCCGGATTTCGGCCAACTCACAAAATTTTTTAATAAAATGAGGGGGTGTTCGGGCAGCCCCATGGGCTGCCCTTGCTGCCCAAAATGGGCAGACCCTTGGGCAGCCCAAGCTGCCCGAAATTCTCCCCAAAAATGGCCTCGATTTGTTGTAACGATTTTATCTCATGTGTTTAGAAATTTTCATCAATATAATATCAAGTATTTGCTACATAAAAAGGTAACATTAGCTCATGATACCACTTGAAAGGGGATCATAATAAGGTAACATTAGCTCAATTATTTCCAATTGGGCTCTACAGGGGCCAATGTTATTTAATTAATTCAACACTTGAATTAATTTAATTATTTGGACTCTACTAAGTCCACTAGTGTTTAATTAATTCAACACTTGAATTAATTTAATTTAGTTCATAATAATGTTTATGAAAATTACAATTTTCAAATACATTATTTATTTGAGCCATGTTTTAATTTGGGAATAGTTCCACAAATTAAAAATTACATTTCCCATAATCGTCTTATAGAAATCATACTTCTATTTTTCTTTGCGCTTATAAACTCATTTATAACCCGTTCAACACGTTGAACTATTTTCCTTCTCAACGGGATCTAGAAAGTTAGCACTTGTGTGACCCTCAATGGTTCAATGATACAACTAGCCGTTGGTTCACATCTCAATGTGATTCGAGACTAAACATGTCCTTATATGAGCATACCTTAATTGCTCCATTCTTACTTATCAACTCCTTGATAATAAGTGCGTCAGAACTCATGTATGATAGTACCCAACCAATCATGTTAAACTCCAAGTAGCATCGATTACATGATTCCCTAGGTATCAAATGATAGTGCCTGCAAGAACCAATCCATTATGGTTAGTGTACAGTACGGTCCATTCATCTCATATATCCTGATCGATTCGACAACTATTGGTATATCGAGAGCTATCAAAGAATCGATAATATGTGTCATGTCATAGTTGCATCGATGGTGTAATATAAGAAACCCCTTTCTTAATTACCACCAACACTCTAATCAGAGATTTCAAACTACATACACATGAGATCACATAGGATATCCATACCCGAAGGTAAGCGGTGAATCCCCGACTACAATTCATAGACTCCTATATTTTCGACATAACACCCAACCTTGCCACCTGATGACCCCATATGAGTTCGTAACCAAGTCAAAGTGCAATTCTAGCATATAGAGTCACAATGTTGCCCCGGGTCATAAGGACGTATGGTGTACAACCATAAACTAGGAAATTTCCACTCGGTAAGTGAGAATCACTTGGAAAGTCCTTTATGAAGGGTTGTTCAGTGTACTCTACGAGGAGAACCTATCTACATGCTCGGACATCACAATGTCCCCTACAAATGAAACATGGTACTCACATTATAGATACTAGTTTCAAACTCGAGCGGCCTTTATCTTTCTTAACGACGGCTGAATCGACTATGAACTGTTTAGAATATATACAGTATTCCAAATATGAGTTTCATGATAATCATCATATGAGCATCTCATATTCTTTCTACTATTTGTATATTCAAGGACTTTATCTAAGCAACTAGCATGGGTATACAAATAAAGATGTTCCAAAACAATAATTTCAAATATTATTAAAATAAATATTTTTTATACATAGAGTTTAAACATGAACCATCGGCCAACACTTGGCTCGACGGGCACCTACTCTAACAGATATGTAAGGCCAAGGCTCAGTTGACGGGTGAGAGTGTCGCTGATGTCCCCGCTGCCAAGAACTACGGTTACATGTAGATGGATCCATTGATCCTTAGCTGATACGAAAGTCATAACTAACGATCCAAATTCAATTAAAATGTTTAAGTTAATGTACTAGGTGTGTTCTATGCAGGTGAGCATGATATTGATGTTAATGGAGGCCTTGATGGCTGATCTTGCTTGACTGAAGGTTCACATAACCCGAGGACCAGCGCTGGTTTTCTCCAATTTAAATTAAGTTTATGATTTGAGTTTACATTAAAGATTTTATGACTTTTATGATATTTTTGAGAGGTTTTTGAGAGGATGTTAGAGTTAGGTTGATTTTGAAATATTGCTGAAACGTCTACTATTCGTTTTTCTTAAAAGGTACTAATTTTTTTTTACCTAAACTATTCGGCCGATACATATACATATATATAAAATATGATGCAACATTTTAAAATAAATCGACCAACTAACATTTGAAAATCAATAGTTTAAATCGTAAATCGTCTAATGCTTTATCAAACCTAAAACCATTATTTGAAAAGTATAGCACATACTATAACCTCTCAAAACCTCTCATAATCATAAATAAATAGTTGTAAAATCTTTTAACATAATTTAAAATCATAAATCATAACTAGTGCGGAAAACTAGCATCGGTCATCGGGTTATTTACACCTTCAGTCCAGCAAAGTCAACCATCAAGACCTCTCACATCATAATTATCAATATCACATGCATCAATCACACTTAGTGAATCTAAAAACTCAACACACATAATCTTGATAACAAGTAATACATATACAGAACACATGCACCGTAAAAATACTTGTACTTAAAATATCATTTTCATGAAAATACATAAACTTTAAACGTAACCATTTACGTAAACATTTCATGATGCATAAACTTTAAATAAAAACATTTTCATAATGATGCATCAACTTTAAACATAACTTTTTTGTAAGCATTTTCATATCATCATAAACATATTCATATTCATATCATCATCAACATATTCATATCATCATCAACATATACGTATTCTTTTTTCTTTTCGTTGAATTCAGATCGTTAATTGTGACTTTCTTGTTCATCTACGTCTACGTGTTGGGCGATGGATCCATCTACATGTAACCACAGGTTTAGCGTCCGAAATACCAACATACGTAAACCGCATGCATGCAAAATTATTTTATTTGCTTAATTGTTTTATTTAATTGTTTTTAAATTCTTGCATGATATTTATTATATGATTAAATGTATAATAGTATGATTAAATGATTATATGACATGATTACATGAAATTAAGGATTTTACCCGAATATTCGATAATAGGCAGGGAAAAAGAAACCGGGGACGACCAAGACAAGAATATGTATTTTTATTTAAATAATGGCAAGGCTTCCTAATATGATTAAAAAGATTTAATTTTCAAAAAATGTTGGAGTTCGAATTATTTTATGAGTCGAGCTTGATTTTTCCCCGGAAGCCGGTTTTAGGCAAACAATGAGTTTTAAAAGATCAAAAATATTATTTTATGGAAACTAATATTATAAACTTTTATTATTTAATTAATTATGTGTTATTGGGCCCAATTTTATTAATTTAAGTAGGCCCAATTACCCTTAAGCATGCAAGCCCAAAACCAAAACCCATTAGTATGTTAATTAATTTATAAATAAGGGTATTATGTATTCAAAACCTCACAATTCACCTCCATCAGCAGCCGTGCACACCTCACACACACCACCATATTTTTCGAAAATATCTAGAGGAGAAAAGCTTGTGTTCTTCGTCGTCCGATAGCCCAACGTCGCACCCTCGCCGAAGATCGTATATTCGAGCGTTATAAATGCAAAGACACGTTTCCTAAACTTCTTTCAAACATCATACAAATTATAATATGTGTGTTTTAATTGATGATGCATGAAAAATACGTGGGTTCGATTATTTTACGGTATGATACGTATTTTCGACGTTTTTTACGATTTTACGCTTGTTTTGAAAACTATTTTTGAATCCAATGGAAACGCTGCCAATACATGATAAAATATGAATAAAACTTGACCAAAACATGATAAGTAATTGAGAAAACAAAATCTGGAACCGTAGGAAAGAAGCAAGGTAAGAACCATGAGTTGTTTGGGTTTGTGCAAGATGAAAGGGCTCGGCCATGTTGCATGGAGTCATGGGGCTCGACCAGGTCTGGGGTTGGGTCCTAGGGATGTGGGTCATGGTCAGAAAGGGTCCTAGCATGTCTAGGACTCCTTGGTCGCAGCTTTGGAGGAGTCCCATGGAGCAAGGACTCCTCACATGTGCTTGTAGGTTATCGCAGCAGCTTAGAGGGGTTGCCAGCGGGCCTGGACACGAGACAGGCTCGTCCATCAGGATCCTATGATAATGGGCAGGGGTTGGACCAGGGGCTAGAGTGGCTGGGTCGCTGCTGGCTAGAGGAAGAATGAGAAACCGTGAGGGAGAGCAAGGTGACGCGCAGCTGCTGGTTTTCTGATCTTGGTGGCTTGCACATGGGGTCCAGGGCTTAGGCTGGGTCTAGACGTGGTCCAGGGATGGTGATGGTCATGTGGGCTCAGTGGTGGCTCGGCTGGAGATGTCCTAGTGTCACTATGAGTTCTTATGCGTGAGTTCATCCATGTGCAGATTGTGTATCTTTGTTCCAGGAGAGTTTGTTTGACCTAGGGGCTAGTTCCTGGGTTGGGCTTGGTTAGGAGGGTGCCTAGGTGGGTTGGCTAGAGTTTGGCTTGAGATGGCTCGGGCGTGACTCGAGTAAATAAGGAGTTGGCTCGGTATGTCCTTGCAAGGGTTAAATTCAAAAATAATAGAACAAAAACTGAATCCATGGGTCCACGGGTGTGGCTCATGACTTGGAAGGATAGAATAAATAATAAAAATGTTATCTTTCAAATTTGGGATCAAAATAATGAGTTTTGGAATTATCCGGGATTTTATTGCCGCACGAAAAGCTAATTAAAGAATTAATTTAAAATTCTAGTTTGAAGCTTTATAAAATTATGAAAAATTATATTTAAGTTAAAATAATTATTTAGAATAATCCCTTTTCATTAAAATTGAGAAAAATATAAAATCGATAATTTTTACGTCAGGGGCAAAACGGTAATTTTACACTTATGAAAATATGAAAACACTTGGCAGCGTCTCGAAGGATCATAACGCATGTTAAATGATATTATATGATTTAAATTGATGATTTTGATAATAATATGTATTTTTATGATTTTATGGTAAAGTTGTGCAATTTATACTGTTTTAAATTATATTTTTGGAAAGCTGTCTTATTTTATGATTTTTAAAGAAAAGGAAAAATATTTTTGAGGGATGTGAATTGACTGTGACAAAAGATATGATATATGATATATGATTTTGTGGGGATGACGTGAGGGCCAAGGCCCCAGAGGAAACACATATATGGGCCAAAGCCTAGAGGGACCAGTGTATAGGAAAAGGCCCTAGAGGACCCCGACGATCATATTTCCACGGTGGAGCCTAGTGCACACCTCCATGGACCATGTGGAGCTAAGACTGTAGTCGACCAAAGGATAAAAGCTAGTCATTTTCCAGGATCAAACTTCACCCAAAATGATATATGATTGAAAGCTTATGATTAAAACGATTTTATGATATATGATTTATGATGATGATTAAAGCTATTTTTAAATGATTTTTAAAATGATTTATTTATGCTCAAAGCTATTTTTAAATGATTTTTAAATGATTTATTTATGCACCAAGTTATTTTAAAATGATTTTTACTATTTATGATAAATGATTTTAAGTGGTTTAATTATGTCCAAAAGATATTTTAAATAAAAGTATGATTTTAATGCATGTGCTTGTATATGTATTATTTATTATCTATGTGAAGGTCGATTTAGGAGTTTTGGTTAGTTGATGATTTAGGATTTTATTTTATGCACTTGAGATTCAAATTGTTAATTTATTATGATTCATGATTATGTTAAATTATTTTATTAGAATTTATGATTTAAGATTAGGAAAAAAAAGTCGATGTCATTTCAATAGTAGTAGGTGGCGGGGACATCAGCAATACTCCACCGGTCAACTGAGCATTGGCCTTACGTATTAACATATCATCGTATACATATCTGAATCTAAGGAAACACGATCGTCGAGCTCCCACTGGGACCATAAATCTCACGATATTTCCAATATATCATCTTATTAGTCACAATTACTTCACTTCCTTCAACGTTTCATATTCTCGTCACTTTATAAAATTTAAACATGTTTATAACATTTTTCTTTTAAACCAAACATGCAACATGTCTTTTAAATGTCCATAATAAATCATAAAATTCATAAACATTTTAAAAATACCAATTTAACATATACATAACGATGAACATTTAAAATAATCATATTAACATATAAAAGAACAATTAGAGCACTGCCATGACATTTACTAATTTTCGGGTGTAAAATTATCGTTTTACCCCTAGACGTAAAATTTCACGTTTTTGACTTTTTCTTAATTCTATTGGCTCTAACATGTTCCAAATAATTATTTAAGCTTACATTAATTTTTTCATATTTTTATTTAGCTTAAATCGAGGACTATTCAATTATTCTTTGAATGTAACATATTAACGCGTTTTAATCCAGAATTAAACCAAACATTATTATAAAATTCTCAAATTAAAAACTTAGGCTTTTCATAATTATTTGAGCTTAAATATAATTTTTCATGATTTTGTAAAGCTTAAAACTAGTCGTTTCAATTAATTCTTTAATTAATGTTTCATGAGGCGATTAAATCCCGAATATATCAAAAACTCAATACTTTGATCCTAAATTTTAAACATAACATTTTTATTATTTATTCTACCCTTCCAATGTTGGATCTCGGTTTTCTCGTGCCCAAAACGCAGCGGAAGTTTAAAATTTTATTTTATTTTTGAAAAACAAAATACTATTGGACACTCGTATGGTTTTAGGATTGACATTCACAGGGTGTTAGAAACGTTATACCTTTGGTGAATAAATCACTGGGCTCCAACTATTCCGGGGTTAGCGGAGATAGCTCTTCGTGAATCCTCTACGAACGATCTTCGATCTACTAATCAGGTCCACGACCGGAATATATGTTCCTCTTCTAACTTGCACTAGAAATGTAGAAGATTTTATTTGAGATCAAGAAAATAAAATTGCTCAGAACTCTTTTGAGAGCAAAAGTACGGCAATCAATATTGGCTGAGAGAATTTGGAGACTTTCTCCTTATTATTCTTTTTCACCCAAAAATTCGGTGATCACCACTAAGCAATAAGAATAAAATATTCTAATTACTTCTTTGATCCAACATTAACTTAATTAATTTAGTTAATTAAGTTAACTATATATAATTTTGGAGAGAAATCTGCGGATGCCTTTTCTGAAATTGGAGTCAAAATCCTTATTCCTTTTTATTAAGCTTCGGTGATCTCAATCACTAATTTATCAAAGTAACATGTTCTTAATTTGATTAACTGATTGTCATTTTCTTAATAATCATATTAATTAAGTCAATGAATTTCAATAAAATCATTGAGGATGCATGTTACGTAAATAAGGAATCAAAATTCCTCATTATAATTTCTAATCAATTCTTAACTTAATTAATCTAATTAATTAAATTAATTAAAGATTCTAAATATGCATGCCAACAATGTCCAATCAGGATTTTCTTTTAATACATATATTTGTGAGATCACCAAAATATAAATAAGGCAGGTGTACTTCTTTTGACTGTTTTACAGTCATGCTCTCAAAATTTCTATAAGCTTTTATAAACTTTATTCATAAGCTTATCGATTGATCATATCAAACTTATTTCTTATAAATTCAACTCATTGAATTTATTATCTCAACGGGAACAAGTAAACCAGTGCTTGTGTGACCCTCAATGGTTCAGGGATACAGCTAGCCGTGGGTTCACAACTCTTTGTGATTCAGGACATAATCCTTTATTCGGGCTTACCCCAGTTAGCCCCATTCTTTTCATCAACAACTTGATCAAGAATGTCAGAACTCATTTCTGATTGCACCCATCGGATCATGGTAAGAGCGTCTAGTAGCATCGCCCCATGATCCCCTAGGTATCACTGATAGTGCCTGAAAGAACCGGTCGATTATGATTAACGTACAGTACGGTCCCTTCATCTCATACATCCCGATCGAATCAGCAACCATTGGTTCATCGAGGGTTGCATATTAATTCGATAACTATGTGATGACTATAATAGTGGCACCGCGTGTACTATTGAAGAACTCCTTCTCCAACGTACATCTTATACTCTGGCCAGAGATTCCATGCACTATTATTACATTAGGTCACATAGGATATCCACACCCGTAGGTGAGCGGTGAATTTCCGACTACAATGCACTGGCTCCTATATGTGTCGTAACTGTACCCAACCTCGCCACCTGATGACTCTCCTGGAGCCGGTAAACGAGTCAAAGCACAGCCCTCGCATATAGAGCCTCAGTGTTGTCTCGGGTCATAAGGACTAATGGTGTACAATCATAACCACAGACTTATCCTCTCGATGAATGATAACCACTTGGAAAGTCCGAGGGAGGGTTGTTCGGTATAATCATCATATGACTACTTATCTGTATGTTTGTACATCTCCATGCCCTTACCAAGAAACGCGGTACACAACATCACAGATGCTAGTCTCGAGCTCAAGCGACCTTTATCCATATTTTAGGCGGCTGAATCGACTAGGAACAGATTTAGATAATACAGTGTTTACAAATGAGTTTCAGCATCGAATTATGATTCATTTGTATTAAAGTATAATCAAGGTTTTTATCTATGTTTGTCACATGGGTATACAGATAAAGAAATAACAAACCATGAAATAATGAATTATATTAAAATAAAGATTATTCTTTACAATTGAGTCAATAAAATCCCTAGCCAACAGTTGGCTTGCGGGGCATCTACTCTAACAATCTCACACTTGCCCTAGAGCCAACTACCCATAAACTTTAATCACATTGCTTCGCGATGCTTCTCAAACAATGGTCCTGGCAAGGGCTTCGTAAGTGGATCAGCAATATTATCTGCAGAGGCGACTCTTTCAACTGATATATCTCCTCTTCCCACAATATCCCGGATGATGCGGAACTTCCTCAGTATATGTTTGGATCTTTGATGAGACCTTGGTTCCTTTGCTTGCGCAACGGCACCAGTGTTGTCGCAGTACACCGGGATTGGATCAACTCCATTAGGAATGACGCCCAACTCTTGGACAAAATTCCTCATCCAAACTGCCTCTTTGGCTGCAGCTGATGCAGCAACGTATTCAGCTTCAGTGGTGGAATCCGCAACGGTGTCTTGCTTGGAACTCTTCCAAGAGACAGCCGCACCATTAAGCATGAATACAAAACCAGAGGTCGATTTCGAATCATCTACGTCACATTGGAAGCTAGAATCAGTGTAGCCTTCCAATTTCAATTCTCCACCCCCGTAGACCATGAACAAGTTCTTAGTCCTTCTCAAGTACTTAAGAATATCTTTCACGGCCTTCCAATGCATTGGACCAGGGTTCGCCTGATATCTACTTGTAACACTCAAAGCATAAGCAACATCAGGAGGTGTCGATATCATACCATACATGATACTACCAATGGCTGACGCATATGGAATTCGTGTCATCATCTCTATCTCTTCATCAGTTTTGGGACACATTGCCTTAGATAGAGTAACAGCATGACACATTGGTAAGTATCCTCTCTTGGACTCTTCCATAGAGAATCGTTTTATAATGGTATCGATATATGTGGCTTGGGTGAGCCCCAACATCCTTTTTGATCTATCTCTATAGATTTGTATTCCTAATACATATGATGCTTCACCCATGTCCTTCATGGAGAATTTACTGGCCAAACATACTTTAGTTGATTGCAATAATCCTACATCATTTCCAATGAGCAGGATATCATCAACATAAAGCACTAGGAATGTCACTGCACTCCCACTAACTTTCTTGTACACACACGGTTCCTCAGGATTCTTAGCAAAACCAAACTCTTTGATAGTGCTATCAAATCTGAGGTTCCAACTCCTTGATGCCTGCTTGAGACCATATATTGATCTCTGAAGTTTGCATACCTTATGCTCACTTCCTACTGATGTGTATCCCTCAGGTTGAGACATATAAATTTCTTCTTTGATGTCTCCATTGAGGAATGCAGTCTTTACATCCATTTGTCATATCTCATAGTCGTACCATGCTGCTATGGCTAGCAGTATTCTAATGGACTTAAACATAGCAACTGGTGAAAAAGTTTCCTCATAGTCAATTCCTTGCCTTTGAGTATAACCTTTTGCAACCAGTCTTTCTTTGAAGGTCACTACCTTCCCATCCACCCCAAGCTTTCTTTTGTAGATCCATTTGCATCCTATGGGAACGATTCCCTCAGGTGGATCCACTAATGTCCACACTTGGTTCGAATACATTGAGTCCATTTCTGACTGCATGGCTTCAAGCCATTTGGTTGAATCAGTATCAGATATTGCTTCCTTAAAGTTCATTGGATCACATCCAACACAAGACTCATCCTGGTCTTGTTCATGAAGAAGCGTATATCTTGCAGGTGGTCTAATAACCCTATCAGACCTTCTAGGAGCTTGTAATTCAACTACTGGTTGTTGGGAAATGGGTTCAACTTCTATAGTTGAGGGAGTATCTTGAATTTCTTCAAGTTTTATCATCTTGCCTTTTCCATCTAATAGAAATTCTTTTTCCAAAAAGGTGGCATTTCTTGAAACAAACACTTTTGCTTCACTAGGATGATAGAAATAATATCCAACAGAATTCTTTGGATATCCTACAAAGTAGCACAAAGTGGATCTACTATCCAATTTGTCTCTCACTGTCTGCTTCACATAAGCAGGACATCCCCATATTCTCAAGTAAGAATACTTGGGAGGTTTCCCCATCCATATCTCATATGGCGTTTTATCCACTGCTTTGGTATGGACATTATTCAACAACATTGCCGCAGTTTCAAGCGCAAATCCCCAAAACGATATAGGCAATTCAGTGAATCCCATCATAGATCGAACCAGGTCCATCAACGTTCGATTACGACGTTCTGAAACACCATTCAATTGTGGTGTTGCTGGTGGAGTCCACTGTGAGAGAATCCCATTCTCTTTTAGATAACCCAAAAATTCAGCACTTAAGTATTCTCCACCTCGATCAGATCAAAGTACCTTAATACTTCTTTCTAGCTGATTTTCTACTTTAGATCTGAATTCTTTGAACTTTTCAAATGCTTCAGATTTGTGTTTCATCAAATAAACATACCCATACCTCGAATAGTCATCAGTAAAGGTAATGAAGTAGGATTGCCCATATTTTGTGCTAACGCTTAGAGGGCCACAAAAGTATGTGTGGATCAAATCCAGTAGACCATGTGCACGTTCCACGTTTCCCTTAAAGGGAGCCTTGGTCATTTTTCCTTTTAGACATGACTCACAAGTAGGTAGAGAATTTATGTCTGACAAGCCAAACATGCCTTCTCCCACTAGATTGTGTATCCTTCTTTGGGAAATGTGACCTAGTCTAGCGTGCCATATCTGTGCGGGGTTTGGATCATCCAACTTTCTTTTGTTTGTTGTTGTTTTCTTTTGTGCTTGAATATTGTTCAACGGAATATCTTTCAATTTTAAGTTATAGAGATCGTTCATTAATTCGCCGGTTCCTATCAAACATTCATTCTTGTAAATATTGCAAACACCTTTAGCAAAAACACAAGAATAATCATCTCTATCAAGCATAGAAATAGAAATAATGTTTTTAACCAATTCAGGAACATATAAAACGTCTCTCAAAAGTAACTTACAATTATTGTTCAAAATCAAAGTAACATCTCCAATAGCAGTTGCAGCAACCCTTGCTCCATTCCCCACTCTTAGAAATATGTCGCCATCTCTAAGTCTCCTGCTTCTTGCCATCACCTGCAAATCATTGCATAGATGAGAACCACATCCGGTATCCAATACCCAAGAAGAAGAATTAATTGAGACATTTACTTCTATGTAAAACATACCATGGCCAGAACGCTTCTGGGCAAGATACTCCGTGCAGTTACGCCTCCAATGTCCAGGCTTATTGCAATGGAAACAGACATGCTCTGACTTGTCGGGCTTTGATGGCCCCGAAGTGGGTTTCTTGTATGGCTTTTTGTTGGGCTTATTCTTCTTTGGTGGGGCAGAACGTTTCTTGCCTTTATTTTGGGCTCCCTTTTTCATACCGGACGATGAGCCCACTAGAAGAACATGCTTTTCTTTCTTGATTGTGGCCTCATAAGTGGTAAGCATATTGACCAACTCTTCAAGGGTGGCCTCAAGCTTGTTCATGTTAAAATTAACCACAAATCCATTGAACGAGGGGGGCAGTGACAGCAAGATAATATCAGTCGAGAGCTCAGCAGGAATAACCACGTCGAGTCCTACCAATTTCTCAATGAGCCCAATCATCCTAACACCCATCATAACACCATGCTCATGGACAGAGGTCCCATCTCGCAGACGTGTAGTCATGAGTTCTTTCACAGTAGCGTGTCTCTCTAAGCGAGTCTGCACTCCATACAACTCTTTCAGATGAAAGTGAATGTCAGCAGCATTCACAGCCTCCTCGAACCGCCTCTGCAGTTCATTCGACATAGAAGCCAACATATAGCTTTTAGCTTGGAGATCATGGTCCCACCATTTCTCAAGCTTAGCTAGTTCAGTCTCACTGATGTCCGAAGCTGCCTCCTTCGGTGGCTTCTTATCAAGCACATACAGAATATTTTCCGAGCTCAGAACAATTTTTAAATTTCGAAACCAGTCATTATAGTTAGGGCCAGTCAACTTGTTTTGATCGAGAATGATTGAAAGTGGATTGCGTGACGACATTGCAAATATACTGAAAAGGAAAAAAGATAATTGTTACTGAATATTTTAAAATAATTTTAAGATATAAAATATGGATTTTTATTTTATAAATTCCCTCCCACTATTTTGACATTTTCACCACCCTCTGATGAAAACGGGAAATCGTATTTCCTTAGTAGGCACGTAGAGTCCAATTAGCCAATTATAATCCCGAATAATATCAGCCAATTATAATTTCTAAAAGGTAGAATCTAATTGCATCCATATGCAACCTCCGCGTGTTTTGCCTCACGTTTAATAAGGACCCAATAATATGACGCCGTTTATTTTCACGTGTCAAACCAACCCATCAATATTGAATTGTAGTGGACGGTCGCCATGGCTTCCCCCAATAATATGAGCCGAAGTCATGGGAGTTCCACTCAATTCACATCATATATCCGGTGGAAGTCACAGCTTTCCGACGTCCAGGCCTCCCCAATAATATGAGCCAGACACTGTCCGCGGGTAGCGATCAACATGCAACCACGGTTGATGGAAGGCAAGAAAAATTAAACTCTTTTAATTTTACCCTTTTTTCGGTTTGATATAAATTTTGAATCATATTCAAAATGAGGGATTTTAATTTCAAAATTGTCTCATCATTTTAATTTAAAAATCGCGTGCCATGTTTGTATGTTTGCCGGATTCATGCAACTATATTATATAATAATATACATACATTCATACTACTATATATCACATATATCATAATATGACATTCAACAATAAATAAGGATGATCGATCGCCAACACTATTAGATCCATGTGAGCCAGACATGGATCCAGGCTCAAACCTAGGTGAATGCAGGGATGCAAATGCAATTTATTACAAAAGCTTCCAATATTTTACATGTCTTCATCTTGTGCATCGGGCCCACCATCTTCCAGTCTTGATCTCCCACTATTTCTAATAATTACATTTAAATAGCCATGGCACATAAGGGATACATCTCATGGGGGTGGGAACGGGCCATAAACCAAGCCCACTTTAATAATATCAAATATTAAAAAATTGAATAAAAACAGTAAAATATCCTAACATACACCTAACACATTGGTCAAGGCTCTCGATCATCCTTCATGCATTTAATATCAAATATTAACACCAATTAATTAAACAAATTTAATTAACTGAAAAACATATATCTAATAATTTGTCACTAACCACCACAATTATTAAAGAATTTAATAAATTAAATAAACTCCTTTATTTAATTTCCAATTAATTCAATAATAATTGATTTATGGTAAAAACTCATTTTTACCATAAATAATTAAAATCATATTCTAATTATTTATTTCACAAGAAAATTATTAATTTTACAAAAATTAATTTTCCAAAATAAAAATTGAACTAATTTTTCAAAATTTCAATTTTACCCAAAAATTTGAAAAATAAGAAAATCGCACCACAGGCACAAACGATTCAAGCCCATTATTCAGCGCGCTTCCCGAGACGCTCCTGGGCAGCCGCCCGCTGCCCGAACGTTTTGGGCAGTGGCAGCAGCCCTGTGTGCGCCTTGCGCGCACAGGTATGCGCGGTGCCGCGCGCGTGCGGACGCTCCGCGCAAGCTGACGCTCTGCGCTGCGTGGACGCCGCACGGACGTTCCGCGCGGCGCGCAGTTGGGCGCTGCGCGCTGTGCGCAGGGCGCTGCGCGCACAGCCCTGCGCACGGGATCTGCCCGGAACAGTTCCGGGCAAATCCGAAAAATAATTTTTTTTTTTTTGAAGAAAAATATTTTTGATTGTGCAACTATTTTCTGAAAATTTTCTTATGTGGTTAGAAACAAATTATTCAATATTAAACCATACGTTTTAGAAAAACCTTGGCTCTGATACCACTGTTGGATCTCGGTTTTCTCGTGCCCAAAACACAGCGGAAGTTTAAAATTTTATTTTATTTTTGAAAAACAAAATACTATTGGACACTCGTATGGTTTTAGGATTGACATTCATAGGGTGTTAGAAACGTTATACCTTTGGTGAATAAATCACTGGGCTCCAACTATTCCGGGGTTAGCGGAGATAACTCTTCGTGAATCTTCTACGAACGATCTTCGATCTACTAATCAGGTCCACGACCGGAATATATGTTCCTCTTCTAACTTGCACTAGAAAGTGTAGAAGATTTTATTTGAGATCAAGAAAATAAAATTGCTCAGAACTCTTTTGAGAGCAAAAGGACGGCAATCAATATTGGCTGAGAGAATTTGGAGACTTTCTCCTTATTATTCTTTTTCACCCAAAAATTCGGTGATCACCACTAAGCAATAAGAATAAAATATTCTAATTACTTCTTTGATCCAACATTAACTTAATTAATTTAGTTAATTAAGTTAACTATATATAATTTTGGAGAGAAATCTGCGGATGCCTTTTCTGAAATTGGAGTCAAAATCCTTATTCCTTTTTATTAAGCTTCGGTGATCTCAATCACTAATTTATCAAAGTAACATGTTCTTAATTTGATTAACTGATTGTCATTTTCTTAATAATCATATTAATTAAGTCAATGAATTTCAATAAAATCATTGAGGATGCATGTTACGTAAATAAGGAATCAAAATTCCTCATTATAATTTCTAATCAATTCTTAACTTAATTAATCTAATTAATTAAATTAATTAAAGATTCTAAATATGCATGCCAACAATGTCCAATCAGGATTTTCTTTTAATACATATATTTGTGAGATCACCAAAATATAAATAAGGCATGTGTACTCCTTTTGACTGTTTTACAGTCATGCTCTCAAAATTTCTATAAGCTTTTATAAACTTTATTCATAAGCTTATCGATTGATCATATCAAACTTATTTCTTATAAATTCAACTCATTGAATTTATTATCTCAACGGGAACAAGTAAACCAGTGCTTGTGTGACCCTCAATGGTTCAGGGATACAGCTAGCCGTGGGTTCACAACTCTTTGTGACTCAGGACATAATCCTTTATTCGGGCTTACCCGAGTTAGCCCCATTCTTTTCATCAACAACTTGATCAAGAATGTCAGAACTCATTTCTGATTGCACCCATCGGATCATGGTAAGAGCGTCTAGTAGCATCGCCCCATGATCCCCTAGGTATCACTGATAGTGCCTGCAAGAACCGGTCGATTATGATTAACGTACAGTACGGTCCCTTCATCTCATACATGTAGTAGCCCGAATTCCAAATTGGGTAATTAACGGAGTAATGGTGATTAAGAAGGTTTAATGTGTAATTTTGACCGAGTCATGATCGGACGGACCGAAGAGGGTTCGGAAGCACCGAAGAGTTCGGACGATCCGAAGTGTAGTTCGGTGAATCCGATCATAGGTGTCAAGTGTTGATCGACACGTCATTTTTCCATGCATGTTCGGACGGTCCGAAGTATATAATCGGAGGATCCGATCATGAGCTGTCAAGAGCCAATGGACACGTAGCGTTCGGACGTTCCGAAGTGTTGTTCGGAGGATCCGAACATGGCCTATAAATAGTGCTCGGATTTCTCATTTTTGACTTGCCAATTTCTTGAGTTTTCTCTCATTTTGGAGAGTTTGGAAGGTTTCTAGGGTTAGTTGTTGGTCGAGCGATAGCCAAGAGCTGCCAGGAGTAGTAGCGTAGCGGCGCCTGAGTTACGAGGCAATCGACATCAAAGGGCTGTCGACGGACGAAGGTAAACCCTAAACCTTTGGTAGTACTAGGGAGTACTGGTTTTGCTAGTCGAGCATGGTAGTATTGATTGAGTATGCTTTTGATGCGTAGGCTTGTTCTAGACCTGATTAGCGGTGTTGCGTAAGGCTAGGCTTGCTGTGATAGAGGTACGAAAGTACTATCCGAGATATCCTGGTTGAGTATACATTCTTATATGTGTTGCATGATTATGTGGTGCATTGATATATGTCATATGATGCATGCTATTATGTCACGTTTATTACTGCACGTTGCATTTCATGTTGAGCCGTATCTTCTTCGAGATAGCCTTTACTGTTGAGCTGTATCTCTTTCGAGATAAGCTATATCTTGGGGCCGCTCAGCCCTGTCTTGTGGACGCATGGACACCGAGAGTACACAGTGGCCGACGGGTCAGGAGGGCTTCGGTGGTCCGGGACATTTTAGGTCCACGTCTGTCTTGTAGTGGATGCAGTGACCCAGAGGTGTACCGCGCGGCACTATCCACTTGGCGCCTCTAGACTGAGCATTGTTGAGATCCTTTTGTGACTCCTGTTTCTTGACTACCCCGGTATCATGATCATAGCATGTGCATTTCATATAGGTCTGTATACTCATACTTTTGTACTGGGCGTTCTTATCGCTCACGTCCTCGGTTTTGTTTATTCTTGGACACCCCATTCCCTCGGGGCAGGCCTCAGGTTGGACAGCTCAGGAGGAGCAGGAGGAGGACGTTGAGTAGCTGGTTGGTTTAGTTTATCGGTATTGATTTGATTCGATATGGTTGTATTGGGTATTTTTATTTTGAGTTATTCTAGACTTCGATTGGGTTGTATAACCATTATTTTTGTTGACTATTTCCGCTGTTATCTCTGATTATTGTTAATTAGGTTAATTGCATGCTTAGTTCTTGCCTAGTAGGTGATTCTGGAACGGGTCACTACATTTATGGTATCAGAGCATGCATACGATTTTGGGATATAGATTTCTGTTTTGGGATTTCCGTTGACCAATTTACTAGTTTCCCCATTCTATGTTGTAGCGATGGCTGACCACTTTGGTGACGGGAGTAGTCAGGGGAGTGTAGGTCGATGGGGTGATCAGGACGATAGTAGGCGTCATCGTAACCGTGAACATCGTCATCGTCGGGATGGTCCTAGGCGTTTCGATTTGCATCGTTTCATTCAGATGGGGCCTAAGCCTTTAGTTGGCGGTGAGACTCCCGATGATGCTGAGGATTGGTTAGAGCGCATGGAGAGTTGTTTTGTTTTGTTCATCCTCTAAGCTTGATTTCGAGGACGAAATCTTTTTAAGGGGGGGAGAATGTAGTAGCCCGAATTCCAAATTGGGTAATTAACGGAGTAATGGTGATTAAGAAGGTTTAATGTGTAATTTTGACCGAGTCATGATCGGACGGACCGAAGAGGGTTCGGAAGCACCGAAGAGTTCGGACGATCCGAAGTGTAGTTCGGTGAATCCGATAATAGGTGTCAAGTGTTGATCGACACGTCATTTTTCCATGCATGTTCGGACGGTCCGAAGTATATAATCGGAGGATCCGATCATGAGCTGTCAAGAGCCAATGGACACGTAGCGTTCGGACGTTCCGAAGTGTTGTTCGGAGGATCCGAACATGGCCTATAAATAGTGCTCGGATTTCTCATTTTTGACTTGCCAATTTCTTGAGTTTTCTCTCATTTTGGAGAGTTTGGAAGGTTTCTAGGGTTAGTTGTTGGTCGAGCGATAGCCAAGAGCTGCCAGGAGTAGTAGCGTAGCGGCGCCTGAGTTACGAGGCAATCGATATCAAAGGGCTGTCGACGGACGAAGGTAAACCCTAAACCTTTGGTAGTACTAGGGAGTACTGGTTTTGCTAGTCGAGCATGGTAGTATTGATTGAGTATGCTTTTGATGCGTAGGCTTGTTCTAGACCTGATTAGCGGTGTTGCGTAAGGCTAGGCTTGCTGTGATAGAGGTACGAAAGTACTATCCGAGATATCCTGGTTGAGTATACATTCTTATATGTGTTGCATGATTATGTGGTGCATTGATATATGTCATATGATGCATGCTATTATGTCACGTTTATTACTGCACGTTGCATTTCATGTTGAGCCGTATCTTCTTCGAGATAGCCTTTACTGTTGAGCTGTATCTCTTTCGAGATAAGCTATATCTTGGGGCCGCTCAGCCCTGTCTTGTGGACGCATGGACACCGAGAGTACACAGTGGCCGACGGGTCGGGAGGGCTTCGGTGGTCCGAGACATTTTAGGTCCACGTCTGTCTTGTAGTGGATGCAGTGACCCAGAGGTGTACCGCGCGGCACTATCCACTTGGCGCCTCTAGACTGAGCATTGTTGAGATCCTTTTGTGACTCCTGTTTCTTGACTACCCCGGTATCATGATCATAGCATGTGCATTTCATATAGGTCTGTATACTCATACTTTTGTACTGGGCGTTCTTATCGCTCACGTCCTCGGTTTTGTTTATTCTTGGACACCCCATTCCCTCGGGGCAGGCCTCAGGTTGGACAGCTCAGGAGGAGCAGGAGGAGGACGTTGAGTAGCTGGTTGGTTTAGTTTATCGGTATTGATTTGATTCGATATGGTTGTATTGGGTATTTTTATTTTGAGTTATTCTAGACTTCGATTGGGTTGTATAACCATTATTTTTGTTGACTATTTCCGCTGTTATCTCTGATTATTGTTAATTAGGTTAATTGCATGCTTAGTTCTTACCTAGTAGGTGATTCTGGAACGGGTCACTACATACATCCCGATCGAATCAGCAACCATTGGTTCATCGAGGGTTGCATATTAATTCGATAACTATGTGATGACTATAATAGTGGCATCGCGTGTACTATTGAAGAACTCCTTCTCCAACGTACATCTTATAATCTGGCCAGAGATTCCATGCACTATTATTACATTAGGTCACATAGGATATCCACACCCGTAGGTGAGCGGTGAATTTCGACTACAATGCACTGGCTCCTATATGTGTCGTAACTGTACCCAACCTCGCCACCTGATGACTCTCCTGGAGCCGGTAAACGAGTCAAAGCACAGCCCTCGCATATAGAGCCTCAGTGTTGTCTCGAGTCATAAGGACTAATGGTGTACAATCATAACCACAGACTTATCCTATCGATGAATGATAACCACTTGGAAAGTCCGAGGGAGGGTTGTTGGTATAATCATCATATGACTACCTATCTGTATGTTTGGACATCTCCATGCCCTTACCAAGAAACGCGGTACACAACATCACAGATGCTAGTTTCGAGCTCAAGCGACATTTATCCATATTTTATGCGGCTGAATTGACTAGGAACAGATTTAGATAATACAGTGTTTACAAATGAGTTTCAGCATCGAATTACGATTCATTTGTATTAAAGTATAATCAAGGTCTTTATCTATGTTTGTCACATGGGTATACAAATAAAGAAATAACAAACCATGAAATAATGAATTATATTAAAATAAAGATTATTCTTTACAACTGAGTCAATAAAATCCCTAGCCAACAGTTGGCTTGCGGGGCATCTACTCTAACATCCAAGTCATGAGCCACACCCGTGGACCCATGGAATCAATTTTAGTCATATTATTTTCGTTTTTAACACCTAGATGAATCCACCGAGCCATCTCCCAAAATACCCCAAGCACGCCCAAGCCCCCACCGAACCCACCTAACCCTGACCATCCCTGACCAAGCCCAAACCCAGCCCAGACCAGCCCAAGCCCTATAAACCATTCAGCGAGCCACCACAACAGCACAGCAGCCTCACGCGTATGATGCTTCTCGCGTTCTCACTTTTCCTCTCGAGCCAGCAGCCACCCAAGCCGCACCAGCCCCTGCCTAGACCCTTGTGCACCTTCTTAGGACTCTAAGGACCTAGCCTAGCCCAGGCCCCAGCCCCTTGACCGAGCCATATCTTCCCTGTGTTGCAGCTGTACCTGTGCTGCCTCCTTGGCTTGCTCTTGGGACTCCTCCCCTGCCTCTTTTCTCGAGTCCTAGCATTGCTAAGACTCTTCCCTTGACCCCTCACGCACCCTAGCCAAGCCTTGGTCCCAACCGAACCCAAGACCAGGCACAAATCCCATAAAATCGAACCCTACAACACCATGACAGCAAGGTGGTTCCAACTGTGTTCTACTTGTTTTGCAATGTTTCTAATGTGTTCCTAGGACTCTGTATTTCATGTCAACCATCCTTGATCATATCCTAATCATGGCATCCTCTTAAACAATACAAAAATATGATTTTGGAACCAAAATTTAAGAGTTTAGATCATGTATATTCATGGTTACGAAAATAACATATTTTGTGACTTGTTTTCATGCAAATTTTAACAATTACATAATATGGTGTGATGATGAGTAAAAGGAAGAGTATGGCATGCCTTTGCATTTTATACGCACGATTTTACGTTGATAAATCTAAGAACAACGACGACGTTCTTGGCTTAATTTTATCCTGAAAATTTTCGAACCTTCCTTGAAGAATATGATGTGGGTGCCGTGAAAATTTGAGAGAATTGTGACAAGGGAGAGTTTGAAAGGGATTGGGGAGTGGGGCGTGGAAATTATGAGGGTTATGGGGTGGGTTTGTATAATATATACTTTAATTAATCACTAAACAAGCTTAGGCCTATTAGTGGAGTTTAATTAGGCTCATTAGTGTTTAATTAAAATGCTAAAAATAATTTTATTTAATAAATTTTGGGAATTTATTAGCCGTGTTGCCAAAAAATTCGTAATTTTTGTTGAAAATCAAACACCGATAAAAATTACATCCTGACGTATAAAAGTACATCAAAAATCTTTATTTTCAAAAATAAGAAAGAGCATCACCTATATATTAAATAATTAAAAACAATTAACAAATAAAAACATTTTCTATTTTTGAGCTATCGATCTCCGTTCTTCGATTGCAACTCGAATATCCTTTAAAAATACATTTTAATGCAACCATGTAGAAAAATATATTTTAAAAATGTCAAAATGCACAACATAATTAATTTATACAATTAAAACAATTAATTGAAATACACAAGGAATTTAATAACTTGCGCGTGGACCTTTAAATTTTCGGAGCGTTACAATTGTTATGTTTAGGTTTGATAAAAGAATGACGATTTTCTGTTTCGAATTACCTTCCTTTGGATTTTCAAATAATAGTTGGTTGGTTTATTTTTAAATGTTAGAAAGTTATTTTAAAAGATATATATATATATATATATATATATATATATATATATATATATAAATATATGTATAGTAGTAATTCGTTCTAAGTTTTAAAAGATAAAAAATTCTAGTACTTTTAAATAAAACGTAGACAGTCAAGCGAAATCCAATCCACGAAATTCCCAATTCGCCTTTTGGTGCTTCAACTCTTACATAAAGTTCTCATTGACTCACGGCGGGGGAGCAAATCCAAATAGAAAAACTCACATTGGGTTTATGCATGGATCAGGTATATCATGGCGAATTCTTCGCTTTCTGACTAATAGGTTTCATGTTACGTCAACGAGTAGTGGACGTTCAGATTATCCCAAAACTCTCGAAAACTACTATTTTAATTCTAGTACCCAATCAAAAATCTTGAATTTTTATCTCAAAAATTTTGGAATTTGCAATTTAACACTTAAAGTTTCGAATTCTTTACAATTTAGCCCTACAATTTTTCAAAAGGTGCATTTTGGTCCCCAACAAATTTTGAAAATAGCCCCAAATAATTCCTTAAAATTCCTAACTCATTTAATTCAATCTTTAAGTCTAACTAGGTAGAGCATGCAACCTAATTTATTCTAGGTTCTACATCCCGAAGTAACTCAACAACCAACATAATAATTCGTGCATTCAAGGCAGTAATTAAATGAAACTTTTAAAGATAAAGGTTACCGGTGATCAACGTAGAGTTTGGCTCGGCTTCTGCCTAATCGGCGTGCATCACCTAGGACCTGCCAGTAGTGGGCACTGATTCCTTGGGCAGTTAGTTGCTTTATGACCCTCTTCTTTGCATATGAAGAACTTGAAAGTCTCCCACATACACTTGCCATAGTGAAGTTTGTTGCACTGTTTGCAAGGCGGTCTTCCCTCTGGCTTAGGAGCCCCAGGTGCCTGAGGTGGTCGCTACTGTCCCGACCTCCGGAACTGAACTTGGGGCTTTCGCTGCCCCAGCTGCCTCGATGGCCCTCAAGACTTCTTCTTCTGCGGCTGAGTACTCGGTTGGGCCTGATGCCTCTTTCGTTGCATCTCCAAGTCGATATCTCTTGAGCCTTCTCCGCCTGAAATGCACAAGCGGTGGCCTCATCATAGCTCGCCGACCTCATCAGCATACATCCCGGCGTAAAGTGGGTTGGAGGCCATCCATGAAATGCCTCAGCTTCTGTGCAGCATCTCTCGCAATAAGAGGCGCAAAGTGACAGCCCCTATCGAACTTCCGGATAAATTCTGCTATTGACGAGTCCCTCTGTCGAAGACTCATAAACTCCTTCATCAGGTGGCCCCTGACATCTGCTGGGAAATACTTGTTGAAGAAGATCTCCCTAAACTAGCACCAAGTGAGGGTAGTCAAATCCACACCATGAGCGGCTCCTTCTCACCATAGGTAGGCGTCATCCCTCAGCACATACTTGGCGCACCTGACCCATCCCATCCTTCATATCCAGATACTGAAAATGTAGCTCCAAGGGTCGAATCCAACCCTTCACCACGAAAGGATCTGTGGAACCCCCGAACTCCTTCAGGTTAACCAGTCTTAACTGCTCATAAATGTATGTCTAGTGTTGGGGAACCTGCTGTGCCTGCTCCATAAGCCTAAGAATACCTCAAGTACACGGGTAGCTAAATATCCTGGCGGTAGTGGTGGTAGAGGTGGGCTTCTGCCGCCTCCTGAAGTATCATCCTGACGTTCTGTGCTATGAGTGCGTCTGGGAGGCATGATATCTGAATACAGTCCAAATTCTAAATGTAATCCATCATGCAATTTAATCTAGTTTTTTAAAACATTAATTCTCAAATCATGCAAGCAGCTAAACATGTACCTTAAATCGCTGAAAAACATGCATCGTGTAATCATGCAGGTGTTAGCATTAAAACTATATAAAACATTTTAACTCAAACAAACTTACAGACTTGAGGCTTGAAGATTGAGCTGCAGAAGCTGGCGGTGGCACAACCCTACACATGACCCTTGTTCTGATACCAACTATAACATCTACTATTTAAAATAATACTAGAATTTTTTAAAAAAAATCTACTACTCGAAATTTATATTTAAATGCATGCATGTCATACTACTGAAAATCACATTTTTAAAATATAAGTAATCAATTATCAAGTAAAAATTGTAGTTAAAAGCAACAACAAATCGGCATCCTCAAGCTTACGTTTTTAAAATAAAGCAAAGATGCAACATGTGAAACTCCTGATAACCAACATCATAATAAAAAGAACGAGTATGAAAATATCCAAATTCCTCCTATCTCATAGGCATGATGTGCGGAAGAAATAAGGTCATCTTGTTCGCGTCCGCACATCCACCTCTGCTACTCAGTTTTCGGCACCCCCAATCTCCTGATTAATAGGTTCACCCGCATCATTCACACCTAGTGAGTCTAAAAACAAAACACACCTGTAAAGTTAGCAAGTACATATACATAATAAGCAACAATGAAAAGTACTGTAATGAAAATACATTTCATGATCGTAAAAGAAGCATGTATAATCATAACATGTCGAAGCATAAACATTTTTCATAACATATCATATCATATCAGCATATACGTGTTCGTTTTTCTTAATTTGAATTACATTCATTAGTTTTGACTTTCGTATCATCGTGTCAGTCGATTGATCCATCTACGTGTAACCGTGGTACTCGACGACAGGACATCGTCGACAGCATTACTCATCCACTGAGCCTTGGCCTTACATGTCATCGTGTAATCGTATTAGTCACAACACATGTCATCATAATCAACACTTAATAAAATCATGCATATACGTAAAATTTTTCTTAAAATCAAGCATGAAACGTATTTTTCAAAATTTCATAAAGAATCATATATGTGATAACATAAAACTTAAAGCATGACAAATCGTGTTTATGGCAATGTAAGGGCTAAAAACTCGACCCGGGTGCAAAATGACTATTTTTCCACTGAAAACCCTAATTGACCATTTTACCCCTTGACCTTTAAATTTTGACCCGAAGCCAACCAAACTCCTTAAAACAACTCCAAATATATTTATAATCAGTTCGTAGACGTAAACTAGAGTCCATTTCAGAATTTACACGAATTGTTTTAAAATTTGGACCTGGGTAACGGTTTTAACACGAATCAACCCGAACTTAACTAAACTCTTCCCAACTTAAACCATGACTTAATAAGACATAACCATGCCCTTAACAACCTATTTCATACCACCAAGAACCCTTGAAATCCCCCCGTTCCTTACTGAATTTTCTGCACTATGGACAACAACTCTAATGCACCATGGTCCGAAAGTTTTGACCCTAGCTGGGCTCTAGGCTGGACCAGCCCTGAACTAGACCACCCTAGGACCATGACCAGCTCGAGGACTCCTTTCTGTACTGACCTAACCACGCCCTTAGCCCCCAAACTTGCGGACGTACGCAACAACCCCAAACTACCCTATCTTCGAACCACCCGAGACCAACTCAGCGACCACTCACAGCCCTCTCCTAGCCCTATCACAGACCCGAGAGGGTCGGCTCCCTAGCTGGAATCGATCCATGCATGGCTGGACACAATAAAGCACTCGATCAGTCCAAGCCATGACTCCAGCCCTTAGGTCCCTTGTCCCTTGACGTGTTCTGCAGTGCCCAAATTCAGTACACGTATAACCCATTCATTTATTTAATTAATAAAGCATTTATTTAATTTTAAAACGAGTCTTAGTAGTGCACGATTTATTTAAATGCATTATTCTAAATTAATTATGTTTATGTGATGCACGTTAAAATGTTTTTTGAGTTTCATGTTTAAGGCGATTATTCGAGGCGGGAACGAGGAAAAGACCGATGACGATTTTTGGCAATTTAAAATGCAGTATTTTATTTTATTTTTTTAGTTAAGGATGGGGCGATTTAATGATTTATTGAGTTTTAGCGTTTTTAAGCCTAAATCATTTAGTTAGTAATTTTAAGAGTTTAAAACTTTTAAAATTTGTATTTTTCTGTGTTATTTGAATTAAGAAGTTTATTTAAAATTAGTGTGTATTTACTTTAATTAGGGGAGACTTGTTAAGTTAGTGTTTTAATTGGTGACTAATTATTTAATTAAGCAATATTTTAATCCCCTAATCTAGCCACACACACACTACATGGTTTTCACACTTTTACACACACCAAAACCGTAAAACAGACACACACACTATCACAATTCAAATTTTTATTATTTTTGGAGAGTGCAAAACCTAGGGTTCTCCATCTAAGAAGCGGCCGCCTCTCTCCTTCAAACCTCCCAGCAACTTTTCTTTAATTTTGTTGCAAGATTTTAGCGCCATGTTCGTCCCGGATCAATCCTCGCACCATCTCCACTTCAGTATTGTCGTCACGGTATTCTTAAATATCAAAAGACACGTATAATCTTTCTTTTCCTGCATCGATCATGTCATATTATGTAGAACCCGTAAACCATACTACGTATAAGTCATGCATAATTCTAGTATTTTAAATTAAAATTATTTTATTGCATGAGTATTTAAATGTTTTTCTTTAAAGTTAATTATTTTATGCAGTAGTTTAATTTTTATCTTTTCAGTTAATTCAGTGAGGCCGGACTGGAGTTGGAGTTTTGAGATAAAATTTAAAATTTAGAAAACATTCCCAGTGTTTATTTTAGCTAGCTAGTAAGTTAATTTAAGTTAAAAGGAGGTTTAAGAAATTATTTTAGTAACTTGAGGTAAGTAGGAAATAAGTTCATTTAGGTTTCTTAATTTTTTGTGTTAATTCACTAAATTATTTAAAGGATAGGTAAGGCTCTAAAGATTTAAAATACACTAACTAAATAATATTTTCCTCCATTTATTAGATTATTTTCGGCCACCCCTTAGTGATTAAACAATTCTTTGCCAACTCACCTTTGACCCTTTCCTTGTCATTTCTTAGCATGATAATCCTTTCATTTATTAATCACCCTTAATTATTAATATTAGATCATTATCCTAACCTTGCTTAGCATATAGAATCGGTTATGATCCCTCCAACCATCTCTAGGATATCAAGCCATTTCAAAATTCAAAAAGGAGAGCAAGACTTGGTCTTGCCATCCCTTTTATATTGCAACCCCTCCCCTCACTCTCCTAACCATCTCCCCTCTCCCTCCTCACCAAAAATTTGAGAGCATTTCAGAGCATTTTCGTGAGGAATCAGTAAGAAAAACCGAGAGCATTTAGAGAAGATATCAAGTAGAAGGAAGGTAGATCACTCCGTCTCCTCCGCTCCGCGTCGTTGCGTTTTCTTTTGTTTTCTTCAAAACAAAAACCAAGGCATGTATATGTTATTATTTTCTCTTCAATTAAGTCTTATTATGATTTTTAAACATTTTATGATCATGATTTCCCACCCGAAACCGAAACATGATAGCAGTTTTGTCGGAAAAATTCTGCACAACTTTTCATTTCCATTTCATGCTTCACGGTTGGCACATTTTTGGTTGTTTCAGGTATTGGTTCGACCCTAGGCTCCCAAGGCTTCATATAGACACGTACTAGGTTGTGTCAAGACCATGTTGGTCCATTCGTTCAGTCCCATACACGCTGGAAACTCGCATGTGACAACAACACCCCAAATGTGTCCCTTTGTGTTCGATTTCTGTCATGTTGCTGTCAAGGGGGAGTGTCTGATCTTGGCTGCCCTAGGGGCCTATAGCCATGATTAGAACACCTCCCTAGCATGGCTAAGACGTGACCAAGTCGCCCCTTTGAGGCTTGGCCCACGATGGAAACGTTTTTTTTTAAATCAAAACATGAACAGCCCATTCGATCCCCATTTTATTTCAGCATGTGTACTCATGGTTTTGTGGCGTGGTGTGAATCTTGGTTGGCCTCTGGCCCATAGCCACGGTTCATACCATACCCCTTGGAATGGTCCATGACAGCAAGAACCGCCACAATATTCCCACGCGCAGATTAGGTGCTCGGCTGGGACGATTGTTTTGTTTCTTGGGTGGTTCGAATTGTGTCTGGCCTAGGGCCCTTAGCCATGGTTCATATCATTCCTTAGGGTGTTGGTAAGAGCCTCTGGTCGGTGGTTCAAGCCCCAATGGTCGTAGTCTCGAAAATGACACAAGAAATCGAAGGCACAGCTGCTGTAATTTTTGACAGCAAGCGTGCTGCGGTTCAGAGGCATGTTCCGGGTTCTTGATTGGCTTTTAGCCTATGGCCTTGGACTGGACATTGCCTCATCAAGTTAGGAAGGTCATGGTTTTGCCGTTTGTGATTCGGATCATTTTAGAGGTCGTACGAGGAATTACGATGCGATGTGCCAAATTGACTCTCGAAAGAGCGTTTCATGTTTTGGCCTCCATTCAACAAAATTTTGGCCCTTACCATTTTAGGAGTATTATTTCATCATTTTAAGTGTATTTTAATCATGAATAAATGATGGTTCAGTGTTTGTTCGGGGTGGCACGGAGTCATGATTAAATACGAAGTCGTTGGGCGTAGTTGTCTCGTTTTTGGATTCAATTACAAAGTTTGGTCAAGATAATCATTTGCATATTTTTCATGTTAAATTTAGGTCGCAGCGAGCCTGGGAACGATCCAATCCATGTGGTAAAATAATACAGGATATTTAATTATGTCATTCAATTATATTACGTGCATAAAAAAATATAAAATATTCATTTTTGGGATTTATGTGATATTGCTTGTGGCCATTTCACTATCATGGGATCATTGTATCATCCGGTCGCCAGTTATTGGTCAGTTCAGTTCAGTTCCACCCAGTATACTGTGGCATTAGTCTGATCAGACGTTCATTACTTCACCCGGTCGCCAGTTACCGATCAGTTCAGTTCAGTTCAGTGCAGGGACCACTTGCGTAGACCATAATCTCAACAGAAAATTATGACATGTTATTTCATTACAGGGCTCTATGGAGCAAACATTTCACTTATGATTTTCAGTCAGTTATGCACATATTATAATTGCTCATGATAAGTTATTTTCACGTTATGCCTCATGACATGATATTTTCACTTGCATGAAATTTTACTATATTATTTACTCGTTATTTACGATATATGCATGATGAGTCTTTAGACTCACTTGATTTTTGTAGGTACTGATGATGTCGGGGCCGAGGGCGGGGACCAGTGAGCTAGCTTGGGTCGGCAGTAGTGGAACTCGAGGACCTCATTTACAACATTTACCAATTCTTTAGGCTCAAACACTTTATCAGTTGTTGGATTACTTTAAACTTGTTATTTTGTGAGCAATAATTTTTTTCCGTTGTTATTTTGAACAATAAACTTGATTTATCATTTTGTTTAGTGAATGAGGCATTTTAATTATTTTAAAAAGAAAATTTTTAACTTTTCCGCAAATTTTCAAACACGAATTTTCGGGCCATTATATATTATGTTTTGCGTTGTTTTATGAGTAAAAATATATGTGTGACGTTCGTCGTTTGAACGGAAAATGGTTTGGATCAGGTTTGAAATAATTTTAGATCTGAAAACTCTTTTTTGCTGTCATTTTTAAAACTGTGATTTTTTGGTCGTGATTCTGAGAAAACCTTCAACTTGAAAATTGTAAAACTTTTCGATACCTTCGATTTGACAGTAAATTCGAAATATTTGGATACAAATTGAGTGAGTTATGGCGTTTCTTGTGGGACTACTCAAACTGCGTTTTTCAGGAAATTATGTATTGATGCGTTCTTAAGGGTTAATTGTTGCAGGCTTTGTTGGGGATCGACAATTGAACATTGCTGTGTCTAGGTATGTTTAGCATGTCGTTGGGATGTATACTGAGGTGTCATTTCACGTCGTTAGGCTCTTGGGACAACGAGTAGACGTGCGAACCATTTTCTGTCGAAAGTTTGTTTAAGGATTATTGAGTTATTTGGGATATGTGGTCGTTTTGGGGGCAATCGTATAGGCTCGAGTCATTGATGTATTATCCTAAGATGGTCTCGTGGTGTCGACTAATTATCCGTATAATCGAGTCTAGGCTGTTAAACAATACCTATTCAGATTTTTCGGATGTTGGCTTGTTACGCAGGTACCCATACCCACGGACGGACCCTGGTACAAGGTCCGTGCCTTTGTTTCCTCCTTAGTGCCATTTTTGTGCACGGACACGGACCCCCTCACGGACCAGAGCACGGGGTCCGTGCCTTTGAATTCTTTTAGGTGTCAAATTTGGGCAAACACATGGACCCCCACCCGGACCTAGACACGGGGTCCGTGCCCTCTTTTTTCTGTACGACACATTTTAGCTCACGGACCCGGACCCCTACCCAGACCTAAGCATGGGGTCCGTGTCCTTCATATTTCGGGGAAAATTTATTAGCATGTTTGGGGTTTGATGTCATGGTCTAGTGCAATGATTTACAAGGTCGAGTCATGGGAATTTAAGAATGTCCTAAGGAAGGGAATGAACTCGTAAGCAAGCATGATTACCTACGTCTAAGTTATGAAAGTTAAGCATTTTAATTCAAATTAGTATGTGCAGCAACGGCCCCAATCGAAGTCCAACAAATCCCTCAACGTCAAATAAGTATGTTGACGTGCAAGAAAATTATTTTCAAGTTTTTGAGGTATGCTAAATGTCTTGTGACCAATGTATGTTTGGGGTTGGAAAGCGTTAAATCATGAACGGGGACCAACCCACCCCGTTAAAGCATGAACGAGTTTAGATCAGGATTGGAAAGCGTTAAAGCATGAACGGGGACCAATCCACCCGTTAAAGCATGAACGGGGATCTCATGTATGCGGCAGTGGGTTCGCCCATGTCATCTCAGTACTGTGGTTTAGTCTGATCAGGCGATTATGTTATGGGTCACTTGCTTTGAAACATATCTCTACGCAAAAAAATGAAGTTCGTGTATGTTTATGTATGCACAAGTATGCAAGCATGTTTATGAAAGTTTTCACGTATATGATATATATGAATGTTCAAGTTACTTCAAGTTCAATTTTCAAGTATGTATGTTCTATTTTAAAGTTGCATGTGGTTTTATTACGTAGTACTCGTTATCTTCCAGTTTATACGTGTTGAGTCTTTAGACTCACTATACTTGATCGATGCAGGTGAGGATGTTTATGAGGAGACTGATGGTGGTGACCGAGGAGCAGGCTTAGGCTGAGCGGGAGGCTAACCCGAGGACCGTCATGTTTTACGTTTTATCCAAACATTTAATAATTTTGTCAAACTTCATCTTTCAATTCTTTTGTTGCAACAACTCGCGAGACGTACAGATTAATTCTTTTAAAAAATTTTGAATGTTCACGTTTATTTAAGAAAATTTTTAATTTTTCCGCAAATTTTAAGTAGTAAAAAGTAAGGTACGTTACATGTTCAGCACCCTAGCAACATAGACCATCAGCCCCTTACACAACCATTCAAGAAAAACGTGAGTCATGATCAAAAGTATGCAGTTCTTTCATGTCAAACCATGCTAAAAACGTTGGTACATGCTAGATCAAAGGTTTCCTCATGCAAATAAATATACATCAGCATACATAGCGTGAATGATGAGAGAAAGAATAATACAATGCATGACTTAATTTTTATGTACTCAAAAACTTGACGGCCTTTGCAAAGAACGCGCACCAGAGAGGCGGGGAAGAATTTTTTCTTGAAAGCTCGAGAGAAAAACTGATGGTGCCTGCTGATTTTCGAAGGTGGAGGCTGCTGAATGAGAGAGTGGGGCGGCCAACGATGTGTATTAGGTTTAGGGTTTGATTATGTCATGTTTAATTAAAAAATTTGTGCACTAATGAGCCCTAATTAAAAATTAAATGGATTAAAAGGATTTTGGGCCCACTAAGAACTAAAATAAACCAATCAAGCCTAATAACACTCCCAAAAAATATTTCGTTTAGGTATGTTTTTGAAATTATTGCTCGAACCCTCAAAAAGTCATTCGAATCATTAAAATTTGCGTACCAGATAAAAATATGACCCGACGAGTAAAAATACCCAACCAAGCCCCATTTTCAAAAAACATATTTAATTACACCATATATTAAATAATTAAAAATAATTATTTAATAAAAAAAATTTCCCAAATATCTCCGGTCTTCGTTCCTCGTTTGAGCGTGAAATACAACTTAAAATCCTAATGCATGAAACTTTAAAGTAACTATGAAATAATCACTTATTCATGCGATATTCATGCATAGAAAAAATCATTAAAGACATATTTTAAATTAAAACCATAGATCGCATGCAGTCGGGTTACATAGTTCGAATTTCCTAGACCTTGCAGTTCAGGTCTTTAGATTCTCTCATTGCCATTGTCTTAACATCACATTCTTTGGGAAGACCTCGAACAACTTTCAATGCAATTTCTTTATTTGAATATACTTTCCCAAGTGCATTCAATTCGTTGATGATGCAGGTGACACGTTCATCATATTCATTCATGGATTCTCCAGTCTTCATCTTGATATTATCAAATTTTTGTACAGCGACTGAGAGTTTGTTCTCCTTCGTTTTCTCCTTGCCTTCAAATAATTGAATCAGTGTTTCCCAAAATTGTTTGACTGTTCTGCACATCTTGATCTTGCTGATGATGATCTTATCCAGTGTTTTGTATAGAATATCATTTTTTACATTATCCAGGTTTGCTTTTATCTTGCCTTCAGCTGTCCATTCTTCACGTCATTTCTCAATGCAATGAGCTGCTCCATCAGTCATAGCAATGGTTGTATTTGCTCATTGGTCCGTAAGTTATGATGTACCACATATCATCATTTTGTGCAACTAGATGAGCCTGCATTCTGATTTTCTAGTCGTCAAATTCTTCTCTTGGAAACATAGGGATTTTTTTTAAAAGAAGACATGGTGATCAGGCAAATAGATAAAAAGTATTCAGAAACAAGATTAACACTGCTCTGATACCACTTGTTTGGATCGTTTGAAGGGTCAAAGTGATTAGAACAAGGGTTGAATAAACACTTTACGATTTTTGGCTCTTTTTTGAAATAATGAATTATTTTAATGACAAACCGATTTCAGAGATCTTGTTGTCGATATCAGTCAGTTAACTAGTTTAAGTACGAAAATAAACTAACTGATAGATTGAATAGTACTCAAATAACAACTGAAATAATGAACACAATGATTTTATGGATGTTCGGAGGTTTCAAATTCTCTTACGTCACCCTTTCTATCACAAGGATATGTTTTCACTAAAATACTTTGATTAATTACTGAAACTGAAATAACACACTTCAGTTTGGACTAAAACACTGCCAAACTAAAACTCTTAGTTTTTTTTATAGATTTTCAGTACACTACTGATTTAGTTTTCGTAGCACAACTAATCTTTAGAAGATTGAATATTTTGATCTAATGTGCTATTAATCTTAGCTCAATGATAGCCTGAAAGCTATGATATATTTGAAGTGTGAGCTTTTCTGTATGAATATCGCAACTGATCGTGTATTGCTGAAATTCTCAAGTGTTCTCAAAATTGGTGTTAACGTCGAAAATCAGTATTCTTCATATTGAATTCCTCATCTATTTATAGTGAAACGTCTGCCTTTCTTAATTGCTTAAAAAGTACTAGGAATTTTTTTTAAAAAAATAACATGAAACGGCTGACCACTCACATGTACTTAAAAATATTTTCATAAAATATTTTGCACCAATTTAAATGTAAAATATCCACCAACTAATATTTGAAAATCCAAAAGAAATAGTCAAAACACGAAACCGTCAATTGTTTTACCAACCTAAAAAGAAATAAACGTGAAAAGTAACATCCTCTCTAAAACCACTCAAAAGCATAATTAAATAGTCTTAAAAAATCTTTTAACTTAAATCGTATTCATGAATCATAAGTGCGGAAAAATTAGAAGCCCTGGTCCTCGGGTTGTGTGCACATTCAGTCCAGTCAAGTCAACCATCAAGACCTCCCTCAAACTCACCTGCATCTATCACACCTAGTGTGTCTAAAGACTCAACACACCATAATCTTGATAACAAGTATACATATAAAATCCCAAGCAACAGTGAAAATACTTTTACGTAAAAATAACATTTTCATGACATGCATAACATAAACCTCACTTGTTCCTTTGCCTCAATCATAACATGTATCCTTTTATCATGAACATAAACATTTTACTTTATTAAATTCAGATCGTTAATTTGTGACTTTCCTCATCCTCAAAAAGTCGATGGATCCATCTACCCGTAACCACATTACTGGCGGTGGAAACATCAACGACATAAAATCGTCAACTGAGCATTGGCCTATCCTCAATCATATCCTCATATCCTCATTAGTCACAATTATTTCGCTTCCTTCAACATTTCATATTTTCATTACTTGATAAAATCAAACTTAAATATCATTTTTCTTTTGAAACCAAAATGCAATATATATTTTAAATGCCAACTTTAAATCATAAAAAATCCATGGACATTTAAAAATAATAATTTAATCATGTAAAATTTAATAATCATTTGAAATAATCATAATAGCATAAAAAATAGTATTCAGAACACTGTCATGACGTTTACAAATTTTTAGGTGTAAAAAGACCGTTTTACCCCTAGACACAAAATTCTTCGATTTTGACTTTTTCTTGAATTTATTGACTCTAACATGTCCCAAATAATTATTTAAGCCTAAATTAAAATTTTCATAATTTTATTTAGCTTAAATACTAGACTTTTTAATTAATCATTAATTATTTGTTTTAAAGGCGTTTTAATTCCAAAAAATTTCATCTTTAATATAAAATTTCTAACTTAAAAACTTACAATTTTTATATTATTTTAGCATCGTGAACCACGACTCGACCCTCGTTAGCCGTGTTTCGATTAATTTAAAAAGGATCCCTAGACCTACACTTAAGTCACCATCGAGCCATGATGGATTTTTGTCGAGCCAAGCTCGAGCCCTCTTGAGCCAGCCTCTAGCCAGCCTCCCCCTGGACCCTACTGGACCCACATGACCCCCATGAACCCGACCCTAGCCCCAACCGTGAGCCACAGCCCCAGCTGCGACCCTCAGTCGAGAGTTCACCTTGGCAAGGACTTCTTAGCTTCACTCCTAGGACCTAGCCGACGCCCCGGCCCTGAAAAAACATGTTGTGCACCCACCTAGGACCCTAAGGACTCACCCTAGCCCAGCTCTGAAACCCCAGACCGATCCAACTTCCCTACGCGAGCCGCTGAACCCTGCGCGCTACACATGAAGCTCTCGGGTTGGAGTCCTAGCATGCTAGGATTCCTTCCCGAGCCCTAAACTCGAGTCCTAGTGTACCGCCCCAGATTCGACGACTGTCCTCACTGTACCAAGACGAGTCTTTCCAGCGTGCTGATGTCCTCACTCACATGCACCCTAAGAAACTTCCCAGGAGGTCACCCATCCCAAAATTTCCCCAAGTCAAACACGCTTAACTTTGGAGTTCTTATGTGATGAGCTACCGAAAAGAAGATGCACTTTCGTGATATGAGTAGTACCAATCAAATCTTTTAAGTCGTCTTCAACTGTACGGTCCATTACATTGAACAGTCTCGGAATCCCTCTCATTCCCGTGTGGGTCGGTTCATTCATGTTCCCTCCACCTAGAAGCATGCCAGGAGCCGCTCATTGTTCGTGAAACTGATGGCACCGGCGATCACTCCCTGCCCTCTTCGGCCCCGGGCCTCACATGCCCACCAGCTTCCACTTGGTTCGTCCCCAAACCACACTGTACTAAGACAGGTCGGCTCTGATACCACTTGTAACGCCCCAGATTTGACGACTGTCCTCACTGTACCAAGACGAGTCTTTCCAGCGTGCTTATGTCTTCACTCACACGCACCCTAGGAAACTTCCCAGGAGGTCACCCATCCCAAAATTGCCCCAAGTCAAGCACGCTTAACTTTAGAGTTCTTATGTGATAAGCTATCGAAAAGAAGATACACCTTCGTGATATGAGTCGAACCAATCAAATCTTTTAAGCCCTCTTCAACTGTACAGTCCATTACATTGAACAATCTCGGAATCCCTCTCATTCCCGTGTGGGTCGGTTCATTCATGTTCCCTCCACCTAGAAGCCTGCCAGGAGCCGCTCATTGTCTGTGCAACTGATGGCACCGGCGATCACCCCCCGCCCTGTAAAAGCCCGTATTTCGTATTCATAATTTTGCGGAATTATTAAAATTTTTATAAAGAAATAAATAACTTGCCCAATTTATAAAATAAATATGTAAATAATTTTTAACTTTAAAATAACAACGGAAGTCAACATTGTATATCAAACAACAATTTAAAAATATTCCAACATGTTAATATCTAGTTTGAATGCTAAAAGGTGCATAAACTAAATCATGAGGTCCTCGGGTTTACTACTGTTGTCCCAAAATCGCTCACTGGTCTCTGCCCGTAGTCTCGGCCTCATCAATACCTACAACAATCAAGTCTAGTGAGTCTAAAGACTCAACATGTATATATCGTGAATAACAAGTAAATATATCATAAAATCGCATGCATAATAAAAATAAAGTATCGTAGAACGTACGGTGAAAATTGTATCATGAATAATTATAACTACGTGCATATCTAAAAATTCATACGTAAAAACTTTGCTCGATAGAGCTCTGTCATAACATATCATAATTTTTCTGGTAGAGATAATGTTTCTAAGCAAGTGGCCCATAACATAACGTGAGCGCCTGATCAGATAAACCACAGTATACTGGTCGGTAGAGATCAATCACAGCCCTTGGACTGGATGTCCGTACCCATACATAATCATAAACCGGTCGTAATTCACCGGGTGGAGAGGTCCTCGGTTGCGCCTACCGACTTCCAAACCCATAAGCATAAGGTGGCCACAAGACATATAACATATATCTCAAAAATAAACATTTTATATTTTTATGCACGTAACATAATTATAACCTTATTTTTACCGGATGAGTTGGATCGTTCCCAGGCTTACTGTCTCTTACTACTAATATGTGACACATGCAATAAATCTTAAATTGACAAAATTTTAACAGTAGAACCAAAAAAGAGACGATTTGGACCAACAACTTGATTTTTAACCATGGCTTCGTACCAACCCGAACCACCATTAAACCGACGTTTAACCATGATTAAAAATACACCAAACATTCTGAAAAATATGCATCATAACTGTAAAACACGAAAATAGGTGAAAGGAATCCAAAAACATAAAACACTCTTTCGAGAGTCATTTTGGCACCTTTCACCGTAAATTCTCGTACGACCTCTAAACTCAACCAAATCACAAACAGCCAAAAACATGACTTTCCTAACTCATTGAGGTACTGTCCAGTCCAAGGCCATGGGCCAAAAGCCAACCAAGAACCCAAACAAGCATCAAAACCAAAGATGAAAGTTGCTGTCAAAAACCAGAAATTACAGCAGCAACTATGGTGTTTGTTTTGATCAATTTATGAAACTAATGGCCATTGTGGCTTGCACCACCAACCAGAGACTCTTACCAACATCCTAAGGCATGGCTTGGACCATGGCTAAGGGATAAAAGCCAACCACAAATCAAGCCATTTCCAGAGACAATCACAGCTCCCACACGAGAGCACCCCTTGTTGTGTAGTGTGGTGTATTGACTTGTTTTGCTGTCAATCTTCGTTCCAGTGGCTATATAATTAACCTTGGCTCGATCTTGACATGATGAAGTGTGGTATGAACCATGATTATGGGCTAGGAGCCAACCATCATCCGTACAAACACTAGAAACCCGAAACTCACTCACACAAAATTATGAAGAACCGAAATGTGCTTGTGATGTTTTGGTGAAATTTTGATGGATCCGTGAGCCAATCTTTGAAGGGATGATTTGGTTACGTCCTTGACATGTTAAGGTAGAGTTCTAACCATGGCTACAGCCATAGGACAGCCAAGATTTGAACACACATAGTAAACACTAAATGACAGAAAACGTGCACCAAATCTGTAGCTTGTGGAAATAGTTGATGTCCTGCTTTTGTTTGAAACGTTTGGACTCAAACCAACGAATCAATAACACCCTAACATACTCTAAATCATCCCTAGCAACAGCCGTGGGTGCCTGGAAAACGAGCCAACCTCCTGAACCACAAAGCAAGTCAAAACCGTGAGACACAAAGAGGAAGTAAAAATTTTGTGCAGAAAAATATGTAGTTGCTGTCCAAACTTCGTGATGTTGCATGAATCATGATTATGTATTGGTTTAAAAATATCTATAAGACTTGATTGAAGAGTCAAGAAACAATATATACATGCCTGAAATTTTTTTTGAAGAAAACAAATCAAAACAACAACAGGACGCAACGGTGTCGGAGTTGAGGATTCTTTTTTTCCTACTCTTCCTGCTGCTGTTTCCACGATTTCAGCTACTATTCTTCTGATGTTTTTCGAAGGCGAGGGTGTAGACTTGTTAGGCAATGAAGAGGAGTGTTATAGGAGGTGTTAAAGGTGTAATAATATGCATTAAGGTGGGACGTTACAAGTCAAGAATTTGAATAATTTTGAAGTGATTCCTTCCTAGCTGCCGTTGCTTATTCTTCAAATTCTTGATGTACGTTCATGCTCATTTCCTAGACTAATAGGTTGAGGAACAATTATGTGAATTATAGTATTTGATTTTACTACTAATTAGTGATTTAAAATGGAGAAATGAATACACCATGAAGTGCAATTAGAGATGGTTTGAATTGAGAGTTACCAAACCTTTGAAATATTTTAAAACTTTGGACCAAAATTATTACTAATTTGCTTAATATATTATTGTTTAAACTTGTATTTTAGCTTCTTAATGTTTTAACACCCATTGAACATTTTAGTGAATTACCACATTTATTTAGGATAAACTCTTACATGGCATTGCATGTTTTTTTTTTTTAAAAAAATTAATTATTTAAATTTTATGTTAAATTTCTTGAATATATTATACCTAGATTAATTAATCCCCATATGTTTGCATATTTTAATTTAATCTTTAATTAAATATTGATTCTAAAAGAATTTATTTAATAACTTGGTTCTAACTAATTTTAATAAATCCTAAAACATTCTTTTTCTTTAAATTAAATTATTCCTTGACTTAAATTAAATTTAAGAATATTTTTCTTATTATTAATATTATTATTAATCTTATCTCAAATCTCCAACTCTGGTCCGGTCTCGCGTATTTATCTTAAAAATAAAACTAAACATCTACCTTTAAAATAAATAATCATGACTTAAAATTATTAAAATAAATCAACACTATATATATATATATATATATATATATATATATATATATATATATATATAAATAATATTCATTTCTAATTTAAATAGTAGCAATTATGCATGACTTATACGTAATCTGATTTTCGGGTTCTACAACTCTCCCCCCTTACAGAAATTTCGTCCTCGAAATTAAATCTTACCGTATAACTCGGGATATCGATTCTTCATCTCTGGCTCGGATTCCCACGTAGCTTCCTCCTCTGAATGATTGAGCCATTTAACTTTCAAGAGCTTGACATTTTGTTCCGAAGCATTTTCTCCTGTCTGTCTAAGATTTGCACCGGTCTTTCCTCATAAGACAAGTTCGGAGTGAGCTGAAACAGTTCAAAGTTCAAGACTTGCGATGGATTTGCCATATATTTCCTCAACATGGAGACGTGAAACACGTTGTGTACTCCGGCCAGATTCGGCGGAAGAGCAACACGATAAGCTAATGTCCCAACTCTTTCGAGGATCTCAAATGGTCCAATGAATCTCGGACTGAGCTTTCCTTTTTCCCGAACCGCATGACACCTTTCATCGGTGCTATCTTCACGAAAACATGGTCACCAACATCAAACTCTAAATCTCTCCTCCTCTGATCCGCATAACTCTTCTGTCTACTCTGAGCAGTCCTCATCCTATCACGGATCTTGACTACTACATCAGCAGCCTGCTGCACAATCTCCGGACCCAATTCTGCTCTCTCCCCTACTTCATCCCAATGAATAGGCGATCTCACTTACGACCGTACAGTGCTTCATATGGAGCCATACCTATAGACGACTGAAAACTGTTGTTATGGGTAAACTCCACCAATGGTAATTTTGATTCCCAACTCCTGGAGAAATCAAGAACACATGCACGAAGAAGATCCTCCAATATCTGGATAACTCTCTCGGACTGACCATATGTCTGTGGGTGAAAAGCTGTGCTAAATAACAACTTCGTACCCATAGCTGAATGCAGACTCTTCCAAAATGATGAAGTGAATCTAGGATCTCGGTCAGACACTATAGAAACGGGAATACCATGAAGTCTAACGATCTCTCGGATATATAACTCTGCATACTGGATCATGGAAAAAGTCGTCTTAATAGGCAAGAAATGAGCTGACTTCGTAAGACGATTAACAATCACCCATATAGCATTCGACCCTCTGACTGACTTCGGCAGACCGACAACGAAGTCCATGGTGACATTCTCCCACTTCCACTCGGAAATAGGTAGAGGCTTGAGCATACCTGCCGGCCTCTGATGTTCCGCTTTCACTAGCTGACACGTCAGGCACTCGGATCCAAATCGTCTGATATCCCTCTTCATCCCTGGCCACCAATATAATAACTGCAGGTCTTTGTACATCTTCGTACTCCCAGGATGAATAGAGTACGACGACATATGGGCCTCAGATAGAATATCCTCTCGAATAGAATCGCTGCTCGGAACCCACATCCTGTCTCGATATCTGACAATACCGTCTCTAACTATGTACAAGATATTGCCCTTGGCTTCGTCTCTCTGCTTCCACTTAGCCAACTTCTCGTCTGCCAACTGTCCACTGCGAATACGATCTATAAGAGAAGACTGAATCGTCAAAGTATATAGACGAGGAACTCTACCTTGAGGATATGTCTCTAGATCAAACCTCTGCATCTCAAACTGAAGAGGTCTCGAAACCACCAAATGAGCCATCCCTGCGACTTTCCTGCTCAACGCATCCGCAACTACATTAGCTTTACCAGGATGATAGCTAATGTCACAGTCGTAGTCCTTCACTAGCTCCAATCAACGCCTCTGCCGCATATTCAACTCTTTCTGTGTAAAGAAGTATTTGAGACTTTTGTGATTGGTGAAGATCTAGCACTTCTCCTCGTACAAATAATGTCTCCAAATCTTCAATGCAAATACTATGGCTGCCAACTCTAGATCATGGGTAGGATAATTCTTCTCATGAATCTTCAACTGACGAGAAGCATATGCTACCACCTTCCCATGCTGCATCAATACTGCGCCTAACCCGAGTTTCGAAGCATCGGTATACAAAACAAAATCTCCGGGTCCTGAAGGCATGGCCAATACTGGCACCGAAATAAGAGCTTGCTTCAATGTACCGAAGCTCTTCTGACATTCCTCGCACCACACATACTTAACATTCTTCTTCGTCAATGATGTGAGTGGAACTGCGATGGAGGAGAATCCCCGAATAAGCTTCTGATAGTATCCTGCTAGCCCAAGGAACTACGGATCTCTGATGCATTTTGCAGCACAACCCAATCTCTGACTGCTGCAACTTTCGTCAGGTCTACCTCGATCCCACTACTAGAAACGACGTGGCCTAAGAACGCCAATTTCTCTAACCAGAATTCGCATTTGCTGAACTTTGCGAATAGCTTATTCTTTTGCAAGGTCTACAATACTGTGGTTAGATGTCTGCTGTGATCCTCTTGATTCTTTGAGTAGATAGGAATAACATCTATGAATACTATCCCGAACTGATCAAGATATGGCAGAAATACGCGATTCATGAGATCCATGAAGATCGCTGGCGCATTCGTCAAACCGAACGGCATCACAAGGAACTCGAAGTGTCCATAACGAGTCCTGAAAGCAGTCTTGAGTGAAAGGGATCGTTTTAGGTGACCGAAATGCACAACGGAAGCTCAAAATTTCGATTTTTACATGGAAAAATTTGGCCACCCTTGTACTAGGTGTAGTATATACAAAAATCTCAATTTTCATACATAGGGTGTTGAGAAAATCGTTACCTACCAACCTCTTGAGGTTGATGATGGTACCAACTTAAGTGTAAACACTTTAGCTCGAGTGGATGACAAATCTTCAAGCTTCCAACCTCCAAAATTAGGCCCACCACTAACTAGGTAAATCCCCTCTTAATTTGCACTAAAAAACTAAGATGATTTTTCAAAGAGAATAATTTTCTTTCTTCAACACATGAAGAAGAAAAATGAGAGAAAAACTTGGGAGAGAATATCCTCAATTTTTCGGCCAAGACATGTGTTGAATGAGGGAGGATGAGTTGTCTTGGTAGTGCAAAAAGTATATCAAAAAAAGTTGCATGTCATGCAATATTTTAATCAAAAGTATTCCACAACCTTTCACCTCCCAAGCATGCAAAACCTAACGGGCTCGTAACATTTACAAAGGGCCTATGGACTTTTTAATTGTCTCAAACATATTTGAGCCCAATTAGACTTTACTTGATTTCACTCAAGCCCACTAGCTAAATAATTATTTCCAGTTGGGATCTACAAGGCTCAATGTTATTTAATTAATTCAACACTTGAATTAATTTAATTATTTGGACTCTACTAGGCCCACTAGTGTTTAATTAATTCAACACTTGAATTAATTTAATTTAGTCCATAATAATATTTATGAAAATCACAATTTTCAAATACATTATTTACTTGGACTATTTTTAATTTAGGAACACATTCATAAAATAAAAATTATATTTCTCTCATAGAAGTCATACTTCTATTTTTATCAACGCTTATAAACTCATTTATAAGTCGTTCAACACATTGAACTATTTTTACTTCTCAACGTGATCTAGAAAGCTAGTACTTGTGTGGCCCTCAATGGTTCATTGATACAACTAGCTGTGGGTTCACATCTCCATGTGATTCGGACTAAACATGTCCTTATATGAGCATACCCCAATTGCTTCATTCTTACTTATCAAATCCTTGATAACAAGAACGTCAGAACTCAAGTCTGATAGTACCCAACCAATCATGTTAAACGCCTAGCAGCATCGCTTACATGATTCCCTAGGTATCAAATGATAGTGTCTGCAAGAACCATTCAATTATGGTCAGCGTACAGTACGGTCCCTTCAACTCATATATCTCGATCGATTCGACAACCATTGGTTTATCGAGAGTTGTCAATGAATTGATACTATGTGTCATGTTGTAGTTGCATCGATGGTGTAATCTATGAAACCCCTTTCATAATTACCATCATACTCTGATCAGAGATTTCAACCTACATACACATGATAACACATAGGATATCCATACCTGAAGGTAAGCGGTGAATCCCCGACTACAATGCATCGACCCCTATATGTTTCGACAGAACACCCAACCTTGCCACCTTATGACCCCATGAGAGTCGGTAAACAAGTCAAAGTGTAATTCTAGTACATAGAGTCTCAATGTTGTCCCGGGTCATAAGGACTAATGGTGTACAACCATAAACTAGGACTTTTCCACTCGATAAGTGAGAACCACTTGGAGAGTCCTTTATGGAGGGTTGTTTAGTGCACTCTACAAGGAGCACCTATCTGCATGCTCGGACATCACAATGTCCCCTACCAATGAAACATGGTACTCACATCGCAGATACTAGTCTCGAACTCGAGCAGCCTATATCCTTCTTAGTGGCGGCTGAATCGACTAGGAACTGTTTAGAATATACAGTATTTCAAATATGAGTTTCATGATACTCATCATATGAGCATCTCATATTCTTTCTACTATTTGTATATTCAAGGACTTTATCTATGCAACTAGCATGGGTATACAGATAAAGAAGTGCCAAAATGATAAATTCAAATATTACTAAAATAAAGACTGTTCATACATAGAGTTTAATCATGAATCCTCGGCCAACACTTGGCTCGACGGGCACCTACTCTAACAATCTCCCACTTGCACTAGAGCCAACTACCCATATGCTTCAAACCCATCGATTCGCGATGCTTCTCAAACAATGGTCCAGGTAAAGATTTAGTTAGTGGATCAGAAACATTATCTGCGGAGCCGACTTTGTCAATCGTGACATCTCATCTTTCCACGATCTCTCTGAGGATGTGGTACTTTCTCAATACGTGTTTGGACTTCTGATGAGACCTCGGCTCCATTGCTTGAGCAATGGCTCCCGTGTTGTCACAAAACACTGGGACAGGAGCAACTCCATTAGGAATGACGCCCAAATCTTGGAAGAAATTCCTTATCCAAACTGCCTCCTTTGCTGCAGCTGATGCAGCAATATATTCTGCCTCAGTGGTGGAATCCGCAGTACTGTCTTGCTTGGAACTCTTCCAAGAGACAGCAGCACCATTGAGCATGAATATGAATCCAGAGGTTGACTTCGAGTCATCGATATCGCTTTGGAAGCTAGATTCGGTATAGCCTTCCAATTTCAGTTCTCCACCCCCATAGACCAAGAACAATTTATTGGTCCTTCTCAAATACTTGAGGATGTCTTTCACAGCTTTCCAGTATGGAAGACCGGGTTTCGATTGATATCTACTCACTACACTTAGTGCGAAAGCCACGTCAGGACGCGTAGATATCATCATGTACATGATGCTAACAATCGCAGATGCATAAGGAATGCTTGTCATCGCCGCTATCTCTGCATCAGTCTTGGGAGACATAGACTTGGATAGGTGCACGCCATGACACATTGGTAGATTTCCTCTCTTGGACTCATCCATCGAGAACCGCTTCACGATGGTATATGGGTAAGACCAAACAATCTTTTTGATCTATCTCTATAGATCTGTATTCCCAATACAAAAGATGCTTCACCCAAGTACTACATCGAGAACTTACTCGCTAACCATATCTTAGTTGATTGCAACATCCCTACATCATTCCCAATGAGTAGAATGTCATCAACATACAACATCAGGAATGTCACAGCACTCCCACTGACCTTCTTATACACACATGGTTCCTCAGGATTCTTAGCAAAACCAAACTCTTTGATTGTACTATCGAATCTGAGGTTCCAACTCCTAGATGCCCACTTTAGACCATAAATAGATCTTTGAAGTTTGCATACCATATGCTCACTTCCGATAGATGTAAACCCTTCGGGTGGAGACATGTAAATCTCTTCCTTAATATCCCCATTAAGAAAGGCTGTCTTAACATCCATCTGCCATATCTCATAGTCATACCATGCAGCTATGGCTAGCAAAATCCTTATGGACTTGAACATTGCAACTGGAGAAAAGGTTTCCTCAAAGTCAACTCCTTGTCTTTGAGTATATCCTTTTGCCACCAATCGCGCCTTGAAGGTCAATACCTTCCCATCCGCCCCAAGTTTCCTCTTGTAAATCCATTTACACCCTATGGGAACAATTCCCCCAGGTGGATCCACGAGATTTCACACTTGGTTCGAATGCATGGAATTCATCTCAGATTCCATCGCTTCAAGCCACTTGGATGAATCGGCATAAGATAATGCTTCCTTGAAGGTCCTTGGATCACATCCATGGTTAGGCTCATCATGGCCCTCTTCAAGAAGCAGACCATACCTCATAGGTGGTCTCGAGACTCTCTACGATCTTCTAGGAGCTTGTATCTCCTCTATTGTCTCTTCGGGTGTGGGTTCTATAATTGTGGGTGTCTCTCGAACCTCTTCGAGTTCTATCATCTCACATTTTCTATCTAATAGAAATTCTTTTTCCAAAAGGTTGCATTCCTAGAAACAAACAACTTTATTTCTTGGGGGTGATAGAAGTAGTATCCAACCGAATTCTTTGGATATCCCACAAAATAACATAAAATGGATCGACTATCCAATTTATCTCACACTACCTGCTTCACATAAGCAGGGCACCCCCATATTCTAAGACAAGAATATTTGGGAGGCTTACCCATTTATATCTCATATGGTGTATGCCTTTGAATGGACATTTAGTGGAATATCTTTCAATTTTAAGTTGTAGAGATCATTTTCAAGTTTCCAGTACCAATTAAACATTCATTCTTTTAATTGTTGCAAACACCTTTGCTAAATAAACAAGAATATCCATCTTTATCAACATAGAAATGTAAACAATGTTTTTTTTTTCACAAAATTAGGTACAAACAAAAAATCTCATAAAAATAACTTAAAATTATTGTTCAACAATAAGTAAACATCTTCAACAGCCTTGGCAGCAACTCTTGCTCCATTGCCCATCCTCAAGAAGGTCACACATTCCTTAAGCTTCCTACTTCTTCCCATCACCTGTAAATCATTACAGAGATGTGAGCCAGAACCGATATCTAATACCCAAGAAGTAGAGTTAATTGAAATGTTTACTTCAATGTAGAACATAACGTTTCCAGAACTCTTCTGGGCAAGATATTCCCTGCAGTTACGCCTCCAATGTCCAGGATTCTTGCAGTGATGACATACATCATCAGTCTTGTCAGCCTTAACTGGTCTGGCTGCCTCAACGGGATACGGAGATTGCCTCATCAAGGGCACGTTCTTCTTGGGACGTTGTAAAGAACGCTTCTTTCCATTCCCATGTGGATCAATCTTCGTACCAGATGAATAACCCACATAAAGAACCAACTTCTCTTTCTTGATGGTTGATTCAAACGTAACAAGCATATTCACCAACTCCTCAAGGGTCGGCTCCATCTTGTTCATGTTGAAGTTCACCACAAAAGGATCAAATGAGCTAGGCAATGATAACAGCAACACGTCGGTGGTCAACTCCGAAGGCAAGATCAGATCCATGCCAACGAGCTTGTCCACGAGCCCAATCATCTTCAGGCCACGCTCATGGACCGAGGCCCCATTTCGCATGCGCATAGTGATCAGCTCCTTGACGGTAACATGCCTAAGAGGCCGAGTCTGCTCACCAAAGAGCTCCTTGAGGTGCATATGAATGTCAGCAGCATTCTTTGCATCCTCAAAACGCCTCTGCAGCTCATCGTTCGTAGAAGTCAGCATATAACACCTGGCTATCAAGTCATGGTCACACCATTCCTTGTAAGTCTGCAATTCCTCAGGAGTGCAGTCAGTCGGAGCCTCAACAGAGGGCGACTCAGTCAGTGTATATGCTACCCTTTCCGAATTCAAGACGATTTTCAGGTTTCTTAGCCAAGTGAGGTAATTAGGTCCAATTAATATGTGTTTGTCGAGTATTGCAGATATCGGATTGTGAATCGAAGACATTGTCCATTTGTACTGAAAAGTAAAAACAGATAAATGTTGATGACTATTTTAAAATATTTAGTAAGATATGAAGTTTGGACTTTTACTTCATAAATATTTGCTCCTACTGTTTTGACATCTTTCACTACCCTCTAGTGAAAACTGGAAACTCCTTTCCTCAGTAGGTACGTAAGGTCCAATTAGCGAATTATGATCCCGAATAATATCAGCCAATCACAATTCCTAAAAGGTAGTTTCCAATTGCATCACAATGCAACCCTCTACGTAAACTTTTGTCTCACGTTTGATTAGGACCCAATAATATGACGTCGTTCATCTTCACGTGTCAAGCCTTACCCATCGATGTTGAACCTTAATGGACGGTCGCCATGAGTTCCCCCAATAATATGAGCCGAAATCATGGGAGTTCCACGTAGTTCACATCACCATGTCAATGGATGTCACAGCTCTCCGGCACCCAGGACCCCCCCAATAATATGAGCTGAGCCTCGAGTACGGGTAGCGTTCATCATGCACCAATTGTCGATAGAAGACATGAAAATTATAAACAAATTTATAATTCCCCTTTTCGGGCTTGATATTAATTTTGAATCTTATTCAAAATGAAGGTTTTTAATTTTGAAAGATCTCATCATTAATTTTATTTAAAAGCTCGCCATGTTTGATCGTATGTTTGCCGGATTCATGCAACTTTGTTATTATCATAATAATAACGCACATACTCATTATTTATAACATATCATGCATATATTATAAACAGTAAACAAAACAGAGATGATCAATCGCCCCAATACTAATGGTCCGTGTGAGCTAAACACGGGCATAGGTCCAATCCTAGGGAAATGCATGGGATGCAAATGCAACTATTACATTAGCTTCCAATATTTACATGTCTTCGATCTTAATAATCATCATGGCCACCATCTTCCAATCTTGATCATCCACTATACTAATATTTACAAATAAATATCCATGGTAAAGAGGGATACATCTCATGTGGTGGGAACGGGCCATAAACCAAGCCCACTTTATAAATTGATAATTATTACAATCATTCAACACAAAATATCCTAGCATACACCTAGCAAATTGGGCTAGGGCTTTTGATCACCTTTCATGCATAATATCACATATCATACACCATCAATTAATTATCACAATAATTAATTGATCCAATATTATATATCTTGAACCAATCACTAATCGCCACGATTATAAACTAAATTAACAAAATATACAAACACCTTTGTCTACTTTCCAATTAATTTATTTATAACCGAATTTCTTGTAAATCACAATTTACTATAAATAATTAAAGTCCAACTTCAATTATTTATTTTATGAGAAAAATTTGCAACTTTTGTAATTTTAAACTTAAGGGCCCAAAAACTCATTTTTCACCAAAAACATTTTGGCCCATTTAAAATTCACAAATATGTTAGCCATCAAATGACCCAACAACTCAAGGCCCATGACACTTTGATAACCCAAAACACTTTTGGAAACCCTAATCGTCATCGCCGTCGCTGGATTCCGGCAACAAAATTTTTTTTTATTATTTTTAAAGGGGGGGTTCGGGCAGCCCCTCGGGCAGCCCGAGCTGCCCGAAATGGGCAGCAAGTTGCTGCCCGAAAAATCCCTCTCATTGCCTTGATTTTTGTTGCAAATTTTCATCTCAATCGGTTAGAAATCGCCCTCAATATAATATTATGTATATGCTACATAAAAATTAGTACCCTTAGCTCATGATACCACTTGAAAGGGATCGTTTTAGGTGACCGAAATGCACAACGGAAGCTCAAAATTTCGATTTTTACATGGAAAAATTCGGCCACCCTAGTACTAGGTGTAGCATATACAAAAATCTCAACTTTCATACATAGGGTGTTGAAAAAATCGTTACCTATCAACCTCTTGAGGTTGATGATGGCACCAACTAAAGTGTAAACACTTTAGCTCTTGAGTGGATGACAAATCTTCAAGCTTCCAATCTCCAAAATTAACCCACCACCAACTAGGTAAATCCCCTCTTAATTTGCACTAGAAAACTAAGAGGATTTTTCAAAGAGAAGAATTTTCTTTCCTCAACACTTGAAGAAGAAAAAATGAGAGAAAAACTTGGGAGAGAATATCCTCAATTTTTCGGCCAAAACATGTGTTGAATGAGGGAGGATGAGTTGTCTTGGTAGTGCAAAAAATTTATCCAAAAAAGTTGCATGCCATGCAATATTTTAATCAAAAGTATTCCACAACCTTTTACCTCCCAAGCATGCAAAACCTAATGGGCTTGTAACATTTACAAAGGGCCCATAGACTTTTTAATTGTCTCAAACATATTTGAGCCCAATTAGACTTTACTTGATTTCACTCAAACCCACTAGCTAAATAATTATTTCCAATTGGGCTCTACAAGGCCCAATGTTATTTAATTAATTCAACACTTGAATTAATTTAATTATTTAGACTCTACTAGGCCCACTAGTGTTTAATTAATTCAACACTTGAATTAATTTAATTCTTTGGACTCTACTAGGCCCACTAGTGTTTAATTAATTCAACACTTGAATTAATTTAATTTAGTCCATAATAATGTTTATGAAAATCACAATTTTCAAATACATTATTTACTTGGCCTATTTTTAATTTAGGAACTCATTCATAAATTAAAAATTACATTTCTCTCATAGAAGTCATACTTCTATTTTTCTCACGCTTATAAACTCATTTATAAGCCGTTCAACACATTGAACTATTTTTACTTCTCAACGGGATCTAGAAAGCTAGTACTTGTGTGGCCCTCAATGGTTCATTGATACAAATAGCCGTGGGTTCACATCTCCATGTAATTCGAACTAAACATGTCCTTATATGAGCATAACCCAATTGCTCCATTCTTACTTATAAACTCCTTGATAACAAGAACATCAGAACTCAAGTCTGATAGTACCCAACCAATCATGTTAAACGCCTAGCAGCATCGCTTACATGATTCCCTAGGTATCGAATGATATTGCCTACAAGAACCATTCAATTATGGTTAGCGTACAGTACGATCCCTTCAACTCATATATCCTGATCGATTCGACAACCATTGGTTTATCGAGAGTTGTCAATGAATCGATACTATGTGTCATGTTGTAGTTGCATCGATGGTGTAATCTATGAAACCCCTTTCATAATTACCACCATACTCTGATCAGAGATTTCAACCTACATACACATGATAACACATAGGATATCCATACCCGAAGGTAAGCGGTGAATCCCTGACTACAAAGCATCGACTCCTATATGTTTCGACAGATCACCCAACCTTTCCACCTGATGACCCCATGAGAGTCGGTAAACAAGTCAAAGTGTAATTCTAGCACATAGAGTCTCAATTTTGTCCCGGGTCATAAAGACTAATGGTGTACAACCATAAACTAGGACTTTTCCACTCGATAAGTGAGAACCACTTGGAGAGTCTTTTATGGAGGGTTGTTCAGTGCACTCTACAAGGAACACCTATCTGCATGCTCGGACATCACAATGTCCCCTACCAATGAAACATGGTACTCACATCGCAGATACTAGTCTCAAACTCGAGCGGCCTATATCCTTCTTAGTGGCGGCTGAATCGACTAGGAACTGTTTAGAATATACAGTATTCCAAATATGAGTTTCATGATACTCATCATATGAGCATCTCATATTCTTTCTACTATTTGTATATTCAAGGACTTTATCTATGCAACTAGCATGGGTATACAGATAAAGAAGTGCCAAAATGATAAATTCAAATATTATTAAATTAAAGACTGTTCATACATAGAGTTTAATCATGAACCCTCGGCCTATACTTGGCTCGACGGGCACCTACTCTAACATTGAGAAGATCGGCGTCTTCCACCCGTAACTGATGATACCCAGAACGCAGATCAATCTTAGAGAATACGGAAGCTCCCTGCAACTGATCAAATAAGTCTTCAATCCTCGGGAGTGAGTATTTGTTCTTCACTGTAACTCTGTTCAACTCCCGGTAATCAATCCAGAGCCTCATCAAACCATCCTTTTTCTTCACAAACAAGACCGGTGCACCCCATGGCAAAAAGCTCGGGCGAATGAACTCCTTGTCAAGAAGTTCCTGAATCTATTTTTTGAGTACTGCCATCTCTATCGGTGCTAATCGATATGGTGCTTTCGATATTGGTGTGGTACCTGGCATAAGCTCAATAGAAAATTCCACCTCTCACACTGGTGGTAAACCAGAGACATCATCAGGGAAAACGTCTAGAAAGTCTCGGACAATAGGAACATCGGATGCTGACTGTTTGGGCTTCTCGGGAACAGATACAAGAGTAGCTAAAAATGCTCGGCACCCTTGATGCATGAGTTTCCTAGCCTGGACGCAAGATATCATACGCGGTAAATTAAAATACCTGTCTGGCTCGAATAAGAATTGTTCTATCCCAGGCGGTCGGACTAGAACAGATCTTCGCTGGAAGTCAATCAAAACTCTGTTCCTCAATAGCCAGTCCATCCCTAGAATGATATCAAATTCTGGCATTGGCAAAACGATAAGATCCGCATACACAAGATTACCATGAAGTTCAAGGTCTATATCTTGGATCACATTAGTAGCTGTCAGCTACTCTCCAGAAGGCAATGCTACTGAATACGCTATGTCTAGCCCAATTGTTTTGATCTTGAGAGAATTTGCAAAGGTCTCTGAGATGAACGAATGGGTAGCCCCTGAATCTATCAAGGTTTTCGTAGTTGAACCGGCTATAAAGATTCTCCCTGAAAGATTGGAATATCGTAATAAACCCAATAGTTTTACAGGAATTATGCTTATAAACATGCAAAGGTCAAAGTTCTTCTAACCTAAATTCCCGTAGCTAACACTGATTAGAACATGCAATCCTATCATAAATTCTAAGTTCGAAATCTTAACCCAAAACATTAAACTTCAAATACAACTTAAAGATTTAGGATACCTGTCATAAGCATCGTCTCCGGGTTAGTCTCCGCAGCATGGAGAGCAAAAACTCTGCCTTGGGTAGGCAGATTCTTCTGGGGGCAATTCTTCAATATATGGTCAGTACTACCACATTTGTAAGACTTTCCCGAACCATACATACAAGTCCCAGCATGACGACGTGAGCACTTGGCATAGAGTGGATACTCCACTGTCCTCGGGACTGCTCGTCCCTGCTGTTGCTGTTGCGGCCCTCTGTTCCTGGGTGGACCGTGGAAAGATCTCTTATTCTGATGCTGCTGATGAGGAGGGTGGTGTGGTGCCTGAAATGGTCGTTTAACCAGGCGATCGAGCTCAATATCATTCTGGTCTTGCTCTGCCGCTAGCGCTCTGGAAACAGCAACATCATAGGTAGTAGGGCCAACCACCCTAACATCACGGCGTAAGATCGGCCGCAGACCATCAGAAAATGCCTCAATTTGGCTCCAGCATCATTAGCAATTAGGGGTACAAAATGACATCCCCTCTCGAACTTACAGATGAACTCCGTAACAGTCAAGTCTCCCTGCCTCAGGGTCATGAACTCAGTGGTCAACCTCGAACGCACCTCTTCAGTAAAATATTTAGAGTAGAATACCTCTGTGAAGCGGGCCCAGCTCAAAGTAGTCAAATCCAAAGCCACTGATGCTCCTTCCCACCATAGGCGAGCGTCTCCTCCGAACAGATATGTCTCACATCAAACCCTATCTCCATCTTCAAGCCCCATAAACTCGAAAATAACCTCAAGGGACTTAATCCAGCCCTCGGCAGCCATAGGATCGGACGTCCCTAAGAACTCCTTTGGTCGCATATTCATGAACCGCTCATAGATAGCCTCTGGTCCCGTTTGTCTGGATCCTACTACATTGTTCCCCGCAAACTGTGCGAAAAACTGAGTCATCCCAGCCATCTGGGCATTCATGTCTGGTGGAAGGGGTGGTGGTAAATCTCTCTCCTCTTTCTCCCCTTGTCTCTGATCCTCACCATCCTCATGACGGCGCTCATCATCACCTCTCGGGCGTCCAACACGGCGTCTAGGAGGCATGCTATTCCATAATTATAACCCATACGTAACCAACATGCATAATTCCACTATTTCTTTAAATTTAAATAAATAATGCATAATCGTAATCTTGACATAAAATCTTTCATGCAATCATGATGTAAAAATATTTCAAGCTTTAAAATAAATGCGTAATCGTAAAACATACAGACCGAAGACGTGACTTCATGAGCTCCTCGAGAGCAGTAGTAGTACAACCCTTTACAATATCATAGGCTCTGATACCAACTTTAAAGGCCCGTATTTCGTATTCATAATTTTGCGGAATTATTAAAATTTTTCTAAATAAATAAATAGCTTACCCAATTTATAAAATAAATATGTAAATAATTTTTAACTTTAAAATAACAGCGGAAATCAACATTGTATATCAAACAACAATTTAAAAATAATCCAACATGTTAAAATCGAGTTTGAATGCTAAAAGGTGCATAAACTAAATCATGATGTCCTCGGGTTTACTACTGATGTCCCAAGATCGCTCACTGTTCTCCGCCCGCAGTCTCGGCCTCATCAATACCTACAACAATCAAGTCTAGTGAGTCTAAAGACTCAACATGTATATATCGTGAATAACAAGTAAATATATCATAAAATCGCATGCATCATAAAAATAAAGTATCGTAGAGTGTACGGTGAAAATCGTATCTGCATATCTGAAAATTCATACGTAAAAACTTTGCTCGATAGAGTTCTGTCATAACATATCATAATTTAATAGGCAGAGATAATGTTTCTATGCAAGTGGCCCATAACATAACATGAGCGCCTGATCAGACTAAACCACAGTATATTGGGCGGTAGAGATCAATCACAGCCCTTGGACTGGATGTTCGTACCCAAATGAAAGTTGCTGTCAAAAACCAGAAATTACAACAGCAACTATGGTGTTTGTTTTGATCAATTTATGAAACTAATTGCCATTGTGGCTTGCACCACCAACCAGAGACTCTTACCAACATCCTAAGGCATGGCTTGGACCATGGCTAAGGAATAAAAGCCAACCATAAATCAAGCCATTTCCAGAGACAGTCACAGCTCCCACACGAGAGCACCCCTTGTTCTGTAGTGTGGTGTATTGACTTGTTTTGCTGTCAATCTTCATTCCAGAGGCTATATAATTAACCTCGGCTCGATCTTGACATGATGAAGTGTGGTATGAACTATGATTATGGGCTAGGAGCCAACCATCATCCATACAAACACTAGAAACCCGAAACTCACTCACACAGAATTATGAAGAACCGAAATGTGCTTGTGATGTTTTGGTGAAATTTTGATGGATCCGTGAGCCAATCTTTGAAGGGATGATTTGGTCACTTTCTTGACATGTTAAGGTAGAGTTCTAACCATGGCTACAGCCCTAGGACAGCCAAGATTTGAACACACACATTAAACACTAAATGACAGAAAACGTGCACCAAATCTGTAGCTTGTGGAAATAGTTGTTGTCCTGCTTTTGTTTGAAACGTTTGGACTCAAACCAATGAATCAATAACACCTTAACATACTCTAAATCATTCCTAGCAACAGCCGTGGGTGCCTGGAAAACGATCCAACCTCCTGAACCACAAAGCAAGTCAAAACCGTGAGACACAAAGAGGAAGTAAAAAGTTTGTGCAGAAAAATATGTAGTTGTTGTCCAAACTTCGTGATGTTGCATGAATCATGATTATGTATTGGTTTAAAAATATCTATAGGACTTGATTGAAGAGTTAAGAAACAATATATACATGCCTGGAATTTTTTTTGAAGAAAACAAATCAAAACAACAATAGGACGCAACGGAGTCGGAGTTGAGGATTCTTTTCTTTCCTACTCTTCCTGATGTTGTTTTCACGATTTCAGCTGCTATTCTTCTGATGTTTTTCGAAGGGGAGGGTGTAGGCTTGTTAGGCAATGAAGAGGAGTGTTATAGGAGGTGTTAAAGGTGTAATAATATGCATTAAGGTGGGAGGTTACAAGTCAAGAAGTTGAATAATTTTGAAGTGATTCCTTCCTAGCTGCCGTTGCTTATTCTTCAAATTCTTGTTGTACGTTCATGCTCATTTCCTAGACTAATAGGTTGAGGAACAATTATGTGAATTGTAGTATTTGATTTTACTACTAATTAGTGATTTAAAATGGAGAAATGAATACACCATGAAGTGCAATTAGAGATGGTTTGAATTGAGAGTTACCAAACCTTTGAAATATTTTAAAATGTTGGACCAAAATTATTACTAATTTTCATAATATATTATTGTTTAAACCTTGTATTTTAGCTTCTTAATGTTTTAACACCCATTGAACATTTTAGTGAATTACCACATTTATTTAGGATAAACTCTTACATGGCATTGCATGTTTTTTTAAAAAAATATTAATTATTTAAATGCTATGTTAAATTTCTTGAATATATTATACCTAAATTCTATCATTAATTTCCCAAGGTTATGTGAAGATTGTGTGTTGAACTTAAGCATTTCTTGAAAAATTGCATTTTTGCCCTTCGATTTTTCAAAATTTGCATTGTAGTCCCCAAATTTTCGTATAATTACAAACTGGACCTTATATTTTTCAGTATTTCATTTAAGTCCCTTAAAATTTCGAAAATTACATCATGGTCCTTACGAATTCGGTAATTGCATTAAGCCCCTTATCTTTTGGTTGATTGCAGATTGGTCTTTTAAATTTTGAAAATTACATTTAAGCCCTCAAAATTTCGAATATTATAGACTTGACCCCTCAAAAATTCGAAACTCTTATGAATCCTTTGATTATGATTTTTCCTTTATTTTTAGCCCTAAAACTTTTTATTGGAATTTTACATCTTCCACATAAATTAAGGCACGAAATTCAATATCAATTTCTATGGTTTCTAAAATCATAACTTAAGTCCGACTAAGTAGAACATGCAACCTAATTTCCACTAGGCTAACTCTTGTTCCCAATTCAATTCTAATAACCAATTTAACATTTTACGCAATAATAAGCAATACAAAAATGTTAAATGACTAGTTTACCCATGATAAGCATAGTGTCTGCTTCCTCCTCAGCTTTTTCAGCATTCATAACATAAGTTCGTCCCAGAGTAGGTGCTTTCCTCTTCGGGCATTCTGCAGCTTTGTGCCCATTCTCCTTGCAGTAGAAACACTTGAATGTCCCCCATTCACATTTGCCAAGATGTAAGCGATTGCACTCTCAGCAGGCTGTGGTGCTCCAGGATTTTGTGGCCTTTGTTGTCCTTGCTTCTTGTTTTGATCTTGGGGCTTTTGAGTCCCTCGAGGATCCTTCGCAATAAGGGGTACAAAGTGACAACCCCTATAAAATTTCTTCACATAATCAGCAACAGACAAGTCTCCCTAACGGAGGCTCATAAACTCTCTCTTTAGTCGCCCTTTAACATTAGCAGTAAAATATTTCTCTTAAAAAATCTCTATGAATTGAGGCCAAGTAATAGTAGAAAGTTTAACACCATGCTCGGCTCCTTCCCACAATAGTGAAGCATCATCCCTAAACAGGTAAGTGGAACACCTCACGCGGTCAGCATCTCCCATATTCAGATATCGAAAGTGTACCTCGAGTGAACGGATCCAACTCTCGGCAGCAAAGTTGTAACACCTCTGACCGATTTTATAAAATAACACAGCGGAAATTAAAAATTTTACTTAGAGGGAGGCAGGTTTAAAAATTTCTTGACATAAAACATTTACAATAAAAAATATATACATGATCAATCAAATGTGGCAACGAAATACAAAATATCATTTTTGATCATGTAAAAATACTAGCAAAATATCTTCTTCCTTCCATCTCTTGATATGCATATGACCTCGGCTCCAATCAACGTCCCGGCTCGTCACTCTTATCTGCATCACATGAAATAATTGAAATGAGTATAAAACTCCGCAAGTGGAACTCTTACATAGCAATGGATACATATCATACTCTGTAAAACATGACTTTAAAATCATTAAATACCATCCAACTCTTTAAACTTGAATAATATAGTAGAACATGAACATAACGATGGTATTTCTCTTTTCTTTGTTGGATTGATTTCTAAATAGTATCTCTATCTCTGTACCTATATCCCATCGATATAAATTGATACTCTTTTGGGATATAAGCCTATGGTCGTTGATCAACTAATTGCATGCAATCTCTTACTATCTCTTTATCAATCCAATAAATCAATTTGAACTCTCTATTTGGCATTAAATCAAACAGTTTGAATACTTTATTCTTTTGTATTCTCTTTTTACACAATTGAGACATACAATTGCCTCTAATATACAATAAAGTATATCAATACATAATATGAATTAAATGGAAGCGAATAGCATGTAAAACCATTGAAATACAATACATATACTATCATGTGAGCACAAAGAAATGAATTCCACTTACAACCAATAGAAACCTTGAATCTAATCTCTTGGTTGAATTCCTACAACAATAAACCAAGAATAGAATCATCAACAACTCAATAATCACAAACCCATACCATAAAAGCCATAAAATCAACACCATCAACAAACCCATGATTTCCCAACATCAAAATCCAAAGAATAACCAAAGCTACAAGCTTACCTTAACTCCTTGAACCCAAAATAATCTTGTTCTCACTTCAAAACCCAACAAAAAGCTTGAATCAAAGGCACCAAATGAAAGGAAATGGAACCCTAGCTTCCCTTGCTCTGAAGAAACCGAGAGGAGTGGAGGAAATGAGGCAAAAACTGAACCAACTCATGCATTTAATCACTTAAAATCGAAAACACGCTTTCACTGTTAACGCACCGCGGACGCGCTAACCCTTGCACCGTGGGTGCGCTAGGCAATCTGTACCACTTCCAAAAATCCGAAGGCGACGACCGCGGGTGCGGTCCTTTATGGACCGCGGGTGCGCTCTGGTCTCTGTCCAAACACCGCTGGTGCGCTTTCTCTTAGACCGCGGGTGCGGTCACCCTACTGTCCAAATACCGCGGGGGCGGTAGCTTCTCTAGCGCGGGTGCACTGTCACCTGAAGCCAACAATAAACTTTGCATCTAAAAATCGAATCGCAATGCGCTTCTCCTCATAATCTGGCAACACTTCCAACAAGAAAGTTGCACCTCTATATCTAATCTAACCACCCCAATTGGCCTCATATCAATTGGCTCAACATATAAATTACCATGAATTAAACCACAACGACTCTACAATAAAACCACATAACAAGTATAATCAACAATACTATAAACCATAAATCACAAATCTTAACATCAAAACAATTCTTAATCTTAACCAAGGAGTCAATAAACACAAGAAATCTTAAACAATACCGTTCACCAAGCTTGGATATTAAAATCTCCCCTCCTTAAAGGAATTTCGTCCTTGCAATGGACGTCACTGCGCAAACAAATCGGGATACTTCTCTTTCATCTCATCCTCGGGTTCCCACGTGGCTTCTTCCATCAATTGATTCCTCCAAAGGCTTTAACAATGCTAATCTCTTTGTTTATCGACACTTTAACTTTGCGATCCAGAATTTGGACTGGAATCTCTTGGTACGTCAAATTCGGCGTCAAATCCAATGGCTCGTGGCGAAGAACATGGGGAGAATTCACAATATACTTCCTGAGCATGGAGACATGAAAAAAATTATGAACTCTGTCAAGATCTGGCGGTAGGGCTAACCTTTAAGCTCAATCACCAACTCTGTCCAAAATCTCAAATAGGCCAATAAATCTCGGACTCAACTTTCCCTTTTTACTAAACCGCATCACACTTTTAAGAGGTGCTATCTTCAAGAACACATGGTCACCAACCTCAAACTGCAACGGCCTACGACGTACATCAGCATAACTCTTCTATCTCGACTGTGATGTCTTCATTCTCTCTCGAATAATAGCAACAAAATTAGCTGTCTGTTGGACCAACTCTGGTCCCAACATCTTCTTCTCGCCAATCTCGTCCCAATACAAAGGAGATCTACACTTCCTGCCATAAAGTGCTTCATACGGTGCCATGTCAATCGTCGCTTGGTAACTGTTATTGTACGTGAACTCAACAAGAGGCAATTTGGAATCCCAGCTACCAGGATAGTCAATAGTACAAGCTCTGAGCATATCCTCCAAAATCTGAATAACTCTCTCTGATTGACCGTCGCTCTGGGGATGATATGCTGTACTAAATGCTAACCGTGTACCCAATGCTCTGTGCAAACTCTTCCAAAACTCTGAAGTAAATCTAGGGTCACGATCAGACACAATCGACACAGGAACACCATGAAGTCTAACAATCTCTGCTATGTACTCTTCGGCATACTGGTTCATGGAATACGTTGTCTTGACTGAGAGAAAATGCGCTGACTTGGTCAATCGATCAAAAATAACCCAAATAGAGTTATAACCTTTATGCGTTCTAGGTAGACCAATCACGAAATTCATTGTAATGTGCTCCCATTTCCATTGAGGAATCCGCAATGATTGCAATGTCCCAGCAGATCTCTGGTGTTCGATTTTCACCTGCTGACAAGTTAGGCACTAAGAAATAAATATGGCAATATAATATCCTTCTTCATACCTGGCCACCAATAGAGTCTACAAAGATCCTGATACATCTTGGTACTGGCTGGATGTATCGAGTATGGCGTGGTATGTGCCTCTGTCAAGACGTCTCGTCGAATATCATCACCAATAAGAACGCAAATACGGCCTCTGAATGTCATCAAACCATCTCCATTCAACCCAAACTCTGAATTAGCTCTCTCTTCTGCTCTGGCTCTCATCTCTGTCAACTGTAAATCATCGGCCTGCTCTCCACGGATCCTGTCCGTCAATGTAGCCCGAATGACCAACGCTGAAAAGCGAGCAATGGTTCCTGGGACTACCAAAGCTATCTCCTTTTGTTGCAAGTCTAACAACAACGGTTGCTGAATCATCGAACTCAAAGTAGAACTTGACTTACGGCTCAAAGCATCTGCTACAACATTCGCTTTCCCAGGGTGGTAACTAATAGTCACATCATAATACTTGACAAGCTCTAACCACCGTCTCTGACGCATATTGAGTTCTTTCTGAGAAAACAAGTACCTTAAACTCTTGTGGTCCGTGAAAATTTCACACTTTTCACCATATAAGTAATGTCTCCAGATATTCAGGGCAAAAACCACAGCTGCCAGCTCCAGATCATGCGTAGGATGATTTTTCTCGTAGTCTTTCAATTGACGAGAAGCATAGGCTATAAAATTTCCACGTTGCATCAGCACTGCACCAAGACCTTTCTTCGACGCATCGGTATAAACTACAAAGTCCTCTGAACCACTGGGCAATGCAAGTACTGGAGCTGTCGTAAACTTATCTTTCAACTCGTGGAATCCACTTTGGCATTCATTGGACCACTCAAAATTCACAGTCTTCCTCGTCAGATGGGTTAACGGCAGGGCAATCTTGGAAAAATCTGAAATAAAATGACGATAATAACCTGCCAAACCAAGAAACCTGCGTACCTCTGATACAGTGGTAGGGATAGGCCACTTCTGAATCGCCTTGATTTTCGCTGGATCAACAGCTATACCATCCTTTGAAACAACATGGCCTAAGAAAGAAATCTGCTCCAACCAGAACTCACATTTCTTCAACTTAGCATACAACCTCATCTCTCTCAACAATTGAAGAACAACTCTGAGGTGCTCTGCATGAAGCTCTCTGGTCTTGGAATAAATCAATATGTCATCGATGAAAACAATGACAAAGCTATCCAAATACAACTTGAACACTCAGTTCATAATATCCATAAAGACTGAAGGAGCACTAGTCAGACCAAATGACATAACAAGAAATTCATAATGACCGTACCTGGTCCGGAACGCCGTCTTAGGGATATCAGACTCCCTAACTTTCAACTGATAATAGCCAGATCGCAGATCAATCTTCGAAAACACGGTAGCCCCCTGCAGTTGATCAAAAAGGTCATCTATCCGTGGCAACGGATATTTATTCTTGATAGTCACTTTGTTGATTTCTCTGTAATCAATGCAAAGCCGCAAACACCCATCTTTCTTTTTGACGAAAAGAACCGGAGCTCCCCAAGGCGAAGAACTCGGCCGAATGAAAACTTTATCCAATAGATCCTGCAACTGCGTCTTCAATTCTTTCATCTCTATTGGAGCCATTCTATATGGAGCCTTAGAAATAGGAACCGTCCCGGGGACTAGATCAATCACAAACTCTACATCTCTGTCCGGCGGTAAACCCGGAACATCATCCTCAAATACATCAGGGAACCCTCTCACAACATCAATATCATCAATATTCAACTTCACAATTCTATCCATATCAACAATCGAAGCCAAAAACCCATCACAACCTCTATACAACAACTTCTTAGCCTCAAGACATGAAATAAAAGGAAGGACCAGCGAAGTACCTGCACTGGCGAGCAAACCTTCCTTATTAACTTCATCTGCAAATCTCACCATCTTGGCAATGCAATCAATCACTGAACGATAAGTTGATAGCCAATCCATGCCAAGTATAATATCAAACGCAACCATCGGAATAACAATCAAATCGGCATACACCACTCGCTCATCAATTTGAACAGAACACGCCTACACAATAGACGTCAGGCACAACACATCTCCCGAAGGCAATACAACATTAAACTGGAGGGGAAGAATAGAAGGAACTAAACCCGAAGATCTCAAAAATAGTTCAGACATAAAAGAATGAGTAGCACCTGTATCAATCAATGTCGTAGCTACTCTGCCTGAAATTAAAATAGTGCTAGAGATCACAGAAGAATCATGGTTTATACTTTCCTTCGTCATGGTGAAGATGCCACCCTGCACCTTCTCTATACTTGATCCTCTTGGACAATCCTTGTAATGACCTGAATTCTTATTTTGAATGAAGTATTAATTAAGACATAATTAATGAGTTGTTAATTAATTATTATTAAGGAATTGATAATCAGGGATTAAGCTGTTGGTATCCACCGAATTTTAAATGGATAAACCGACCTACTTCGGATTACATTATCTCGAGAGATCCAACTAGACCAATGAGATTCTGACACGTGGCAGATAAGATCGGTTCGGATTTTCTGAAATAGTGCGGATGCAGCCTATAAATGGAAGCCGATTCTTTTGTTTCCTTCACCGTATTCTTCAGAGAGAGCTCTAGTTGTACCTTAGGTTTTCTAGCCAGTTTCTAGGGCATTTTGGTGTCGGGAAGTTTCGGAGCTAGTATCGACTCGAGAAGGGGTCGGTGAACTGAGATCGAGACATCATCAGCGGGATAACGACGGACGCAGGTATAATCCTAAATCCTTATATAGTGATTTAATGATCATTAGGGAGATCTTTGTAGAATGTTTGATCTGGTTTGTTAGTGATTTCTTTATGTTGGTATTGTCTAGGTTCAGAGCTTTCTGTCAGATTGTTTTAGTGAGGTACGTGATGTACTGACTGAGATATCCAAGCGTAGTATACACACTTATATGCTGCATATTTATCTGTTGCATGATACATGTTTTATTGCTTTGGCATATTATGCATGACATATCATGTTGAGCCTGATATCTTTTGAGATATACATCTTTTGTTGGGGCCGCTCAGCCCTATTCTGTATTGTGGACGATGGGGCATCAAGAGCTACAGTGTCCGACGGGACCCGCGGGCTCTGATGACCTTGAAATTGCAGGTCCACGTCTTGATGATGAGTGTGGGAGCCAAAACATGCCTAGGGCAGATCAGAGACTACACACTCAGGCGCCTCTAGACTGAGCATGAGATTCTTGACTTGATCCTTAATATCCGAGCATATTGCATTTCGCATGCATCATATTAGTTTGTATACTCGTACATTCTCGTATTGGGCGATTGTCGCTCACGTCCTTGTTTTCATCTTGGGCACCCCATTCCACGGGGCAGGTCTTAGGTTGGACGGTTCGGACGACCAGGGCAGTGGCTAGAGCAGTTGTGTTTTCGTTGGTGATCCAGTGGAGGTTTTCTGTGGTTTATCGTTTTCTCGTTCAAAATCATGTATTTGTTATGGTTGTATCAATGTTTAAGACTGCTATTATTGTTTTGTTTTCGTTTGGGTTGTAAGATGATTAAGTATTTGGTTTCCGCTGTTTAACTGTTGGTATTAAGTTTAATGTTGCATGTTTATTAGTTTTTTTAGTAGTGGCTCGGGTAAGGGTGCTACATTTGGTGGTATCAGAGTATGCAAAGATTTTTGGGACATTAGTATTTCTGTTTTGAGGATTTAGAAGTTGATTTTAGTTTCATTTCAGATGTCAGGAGATGGAAGCAGTCACGGTAGTGTGGGACATGGCCGTTATGTTGACGATGAGGCTGGCCGAGAACATTGTCGTAGAAATCGTGACGGAAGGAGTCACCGAGATCATGATGAAAGGAGACGTAGGAATCGTGTCAACATTATGGATTTCATGAAGATTGGACCTCCACCGTTGACCGAAGATGAGAATTCTGATGTTGCTGAAGCTTGGGTTGATATCATGGAGCAGTGTTTTCGAGTGTTGCACTATGACGAGGATGAGAAGATGGAGGTAGCTGATTTCATGATCCAAGGAAAAGCTCGGAAATGGTGGAAACCTGTTTCTGCCATTCTAGTTCAGCAGCATGGGCGGATTCGTTGGGAACATTTCCGTCAGGCCTTCATCAATCATCACTTTCCGCCAGCTCTTCGCCAGGCGAAGGAGATGGAACTGTTGACCATTAAGCAAGGAGATTCGAACATTGAGGATTATCATAAGCGTTTTACGGATCTGTTGCCGTACGCTCCTCACATCAGTGAGAATTCTGCAGCAAAATATTCTCACTTTTTGAATGGTTTGAACCAGGAGATTTTTTATCTGGTTTCTGTCTGTGATGATCCTATTTCGTACGAAGGATTAGTGAATCGTTGTCGTCAATCCGATATCAGTATTGCTAGGAGGAAGGCTATGCAAGCTAGCAAAAGTTCTAGTTCGTTGGGACCAAGGGGTCAGTCTTTCAAGAAGTCTGCATCTTCTTCTTCTTCCGGTTCTGGAGGAGTACACAGCTTTGGCAGGAAAAAGATGCAATGTGGCCACTGCGGAGGCAATCACCCGATGGAGAATTGTCGAAGAGCAACATGTGCATGTTTTAATTATGGTGGTTTTGGTCACATGAAGAGGGATTGCCCTAATTTGGAGAATCAGAGTGGAGGCGGAGGTTTTATGACAGGGTCTTATAGTGGAAAACAGTCTGAGGCCACTGTTCAACAGAAAGGTTTTCCTGCTCAAGGTTCTCGTCGTGGAGGAATATCGCAAGGATCTCAGCAACGCCCACGAGTTCAGGGGCAAGTGTTTGCCCTAAACCTAGAACAAGCTGAGGAGCATAACGAGAGAGTCATTGCAGGTAATTTTATTTTATGTGGTATTCCTGCATATGTATTGATTGACACTGGGGCATCGCATTCATTCATAGCATCAACGTTTGTTAAGAAGCATAAACTACCCTACGTGTCATTAGATGTTTTGTTGTCGGTGTCTACACCGATGGGACAAGAGGTTTTAGCTAAGCGACTTGTAGTAGACTGTTTGCTAGAGTTTGAGGGAAATTACTTGTCTGCCAATTTGATGATATTGGCTATGGAAGATTTCGATTGTATTATGGGAATCGACCTATTGACTAAGTATAGAGCGACGATAGATTGTTATCAATATCTCGTTCAGTTTCTTCCAGAAGGAGACGAGAATTGGTTCTTCTTCGGTGAGGGGGCTCGACCTCCAATGCCAGTAGTGTCTGCTGTAAAGGCACAACGGGCTTTAGCAAAAGGAGGAGAAGGATACCTCATTTATGCTGTTGACGTATCGAAGGATGTAATCGATGTGAAGAACATTTCAGTTGTCGATGAATTTCCTAATGTTTTCCCTGATGAAATTCCTGGATTTCCTCCAGAGAGGGAAGTGGAAGCGAAGATAGAGTTGGTACTAGGAACCGCACCTATCTCCAGAGTGCCTTATAGATTGGCACCAACAGAGATGAAAGAGTTGAAACAACATTTACAAGATCTTCTTGACAAATGGTACATTAGACCTAGTGTGTCTCCTTGGGGCGCACCGGTGTTGTTCGTTAAAAAGAAGGATGGGTCTATGCGGCTTTGCATAGATTATCGACAGTTGAACCGAGTAACAGTCAAGAATAAATATCAGTTACCACGGATTGATGATTTGTTTGATCAACTGCAAGGGACTTTAGTGTACTCAAAGATCGATTTACGGTCTGGATATCATCAACTTCGAGTTCATCGACTTGATATCCCTAAGACTTCATTTCGAACAAGGTATGGGCATTACGAGTTTCTAGTGATGCCGTTTGGTTTGACGAATGCTCCAGCAGTATTTATGGATTTGATGAACCGAGTATTCCAGGAGTATCTTGACAAGTTTGTCATTGTCTTTATTGATGACATACCGGTATACTCTCGTAGCCTTGAAGAGCATGCACAACATTTAAGGATTGTGTTGTTAACCTTAAGGAATCACCAACTGTATGCTAAGTTGAACAAGTGCGAGTTTTGGCTCGACAGAGTTGTCTTCTTGGGACATGTTATATCAAAAGATGGGATATCAGTGGATCCTAGCAAGATCGAAGCAGTGTTGAGTTGGGCACGACCGGAATCAGCTCAAGAGATAAGAAGTTTTCTAGGTTTGGCAGGTTATTACCGGAGATTCATTTCAGGATTTTCTCAGATTGCCAAACCATTGACTCAACTGACCTGTAAGAATGTGCAGTTCGAATGGACTCATGATTGTGAAAATAGTTTCAATGTACTGCGTCAACATTTGACAACTGCACCAGTTTTAGCTCTGCCATCTGGATCAGGAGGATACATTGTGTACACTGATGCATCACTTCAAGGACTTGGGTGTGTTTTAACTCAGAACGGTCATGTGATTGCATATGCATCCAGGCAGTTGAAGAAGCATGAAGAGAATTATCCAGTTCATGATCTGGAATTGGCAGCGATTGTGTTTGCTTTGAAGATTTGGCGACATTATCTCTACGGAGAAAGATTTGAGATCTTTACAGATCACAAGAGTTTGAAATATATCTTCACTCAAGCAGAGTTGAATATGCGCCACAGAAGATGGATGGATTTGTTAAAGGATTATGATTGCGAAATCAAGTATCATCCAGGATCAGCGAATCTTACAGCTGATGCTCTTAGTCGCAAGGTGAGGTTATCAGCACTTCATACAAGTTTCATATCAAGTATAATCCAAGATTGTTGTTCTCTGGGATTTCACTTCCGTCATAAGAAAGGAATGGAACACATTCGAGTAACGAGCATTTTATCTGAACCGATGTTGTATGCCAAAATCAGAGAAGCTCGGTTTTCTGATCCGAAGGTGGAAAAGTTAGCAAGGTTAGCTAACGGAGATAACACATCTAGCTTTGAGTTCCAAACAGATGGAACCTTGTGTCTATCAGGAAGAATCGTAGTTCCAGAAGATTCTAAATTGAGAGACGAGATTTTATCTCAAGCTCATAGGAGTAAGTTGAGTGTCCACCCTGGAAGCATGAAAATGTATAAGGATTTTAAGACCAGGTTTTGGTGGAAAGGTATGAAGAGAAGTGTTTACCAGTTTGTAGACAAGTGTTTGGTTTGTCATCAAGTGAAAGCTGAACATCGACGACCAGGAGGATTAATTCAGAATCTTCCTATCCCTGAGTGGAAGTGGGAGCATGTAACGATGGATTTTGTCACCCACTTGCCAATGTCTTCTAAGAATTGTGATGCAATTTGGGTTGTTGTGGACCGACTGACTAAGTCAGCACATTTCATTCCGTATAGTCGGGAATATAGTTTTGATCGCATGGCAAGACTATACATCCAAGAGATCCTTAAATATCATGGTGTGCCAACAATTATAGTCAGTGATAGAGATCCACGCTTTACCTCAAGGTTCTGGGGAAGTTTTCAAAAAACGTTGGGAACGACATCGAGTCTGAGTACTGCCTATCATCCAGAGACCGATGGTCAGTCTGAGAGGACTATTCAGACACTCGAGGACATGTTGCGTGCTTGTGCTTTGGATTTTGGACCAGCATGGCATGATCATATGCCGCTTGTGGAGTTTGCATATAACAATAGCTACCACAGTAGCATTGGTATGGCTCCGTTCGAAGCATTGTATGGTAGACGTTGTCGTACTCATTTGTTTTGGGACGAAGTAGGAGAACGACAAGTGAAAGGACCTGAATTAGTGCAACAAGCGATTGATGTAGTGGAATTGATCAAGAAGAGAATTAAAACTGCACAAGATCGTCAATCGAGTTACGCGAATACCAAGCGTAGACCTCTACAGTTTCAGTCAGGGGAAAAAGTTTTCCTTAAAGTTTCACTGTTCCGCAGGGTGATGAGATTTAGACTCAAGGGAAAATTAGCCCCGAGATTCATCGGACCTTTTGAGATCTTGGAATGTGTTGGAAATTTGGCGTATCGATTGGTTTTACTGCCGTATTTGTCCAGCATTCATAATGTCTTTCATGTATCGTTGCTACGAAGGTATGTAGCAGATGAATCACACGTACTTAGTCCGACAGATGTTCAACTTGAAGAAGACTTGACTTATGTCGAGCAGCCGCTTTTAATCCTGGGTAGGAAAGAGAAGAAGCTCAGAAACAAGACCATTCCACTTGTTCTAGTGCAATGGCAACGCCGAGGTACTATAGAAGCGACTTGGGAGTTAGAGAGTCGTATGCTCTCAGAGTATCCTCATTTGTTTTGAGATTGTATTTTATTCAGTTGTATTGTACTTCAGTTTTGATTTCGAGGACGAAATCGTTGTAAGGAGGGGAGGATGTAATGACCCGAATTATTATTTTGAATGAAGTATTAATTAAGACATAATTAATGAGTTGTTAATTAAGTATTATTAAGGAATTGATAATCCAGGATTAAGCTGTTGGTATCCACCGAATTTTAAATGGATAAACCGACCTACTTCGGATTACATTATCTCAAGAGATCCAACTAGACCAATGAGATTCTGACACGTGGCAGATAAGATTGGTTCAGATTTTCTGAAATAGTGTGGATGCAGCCTATAAATGGAAGCCGATTCTTTTGTTTCCTTCACCGCATTCTTCAGAGAGAGCTCTAGTTGTACCTTAGGTTTTCGAGCCAGTTTCTAGGGCACTTTGGTGTCGGGAAGTTTTGGAGCTAGTATCGACTCGAGAAGGGGTCGGTGAACTGAGATCGAGACATCATCAGCGGGATAACGACGGATGCAAGTATAATCCTAAATCCTTAGATAGTGATTTAAGGATCATTAGGGAGATCTTTGTAGAATGTTTGATCTGGTTTGTTAGTGATTTCTTTACGTTGGTATTGTCTAGGTTCAGAGCTTTCTGTCAGATTGTTTTAGTGAGGTACGTGATGTACTGACTGAGATATCCAAGCGTAGTATACACACTTATATGCTGCATATTTATCTGTTGCATGATACATGTTTTACTGCTTTGGCATATTATGGATGACATATCATGTTGAGCCTGATATCTTTTGAGATATACCTCGTTTGTTGGGGCCGCTCAGCCCTATTCTATATTGTGGACGATGGGGCATCGAGAGCTACAGTGTCCGACGGGACCCGCGGGCTCTGATGACCTGGACATTGCAGGTCCACGTCTTGATGATGAGTGTGGGAGCCAAAACATGCCTAGGGCAGATCAGAGACTACACACTCAGGCGCCTCTAGACTGAGCATGAGATTCTTGACTTGATCCTTGATATCCGAGCATATTGCATTTCGCATGCATCATATTAGTTTGTATACTCGTACATTCTCGTATTGGGCGATTGTCGCTCACGTCCTTGTTTTCATCTTGGGCACCCCATTCCACGGGACAGGTCTTAGGTTGGACGGTTCGGACGACCAGGGCAGTGGCTAGAGCAGTTGGGTTTTCGGTGGTGATCTAGTGGATGTTTTCTGTGGTTTATCGTTTTCTCGTTCAGAATCATGTATTTGTTATGGTTGTATCAATGTTTAAGACTGCTATTATTGTTTTGTTTTCGTTTGGGTTGTAAGATGATTAAGTATTTGGTTTCCGCTGTTTAACTGTTGGTATTAAGTTTAATGTTGCATGTTTATTAGTCTGTTTAGTAGTGGCTCGGGTAAGGGCGCTACAATCCTTGGCAATATGCATGCAGTACCACATCGATAGCAAGTGTGAGTACCAAATCTGCACTCTGCCCTATGATGCCTATTGCACTTGGGACATAATGGCTTCTCTGGATCAAATGGAACTGCCAGTTCTTTAGAACTCGTTTCCATCTTGCCTTTCCCCTTAAAACTGTCTTTGCCTCTTTGGCTCGAACCTTGACCTCTTTGAGCAATAGCCTGCTGCCTCGCCTGTCTCTCTCTAGCAATGTCTTTCTCGTTTTGATCGGCTAACAAGGCTTTAGCCACAATCTCTTTATATGTCACCGCCTTAGACATATTGATGTCCCTTCCGATCTCTGCTCGAAGGCCTCTAATGAAGTGAGCTCCCTTGTCCTTGTCATTGGAGGCAATATACGGGGCAAACAGATAGCCCTCCTCGAACTTCAAAATGTACTCGTCAACATTCATACCTCCTTGACGAAGCTCTAAAAACTCAGTCACCTTCCGAGCTCGAAGTGCATCTGGGAAGTACTTGTCATAGAAAATATCAGTGAAATCTTGCCACTTCATTGCCGGAACATCAACACCTACCTTGGTAGCATTCCACCAAATACGTGCAGCTTTGACTAACATGAATACTGCACAACCAACTCTATCTTTGTCTTCATAATTGAGATGATCAAAAATCGCCTCAAGTGATTTGATCCACTCTACGGCCACCAATGGATCAGTGCTTCCTGCAAACTCAGGCGGATCCATTCTCTTGAAAGCAGTAAATATCCCATCGGTTCCAACTGCATGAGCCACTTGGCCTCTCCCTTGGCCTCTACCTTGGCCTGTACCTTGCAAACGGAGCAACTGTTTAATCTGCTCACTATGGACCTTGGCTTGCTCTTTCAATAACTTGCCGAACTCTTCGACAACTCTCGATGAGGAGCTATCTTCACCCTCTGAAGCTTTCCTCTTAGGAGGCATTACTCCTACAATGTGCTCACATAATACATATCAACTAATAACAATAAATAAATGTAGAAGAAGACATACCTGGACTGTTGAAAGTAGACGAAGTCATATGCATTGGTCCGAAGAACGGTGCTCTGATACCACTAAATGTAACACCTCTGACCGATTTTATAAAATAACACAGGGGAAATTAAAAATTTTACTTAGAGGGAGGAAGGATTAAAAATTTCTTGACATAAAACTTTTACAATCAAAAGTATATACATGATCAATCAAATGTGGCAACGAAATACAAAATATCATTTTTCATCATGTCAAATACTAGCAAAATATCTTCTTCCTTCCATCTCTTGGTATGCATATGACCCCGGCTCCAATCAACGTCCCGGCTCGTCACTCTTATCTGCATCACATTAAATAAATGAAATGAGTATAAAACTTAGCAAGTGGAACTCTTACATAGCAATGGATACATATCATACTCTGTAAAACATGACTTTGAAATCATTAAATACCATCCAACTCTTGAAACATGAAAATATAGTAAAACATGAACATAAAGATGGTATTTCTCTTTTCTCTGATGGATTGATATCTAAATAGTATCTCTGTCTATGTACCTATATCCCATCGATATAAATCGATACTCTGTTGGGATATAAGCCTATGGTCGTTGATCAACTAATTGCATACAATCTCTTACTATCTCTTTATCAATCCAATAAATCAATTTGAACTCTCTCTTTGGCATTAAATCAAACAGTTTGAATACTCTATTCTTTTGTATTCTCTTTTTACACAATTGAGACATACAATTGCCTCTAATATACAATAAGTATATCAATACATAATATGAATCAAATGGAAGAGAATAGCATGTAAAACCATTGAAATACAATACATATACTATCATGTGAGTACAAAGAAATGAATTCCACTTACAACCAATGGAAACCTTGAATCTAATCTCTTGGTTGAATTCCTACAACAATAAACCAAGAATAGAATCATCAACAACTCAATAATCACAAACCCATACCATAAAAGCCATAAAATCAACACCATCAACAAACCCATGATTTCCAAACATCAAAATCCAAAGAATAACCAAAGCTACAAGCTTACCTTAACTCCTTGAACCCAAAATAATCTTGTTCTAACTTCAAAACCCAACAAAAAGCTTGAATCAAAGGCACCAAATGAAAAGAAATGGAACCCTAGCTTCCCTTGCTCTGAAGAAACCGAGAGGAGTGGAGGAAATGAGGCAAAAAGTGAACCAACTCATGCATTTAATCACTTAAAATCGAAAACACGCTTTCACTATTCACGCACCGCGGGTGCGCTAACCCTTGCACCGCGGGTGCGCTCCTTTATAGACCGCGGGTGCGCTCTGGTCTCTGCCCAAACACCGTAGGTACGCTTCCTCTTAGACCGCGGGTGCGGTCACCCTACTGTCCAAATACCGCGGTGGGCAGTAGCTTCTCTGGAGCGGGTGCACTGTCACCTGAAGCCAACAATAAACTTTGCATCTAAAAATCGAATCGCAACATTGCTTCTCCTCATAATCTGGCAACACTCCCAACAAGAAAGTTTCACCTCTATATCTATTCTAACCACCCCTATTGGCCTCATATCAATTGGCTCAACATACAAATTACCATGAATTAAACCACAACGACTCTACAATAAAACCACATAACAAGTATAACCAACAATACTATAAACCATAAATCACAACTCTTAAATCAAAACTATACTTAATCTTAACCAAGGAGTCAATAAACACAAGAAATCTTAAACCTTACCGTTCACCAAGCTTGGATATTACAAAAGGGATCAGTAGTGCCAGAAAATTCCTTCGGCCCTAGCCTCTGGAACTTATCATAAATATCCTGGGTGGCCTAGGTGCTTGCTGTAACTGGTGTAACTGTAGCTGTAACTGCTGCTGCTGTAACTGTTGCTCGAATAGACGAGCCATCCCTTCGAAAGCACGAGTAGCAGTATCCCATGTTGGTGGTGGTGGAGGTGCATTCCCTTGATGGTTTACACTATTCTCGGCTTGATTCTCATTCACAGGGGCACGTCTAGGAGGCATTTTATCTGAACATTTTCCTAACATAACCAAGATGCATTTAAAATCTAAATTTCTATTCATGTGACATATCTTTATTCATCTAGAAATTTAAGTATAGAAAGCATATATACTCAAAAAGCTAGTAAACATGTAACGTAAACATATTACTCATGTCGTCATGCAGGTAACATCATACTGAATCATATAAAGCATGTAAAAACTTATAAATATGACGCTTGACGACTGATATTTCTGGAGCTGATGGTGGCACAACTCTTTACAGGACCTTTGCTCTGATACCAACTGAAACGTCCGCCTTTCTTAATTACTTAAAAAGTACTAGGAAATTTTTTTTAAAAAAAAGAACTAACATGAAACGGCCGACCACTCACATGTACTTAAAAATATTTTCGTTAAATATTTTGCACCAATTTAAATGTAAAACATCAACCAACTAATATTTGAAATCCAAAAAAAATAGTCAAAACACGAAACCGTCAATTTTGTTACCAACCTAAAAATCAATACACGTGAAAAGTACCATCTTCTCAAAAACCACTCAAAATCATAATTAAATAGTCTTAAAAAATCTTTTAATGTAAATCGTATTCATGAATCATAAGTGCGGAAAAAGTAGAAGCGTTGGTCCTCGGGTTGTGTGCACCTTCAGTCCAGTCAGGTCAACCATCAAGACTTCCCTCAAAATCACCTCCATCCATCACACAGAGTGAGTCTAAAGACTCAACACACCATAATCTTGATAACAAGTATATGTATAAAATCTCAAGCAACAGTGAAAATAATTTTATGTAAAAATAACATTTTCATGACATGCATAACATAAACCTCACTTGTTCCTTTGCCTCAATCATAACATGTATTCCTTTTATCATGAACATAAAAATTTTCCTTTATTGAATTCTGATCGTTAATTGTGACTTTTCTCAACCTCAAAAAGTCGATGGATCAATCTACATGTAACCACAATACTGGGCGGCGGGGACATCAGCCACATAAAATCGTCAACTGAGCATTGGCCTATCTTCAATCATATCCTCATTAGTCACAATTACTTCACTTCCTTCAACAATTCATGTTTTCATCACTTGAAAAAATCATGCTTAAATATCATTTTTCTTTTGAAACCAAGCATTCAACATATATTTTAAATGTCAACCTTAAATCATAAAAAATCCATGGACATTTAAAAATCATAATTTAATCATTTATAATTTCATAAACATTTGAAATAATCATAATAGCATGAAATAGCATTCAGAGCACTGTCATGATGTTTCTTAATTTTTAGGTGTAAAAAGATCGTTTTATCCCTAGACACAAAATTCTTCGATTTTGACTTTTTCTTGAATTCATTGACTCTAATATGTCCCAAATAATTATTAAGTTTAAATCAAAATTTCCATAATTTTATTTAGCTTAAATACTAGACTTTTTAATTAATCATTAATTATTCGTTTTAAAGGCGTTTTAATCCCGAAAAATTTCAACTTCAATATAAAATTTCTAACTTAAAAACTTAGACTTTTTATATTATTTTGGCCCTCGTAAACCACGACTCGACCCCCATGAGCCGTGTTTCGATTAATTCAGAAAGGATCAAACCCTAGACCTACACTTGAGTCACCATCGAGCCATGATGGATTTTTGTCGAGCCAAGCTCGAGCCCTCTCAAGCCAACTTATATCCAGCCTCCCCCTGGACCCTACTGGACCCACATGACCCCATGAACCTGACCCTAGCCCCAACCGTGAGCCACAACCCCAGCTGAAACCCTCGGCCGAGAGTTCACCTTGGCAAGGACTCCTTAGCTTCGCTCCTAGGACCTAGCCGATGCCCCGACCCCTGAACCAACATGATGTGAACCCAACTAGGACCCTAAGGACTCACCCTAGCCCAACCCTGGAACCCCAAAACGAGCCAACTTCCCTGCGCGAGCCGCTGAACCCTGCGTGCTACACATGAAGCTCCCGGGTGGGAGTCCTAGCATGCTAGAACTCCTTCCCGAGCCCTGAACTCGAGTCCTATGTGGGATCCCGGTTTTCTACACGCCCAAACGCAGCGGAAGTTTTAAAAAAAAATTTATTTTGACAATCAAAATATATTTTGGGCGCTCGTATGATTTCATCATAAACATTCATAGGACGTTAGAATTATACCTTTGGTGAATGATTTCACTGGACTCCAACTAATCCGGTATAAACGGATTAGCTCTTGTTGATTCCCTACGAACTTTCTTCGATGAAATCCTCCTATCAAGTCCACGGCTAGATAGTGTGTTCCTCTTCTAATTTGCACTAGAAAATATAGAAGATGTTTCACGTAGGAGAAGAAAAATTGAGAGACGGCTCAAAGGTTTTTTTCTCAAAAGGAGGTGGCCAATTTTTTTCTTCTGGAGGATGCCATTCTCGAAACCTAGGTGGTGGGTGGCTAGGGTTTCTGTTTGCATGTGTTATTTATAATTCAATTAAACCCTAATTATATATTAACATTAATGGGCTTGATTTGATTAATTGGGCTAGTCCAAATAGTTTAATTAATTTAATCAAAGTCTATTAAAACTTTAATTATTTAATATGTTGGACTTGTACCCATACTAGCCCATTAAACATATTATCCACCATATTTAATTTATTAATTAATCAACTCAACTTTTGAGCTTAATAAATTAAATACATTATAAATTCAACATTTGAATTTATTATTTAAATTATAAATTCAACTACTTGAATTTACAGCACCTCCAAAATTTAATATTTAATAAATCTAACATTTGAGTTTAATAAATTAAATTCTCAAATTTCATAAATTCAACTACTTGAATTTATTCTCTCAAAATTTAATTATCATAAATTCAACTCCTTGAATTTACTATATAATATAAATTCAACTTCTTGAATTTATTCTCTCAACAGGAACAAACAATCAAGTACTTGTGTGACACTCAATGGTTCATGGATACAGCTAGCCGTGGGTTCACAACTCTTTGTGATTCAGGACATAATCTTTTATTCGGGCTTACCCTAGTTAGCCCCATTCTTTTCATCAACACCTTGATCAAGAATGTCAGAACTCATTTCTGATTGCACCCATCGGATCATGGTAAGAGCGTCTAGTAGCATCGCCCCATGATCCCCTAGGTATCACTGATAGTGCCTGCAAGAACCATTCGATTATGATTAACGTACAGTACGGTCCCTTCATCTCATATATCCCGATCGAATCTGCAACCATTGGTTCGTCGAGGGTTGCATATTAATTCGATAACTATGTGATAACTATAATAGTGGCATCGTGTGTACTATTTGGAGAACTCCTTCTCCAACGTACATCTCGTACTCTGGCTAGAGATTCCATGCACTATTATTTCATTAGATCACATAGGATATCCACACCCGTAGGTGAGCGGTGAATCCCCGACTACAATGCACTGGCTCCTATATGTGTCGCAACTGTACCCAACCTCGCCACCTGATGACTCTCTTGGAGCCGGTAAACAAGTCAAAGCACAGCCCTAGCATATAGAGCCTCAGTGTTGTCCCGGGTAGTAAGTACTAATGGTGTACAATCATAACCACGAACTTATCCTCTCGATGAATGATAACCACTTGGAAAGTTCGAGGGAGGATTGTTCGGTATAATCATCATATGACTACCCATCTGTATGTTTGGACATCTCTATGCCCTTACCAAGAAACGCAGTACACAACATCACAGATGCTAGTCTCGAGCTCAAGCGACCTTTATCCATGTTTTAGACGGCTGAATCGACTAGGAACGAATTTAGAATATGCAGTGTTTACAAATGAGTTTCAACATCGAATTACGATTCATTTGTATTAAAGCATAATCAAGGACTTTATCTATGCTGCTTGCATGGGTATACAGATAAAGTATAACGAAACCATTAAAAAGTAAATTATATTAAAACAAAGATTGTTTATTACACTTGAGTCAATAAATTCTCTAGCCAACCGTTGGCTTGCAGGGCATCTACTCTAACAATCTCCCACTTGCCCTAGAGCCAACTACCCTTAATTACATTCCTTCGCGATGCTTTTCAAACAATGGTCCTGGCAAGGGCTTTGTAAGTGGATCAACAACATTATCTGCAAAGGGGACTCTTTCAACTGATATGTCTCCTCTTCCCACTATCTCCCGTATGATGTGGAACTTCCTCAGTACATGTTTGGATCGCTGATGAGACCTTTTTGATGTCTCCATTGAGAAATGCAGTCTTTACATCCATTTTCCATATCTCATAGTCATACCATGATGCTATGGCTAGTAGTATTATAATGGACTTAAATATAGCAACTGGTGAAAATGTTTCCTCATAGTCAACTCCTTGCCTTTGAGTATAATATTTTGCAACCAGCCTTGCTTTGAAGGTCATTACATTCCCATTCGCCCCAAGTTTTCTTTTGTAGATCCATTTGCACCCTATAGGAACGATTCCCTCGGGTTGATCCACCGATGTCCAGACTCGGTTTGAATATATAGAGTCCATTTCTGACTGCATGGCTTCAAGCCATTTGGTTGAATCAGTATCAGATATTGCTTCCTTAAAGTTCATTGGATCATATCCAACAAAAGACTCATCATGGTCTTGTTCATGAAGAAGCGTATATCTAGCAGGTGGTCTAATAACCCTATCAGACCTTCTAAGAGCTTGTACTTCAACTACTGGTTGTTGGAGATTAGGTTCAACTACTATAGTTGAGGGAGTATCTTGAATTTCTACAAGTTCGATCATCTTGCCTTTTTCTATCTAATAGAAATTCCCTTTCATAAAGGTGGCATTTCTTGAAAACAAACACTTTTGCTTCATTGGGATGATAGAAATAATATCCAACAGAATTCTTTGGATATTCTACAAAGTAGCACAAAGTGGATCTACTATCCAATTTGTTTCCCACTGTCTGCTTCACGTAAGCAAGACATCTCCATATTCTCAAGTAAGAATACTTGGGAGGTTTCCCTATCCGTATCTCATATGGTGTTTTATCCACTGCTTTAGTATGGACATTGTTCAACAACATTGCCGCAGTTTCAAGCGCAAAGCCCCAAAACGATGTAGGCAATTCAGTGAATCCCATCATTGATCGAACCATGTCCAACAAGGTTTGCTTACAATGTTCAGAAACACCATTCAATTGTGGTGTTGCTGGTGGAGTCACTGTGAGAGAATCTCGTTCTCTTTTAGATAACCCAGAAATTCAGCACTTAAGTATTCTCCACCTCGATCAGATCGAAGTGCCTTAATACTTCTTTCTTGCTGATTTTCTACTTCAGATCTGAATTCTTTGAACTTTTCAAATGCTTCAGATTTGTATTTTATCAAATAAACACACCCATACCACGAATGGTCATCAGTAAAGGTAATGAAGTAGGATTGCCCATATCCTGTGCTAACAATTAGTGGGCCACAAATGTCTGTGTGGATCAAATCCAATAGACCATGCGCACGTTCCACGTTTCCATCGAATGGAGTCTTGGTCATTTTTCTTTTCAGACAGGACTCACGGGTAAGTATAGAATTTATGTCTGACAAATCAAACATGCATTCTCCCACTAGCTTGTGCATCCTTCTTTAAGAAATGTGACCTAGTCTAGCGTGTCATATTTGTGCGGGATTTGGATCATCTAACTTTCTTTTGTTTGTTGTTGAAATCCTGTTTACTTGGACATTCATTCATCAATTCCAGAACATTTCTGGCTCATATAACTTCTTATGTCCGGACTTCTTGCAGTGAAATATGTTCTGACTTATCGGGCTTTGTAGGCCTTTTAAGTGTCTTTCGGAGTTTGCCTCTTATTGGGTTTTTTCTTGTGAGGGGCAGAACATTTCTTTCCCTTACATTGCGGGCCACTTTTGTTCCTTACAACAAGCCCAACTAGGAAACAACATTTTCCTATTTTATGATGACTTCATAAGTCATAAGCATGTTGAATAGCTCTTCAAGGCTATCATCAATTTTATTCAAATTGAAGTTCAACATAAACCCGTCAAATGAGAAAGAGAATGACAACAAATTGATTGTCATGAAGTAACTTATTAGGAATCACCTATTCCAGGCCCACCACTTTCTCATTAAACCCAATCATATATACACCACGCTCATGGACCAAAGCCCCATCTTGCATTCGTGTAGTCATGAGCTTTTAAAAGTGGTGTGCATCACTGTACGAGTTTCATGTACTATGCAACTCTTGCATGTGTATTCGAATGTCAGCAGCATTCAACATTTTCTCAAACTGTCCCTACAGTTCATTTGACATAGAAGCGAGCACATCACACTTTAGCTTGCACAATATGGTCCCACCATCTTGCATGCATTGTCAGTTCAACAAGACTGACATTAGTGTGTATGTCATTTTCTCCGAATTCAGAACAATTTTCCCAACCAGTCTTGAAAATTAGATTCGGTTAGCTTGTTAATAACAAAATTGGATTATGTGACGAAATCGAAAAATATACTGATATGGAAACAGAATAATTGTTGCTGATTATTTTAAAATAATTTTAAGATATAAAAAATGGATTTTTATTTTATAAATTCCCTCCCACTATTTTGACATTTCCACCACCCTCTGATGAAAAAGGAAAATCGTATTTCCTTAGTAGGCACGTAGAGTCCAATTAGCCAATTATAATCCCGAATAATATCAGCCAATTATAATTTCTAAAAGGTAGTGTCCAATTGCATCCCTATGCAACCTCCGCGTGTTTTGCCTCAAGTTTAATAAGGACCCAATAATATGACGTCGTTTATTTTCGCGTGTCAAACCAACCCATCAATATTGAATTGTAGTAGACGGTCGACATGATTTCCCCCAATATTATGAGCCGAAGTCATGGGAGTTCCACTCAATTCACATCATATGTCCGGTGGAAGCCACAGCTTTCCGGCGTACAGGCCTCCCCAATAATATGAACCAGACACTGTCCGCGGGTAGCGATCAACATGAAACCACGGTTGATGGAAGGCAAGGAAAAATTAAACTCCTTTAATTTTTACTTTTTCGGTTTGATATAAATTTTGAATCTTATTCAAAATGAGGGATTTTAATTTTAAAATTGTCTCATCATTTTAATTTAAAAATCGCGTGCCACGAGTTTGTATGTTTGCCGGATTCATGCAACTATATTATATAATAATATACATACATGCATACTACTATATATCGCATATATATCATAATATGACATTTAACAATAAATAAGGATGATCGATCGCCAACACTATTAGATCCATGTGAGCCAGACATGGATCCATGTCCAAAACCTAGGTGAATACAGGGATGCAAATGCAACAATTACAAGAGCTTCCAATATTTTACATGTCTTCATCATTTTCATCGGACCCACCATCTTCCAGTCTTGATCTCCCACTATTTCTAATAATTACATTTAAATAGCCATGGCACATAAGGGATACATCTCATGGGGTGGGAACGAGCCATAAACCAGGCTCACTTTAATAATATCAAATATTAATAAAAAACCGAATAAAACAGTAACATACACCTAACATACACCTAACATATTGGTCAAGGCTCTCGATCATCTTTCATGCATTTAATATCAAATATTAACATCAATTTAATTAAACAATTTAATTAATTGATAAATCATATATCTAATAATTTTATCACTAACCACCACAATTATTAAAGGATTTAATAAATTAAATAAACTCCTTTATTTAATTTCCAATTAAATCAATAATAATTGATTTCTTGTTGTAAGGCCCGAGATTATATCGCTTTAATCCGAGATTATTTAATTTACGAATTTTGGAATGATGAATTAGATTCCACGGTTTTTGTTTTTAATTAGGATTGAAATTGAATTAAAAGATTGAGCGGGGGCCGATTTGCAAATAGTGAACAGTTGAGGGACTAAAGTGCAATTAGCACTTGAGTGGACACTTGTCACACCATGCAATGATATATATATACTTTACAAATTTCTTTCATTCTCCAGAAGCAAAAATCGAGATTTCCATATAAAAGTTCTCAAATTCTTGTCGAAGCCTAGAAACTCGATTGTGCAAAATCCGTCCGTCTGATTTTGAATCCGACTTCGGTACTGTGTTAATATCAACGCAGGCTACAACTGGACGTAAGTTTTACCACGTTTTGACATGTTTTGAAAAGATAATGTTGTAGGAATTTGATATAATTCATATATGCTGTTCTTGACATGTTAGACATCGTAGAATCGAAGTCAGATCAGAAAACGGATCGATTCTGGAATTGTTATGATTTTCTGATTATATTGATTGGGAATTGAATAGATTTGTATTATATACTGATTACAAGTTGTGTCGAATATGGATTGTAACTGTTATCTGGCGATGTGGTATTGACGGGGATACTGAGTTTGTACCGTTATGCCGATGATTTGAATTAAATCCAGATTAATCAGTTTCAGTGTTGAATTGAGATAGAAATATTGATATTAGTATTCTCGATATTTCATTTCAGATTTGCATAGACAGTCTTGAGTTCAGAATTGAGATTACTTCAGACCGAGACTACAAACGAAAGGTATAAGTCAATGTGTATTGGGAGATCGACTTAAGTCGGTTTAGACTTGAGTTTTCTTAAATCACATACTTTATTTTATTGCATTGATATTTGCATGTATTTGATTAATATACTTGTTCTCTTGATATATAGACAACAGGTATTAGTCGAGTAATCTTATGAAAGAAGTGCCTAATAGTGGTGGGATCGCCACGGGCACATTGCACTATGTCATGAGATAGGGTATTGGAGGTAGTGCCATAGTCTGTCACCGGATAATTGGCTATCGATGTGGATAGAATTATAGGTCCTTCTATTACTGGTGATCGGTACTGTATCGATGGGAATAGAATTATAACTTCTTCTATTACTGTTGATCGATGTCATATCGATGTGGATAGAATCGGAGTTTCTTCTATTACTGGTGATCGATACTATACCGATATGGATAGAAACAGAGCTTCTACTATTACTGGTGATCGATACTATATCGACGTGGATAGAACTGGAGTCTTTTCTATTACTGTTGGTCGATATGGAATGCCAATGTCTGGAAACCGGGATCCCTAGGCTAGGATTGAGTCTAGTCTGAGTCGTGGAGTCACGAGCATTTTCGACAGTTTGACATTGATTATATTTTAGCTTTTGATATATATTGCTGTTATCTGCCCATGCTTTTATGTTTATCATATGATTGCATGTTTCGTTGATTTATACTGGGATTATATTCTCACCAGAATTATCCGGCTGTTGTCTTGTTTGTATGTGTACATGACAACAGGTGGGACATGATCAGGGTCCAGGAGATGAGGAGAGATCAGGATTAGAGTTGAGGCTCCGGACTTTGATTATGATGTATAATAGGTTTAAAACACTTGACATTAGTTGTTAAACCTTAGTTTAGTTGAATGCGTGCAGTACAGGACTTGTATTGTATTTTATACTGATATGTATATGAGTTTGATTTCACTACGTTTCGCATTTAAAAAAAATTTAGACCCTGTTTTATAATTGATTAATTAGTCCCAATGATGATTAAGAACTTGATTAGCGTACGGGTCCCCACAACAGGTGGTATCAGAGCGATAGATCCTTGAGACTGAGTTAGAAGCTAGTGAACGGGGTAGATTGAAGTTTTCTTTCATACTTTTGATTGCTAGCATGAATTCCTGTTTTAATACATGTTCCTGAATATCTGATTTTGATATGGTATTGTGTATTATTTGGAATGGATCAGCTGTAAGATGATCCGAGTAAAATTGAAACTGATATGTGGTAGTTGGAAGTACTAACCTCTTCGATTATCAGATATGCCTCCGAGAAGAGTACCTGAACAGGGTAGTACATCGAATCCTCCCATGGATGTGACAGCTACTCCCATGGAGAAATTGTTGAAAAAGTTTCAGTCATTCCATCCACCGACTTTGAAAGGTACGGAGAATTCCGTGGAATGTGAAAGTTGGTTGGACGATATTGAAATGATGTTCGAATCTTTGGAGTATACTGATGAAAAGAGGGTGAAACTGATCGGACACCAGCTGCATGACGTTGCCAAAAACTGGTGGATCACGATGAAACGGGCATTAGAACAACGAGGTACGGCCATTAACTGGAATGTGTATAAGGCTGAATTTTATCAAAGGTTCTTTCCAGTTTCATATAGGAAGGACAAGGGAGCCGAGTTTGCCAACTTGAGACAGGGCCAACTAAATATCGAGGAATACGTGGCCAAGTTCTCTACTCTGCTCCGATTTGCTCCTCATGTGGCTGAACATGATGAGGCCGTTGCAGACCAGTTTATAAATGGCCTAAATCTGAAATCTTTACCTTGGTGAATATCGAGAGGCCAAACAATTTCACCGATGCCTTGAATAGAGCCAAGGGAGCCGAAGCCGGTCTGATGAGACAGAAAGAAGCTTCGTTTGTGCCTTCAGCACCGGGATCACAGCTGCCTCCGCCAGCTCCTCTATTTGAGAGCGGCAGTGGTAGTGGGAAGAAAGACTTCCTGAAAGCTAAGGGGAAGAAATTCAAGAAAGCTGGAAGTAGCTCATCCAGTTCGAGTGGCTCTAGACAGACTGGTCAGGGCCAGAGTTATACAGGACCCTACTGTGGCACTTGTGGAGGGAAGCATTCCACTGAGCAGTGCCGAGGAGTGTTCGGCAACTGCCGTATTTGTAAACAGCAAGGACACTTTGCCCGAGTATGTCCACAGCAAGGTGCTCAGGGATCCCAGGCCGCTGAGTCATCTGGATCAGTGGCTCAGACAGGAAGACAATCTTCTGCCGTTCATTCCTTTCAGCCAGCACCGTCTACTCAGTCACGGCAGAAGCCAGGAAGGAGCCAGACAGCGAGCCAGCCTCCTAGACAGCAGGCCCGACTATTTTCTTTGACTGAGGAGCAGGCACAGGATGCACCTGATGATGTCGTGGCAGGAAACTGTTTTATTTCTGGTTATCCTGCATATGTATTGATTGATACTGGTGCATCACATACTTTTATTTCTGAGAGGTTTGCATTGAGTCAGGCGTTACCTATTGAGTCATTGTCTGCGGTAGTGTCTGTTTCTTCGCCATTAGGGACATGTTTGATGTCAGTGAAATCTGTTAAATCTAGTATATTGCAGTATGATGGGCATGAGATTGAGTTGGAATGTATTGTGCTTGGGATATCTGATTTTGATTGTATTATCGGTATCGATACGTTGACCAAGTACAGGGCTACAGTCGATTGTTTCCACAAAATTGTTCGATTCAGACCTGAGATGGCTGAGGAGTGGAAATTTTATGGTAAGGGTTCTCGTGCCAGAATTCCTTTGATATCTGCTATGAATATGACTCGATTGTTGCAGAAAAGAGCGGATGGATTTCTGGTTTATTCAGTTGATTTATTGAAATCGAGTCCATCATTGGCGGATTTGCCAGTGGTGTGTGAGTTTGCTAATGTCTTTCCAGATGAGATTCCTGGATTGCCTCCGATACGAGAGATCGATTTCAGTATTGAATTGATGCCAGGAACAGTTCCGATTTCGAGAGCTCCGTATAGGATGGCACCAATTGAGTTGAAAGAGTTGAAAGAATAGTTGGAAGATTTACTGGCCAAGGGGTATATCAGACCTAGTGTATCTCCTTGGGGTGCTCCAGTACTGTTCGTGAGGAAGAAGGATGGGTCGATGAGACTTTGTATCGACTACCGGCAACTGAACAAGGCAACGGTAAAGAATAAATATCCATTGCCTCGCATTGATGATTTATTTGATCAGTTGCAGGGTTCTTCGGTGTATTCCAAGATCGATTTGAGATCTGGATACCATCAACTGAGAGTCAGGGATTCTGATATCTCAAAGACAGCATTCAGAACCAGGTATGGACATTATGAGTTTATTGTCATGCCATTTGGTTTGACGAATGCACTGGCGGTATCTATGGGATTGATGAACCGCGTCTTTCAGAAATATTTGGATGATTTTGTTATCATATTCATTGATGATATATTGATTAATTCAAAGAATATGATCGATCATGCTGATCATCTGACTGTGTTGCGAATTTTGAGGGCAGAGAAACTGTATGCTAAATTGTCGAAATGCGAGTTCTGGTTGAAACATGTAGTATTTCTGGGTCATATTATATCCGGAGATGGGATATCAGTTGATCCCAGTAAGGTTGAGGCAGTGATTTCTTGGCCGAGACCGACATCTGTACCAGAAATACGCAGTTTTATAGGTTTTGCAGGTTATTATCGCCGATTCATTAAAGATTTTTCGAGTATTGCCAAACCGATTACACAGTTGACTCAGAAAAATGCTCCGTTTGTTTGGTCTGAGGAATGTGAGACCAGTTTTCTCGAATTGAAGAAGAGATTAACCGGTGCGCCTGTGTTGACGATTCCTTCAGGTACTGGTGACTTTGTTGTTTATTGTGATGCATCTCACCGCGGATTGGGTTGTGTGTTGATGCAGTGAGGACATGTTATCGCTTATGCCTCGAGACAACTAAAGCCCCATGAATCTCGTTATCCAATTCATGATCTTGAATTGGCAGCCATAGTCTTTGCTTTGAAAATATGGCGACATTACCTTTACGGTGAGAAATTCAAATTTATTCTGATCACAAAAGCTTGAAATATCTGTTTTCACAATCCGAATTGAATATGAGGCAGCGAAGATGCCTGGATTTACTGAAATACTTCGATTGTGAAATCAAATACTATCCGGGAAAATCTAATGCAGCAGCCGATTTACTGAGTCGAAAGGTATGTTCTTTATCCTTATCGACGATAGGTGTCTCAAATTTGATTGAGGACTGCTGTTTGTCTGGATTAGTATTTGAGACAGATCGGAGACCTATGAGATTATATACTATTCAAACTGAACCAGAGCTTATTTTGAGAATTAAAGCAGCTCATAAAAGTGATCAGAATATACAGAAGTCGATTGATATGGTTAAAGCGGGACATCGATCGGAATATCAGGTGCAAAATGGCATTTTGTATGTGAATAATCGCCTTGTTGTGCCGAATGTTTCGGATTTAAGACAGTGAATACTGTCAGAAGCGCACAACAGTCGTTTTAGCATTCATCCTGGTGGCAGGAAAATGTATAATGATTTGAAGACACAGTATTGGTGGAAACAAATGAAATCTGATGTTACTAAATTTGTAGCCAAGGGTCTGAATTGCCAACAGGTGAAAGCTGAGAGGAAGAAACCAGGGGGATTGTCACAGAGTTTGTCCATTCCTGAATGGAAATGGGATCACATTTCCATGGATTTTGTGACACATTTGCCCCGTTCCTCCCGAGGTTATGATGCGATTTGGGTCGTGATTGATCGATTGACCAAATCAGCATGCTTTATTCCATATAAAATGACGTACAGGTATGACCAAATGGCAGATATCTATGTCAAGGAAGTTGTTAGACTGCACGGAGTGCCGAAGTCGATTGTCTCCGACCGTGATCCTCGGTTTACTTCGCACTTCTGGCAGAGTCTGCAATAAGCCCTAGGTACGAAATTACATTTGAGTACCGCATATCATCCACAGACTGACGGACAGTCAGAACGTACAATTCAGACATTGGAAGATATGCTGAGAGCTGTAGTGCTTGATTTTAGTACTAATTGGCAAGATGCATTGCCTCTTTATGAGTTTTCGTACAACAACAGCTATCAAACGAGTATTGAAATTACACCCTTTGAAGCGTTGTACGGAAAGAAGTGTCGATCCCCGTTATATTGGGATGATATATCTGAAGTTCCTGAGACTGGACCTGATATGATCAGAGATATGACTGAAAAAGTGAAACTGATTCAGAAGAAAATGAAGGCAGCCCAGGACAGACAAGCCAAATATGCTAACCTTCGACGACGACCGTTGGTATTTGAGGCTGAAGACCGAGTGTTCCTGAAGATTTCGCCTTTCAGGGGTGTTGTCCGATTTGGGAAGAAAGGGAAATTGTCTCCACGATATGTTGGTCCTTATGAGATTCTCAAGAAGATAGGAGATCGAGCCTATCGACTAGCATTGCCGCCTTCATTATCTGGAATACATGATGTTTTTCATGTATCTATGCTGCGGAAGTATTTCCCTGATGATTCTCACATTATGCAGCCAGACAAGGCAGAACTTGATGAAAATCTGAGTTATATTGAAAAATCGATCCGGATTATCGATCGTAAAGAAAAACAACTCAGAACAAAGATGATTCCGTTGGTGAAAATACAATGGACTCGTCATGGCGTTGAAAAAGCTACTTGGGAGATTGAATCAGATATGAGACAAGAATTCCCAGCATTATTTCACTGATGTAAATTTCTGTTCAGTTTTTTTACATTCCTTCTTAATGATATGATTTGACTATCTGTGATTTCGAGGACGAAATCATGTCTCAGAGGGGGAGAATTGTAAGGCCCGAGATTATATCGCTTTAATCCGAGATTATTTAATTTACGAATTTTGGAATGATGAATTAGATTCCACGGTTTTTGTTTTTAATTAGAATTGAAATTGAATTAAAAGATTGAGCGGGGGCCGATTTGCAAATAGTGAAAAGTTGAGGGACTAAAGTGCAATTAGCACTTGAGTGGACACTTGTCACACCATGCAATGATATATATATACTTTACAAATTTCTTTCATTCTCCAGAAGCAAAATTCGAGATTTCCATATAAAAATTCTCAAATTCTTGTCGAAGCCTAGAAACTCGATTGTGCAAAATCTGTCCGTCTGATTTTGAATCCGACGTCGGTACTGTGTTCATATCAACGCAGGCTACAACTGGACGTAAGTTTTACCAGTTTTGACATGTTTTGAAAAGATAATGTTGTAGGAATTTGATATAATTCATATATGATGTTCTTGACATGTTAGACATCGTAGAATCGAAGTCAGATCAGAAAACGGATCGATTCTGGAATTGTTATGATTTTCTGATTATATTGATTGGGAATTGAATAGATTTGGATTATAGACTGATTACAAATTGTGTCGAATATGGATTGTAACTGTTATCTGGTGATGTGATATTGACGGGGATACTGAGTTTGTACCGTTATGCCGATGATTTGAATTAAATCCAGATTAATCAGTTTCAGTGTTGAATTGAGATTGTAATATTGATATTAGTATTCTCGATATGTCATTTCAGATTTGCAGAGACAGTCTTGAGTTCAGAACAGAGATTGCTTCAGACCGAGACTACAAACGAAAGGTATAAGTCAATGTGTATTGGGAGATCGACTTAAGTCGGTTTAGACTTGAGTTTCCTTAAATCACATACTTTATTTTATTGCATTGATATTTGCATGTATTTGATTAATATACTTGTTCTCTTGATATATAGACAACAGGTATTAGTCGAGTAATCTTATGACAGAAGTGCCTAATAGTGGTGGGATCGCCACGGGCACATTGCACGATGTCATGAGATAGGGTATTGGCGGTAGTGCCATAGTCTGTCACCGGATAATTGGCTATCGATGTGGATAGAATTATAGGTCCTTCTATTACTGGTGATCGGTACTGTATCGATGTGAATAGAATTATAACTTTTTCTATTACTGTTGATCGATGTCATATCGATGTGGATAGAATCGGAATTTCTTCTATTACTGGTGATCGATACTATACCGATGTGGATAGAAACAGAGCTTCTTCTATTACTGGTGATCGATACTATATCGACGTGGATAGAACTGAAGTCTTTTCTATTACTGTTGGTCGATATGGAATGCCAATGTCTGGAAACCGGGATCCCTAGGCTAGGATTGAGTCTAGTCTGAGTCGTGGAGTCACGAGCATTGTCGACAGTTTGACATTGATTATATTTCAGCTTTTGATATATATTGCTGTTATCTGCCCATGCTTTTATGTTTATCATATGATTGCATGTTTCGTTGATTTATACTGGGATTATATTCTCACCAGAATTATCCGGCTGTTGTCTTGTTTGTATGTGTACATGACAACAGGTGGGACATGATCAGGGTCCAGGAGATGAGGAGAGATCAGGATTAGAGTTGAGGCTCCGGACTTTGATTATGATGTATAATAGGGTTAAAACACTTGACATTAGTTGTTAAACCTTAGTTTAGTTGAATACGTGCAGTACAGGACTTGTATTGTATTTTATACTGATATGTATATGAATTTAATTTCACTACGTTCCGCATTTAAAAAAAAAAATTAGAGCATGTTTTATAATTGATTAATTAGTCCCAATGATGATTAAGAATTTGATTAGCGTCCGGGTCCCCACACTTGTAAAAGCTCATTTTTACCATAAATAATTAAAATCATATTCTAATTATTTATTTCACAAGAAAATTATTAATTTTCTAAAAATCAATTTTTCTAAATAAAAATTGAACCAATTTCAAAAATGTCAATTTCACCCAAAAATTTTAAAATTCAGAAAATTGCACCCTGGGACCAAACAATTCAGGCCCAACATCCAGCACGGTTCCCGAGACGATCCCGGGCAGCCGCCCTCGCTGCCCGCCCGCTGCCCCAACGTTTCGGGCAGGGGCGGCACTCCTGTGCGCACAGGCGCACAGGCGAGCGCGGCGCCGCGCGCAGCGTGCGGACGTTCTGCACGCCACGCTGCGTAGTGCGCCGCCCGGTGCGTGCAATTTGCGCGCGCGTTGCGGGTCTCTGCGCGCACGCTGCGCGCTGGCCGTGCACGCACGATGCGCGCCCCGTGCGCGACCCTGCGCGCACGGGCTTCCCGGAACAGTTCCGGGCAGAAACAAAAATATATATTTTTTTTTTGTTTTCTAGAAAATAAAATTTTCTTGGTGCTAAATTTTCTGAAAAATTTTCTTGTGTGGTTAGAAAAAAATTATTCTATATGATTTAAAATCATACGATATAGAGAACCTGGCTCTGATACCACTGTTGGATCCCGGTTTTCTACACGCCCAAACGCAGCGGAAGTTTTAAAAAAAAATTTATTTTGACAATCAAAATATATTTTGGGCGCTCGTATGATTTTATCATAAACATTCATAGGGCGTTAGGATTATACCTTTGGTGAATGATTTCACTGGACTCCAACTAATCCGGTATAAACGGATTAGCTCTTGTTGATTCCCTACGAACTTTTTTCGATGAAATCCTCCTATCAAGTCCACGTCTAGATAGAGTGTTCCTCTTCTAATTTTCACTAGAAAATATAGAAGATGTTTCACGTAGGAGAAGAAAAATTGAGAGACGGCTCAAAGGTTTTTTTTCCTCAAAAGGAGGTGGCCAATTTTTTTCTTTTGGAGGATGCCATTCTCGAAACCTAGGTGGTGGGTGGCTAGGGTTTTTGTTTACATGTGTTATTTATAATTCAATTAAACCCTAATTACATAATTAACATTAATGGGCTTGATTTGATTAATTGGGCTAGTCCAACTAGTTTAATTAATTTAATCAAAGTCCATTAAAACTTTAATTATTTAATATGTTGGATTTGTACCCCTACAAGCCCATTAAACATATTATCCACCATATTTAATTTATTAATTAATCAACTAAACTTTTGAGCTTAATAAATTAAATGCATTATAAATTCAACATTTGAATTTATTATTTAAATTATAAATTCAACTACTTGAATTTACAGCACCTCCAAAATTTAATATTTAATAAACCCAACATTTGAGTTTAATAAATTAAATTCTCAAATTTCATAAATTCAACTACTTGAATTTATTCTCTCAAAATTTAATTATCATAAATTCAACTCCTTGAATTTACTATATAATATAAATTCAACTTCTTGAATTTATTCCCTCAACGGGAACAAACAATCCAGTAATTGTGTGACCCTCAATGGTTCAGGGAACAGCTAGCCGTGGGTTCACAACTCGTTGTGATTCAGAACATAATCCTTTATTCGGGCTTACCCTAGTTAGCCCCATTCTTTTCATCAACACATTGATCAAGAATGTCAGAACTCATTTCTGATTGCACCCATCGGATCATGGTAAGAGCGTCTAGTAGCATCGCCCCATGATCCCCTAGGTATTACTGATAGTGCCTGCAAGAACCAGTCGATTATGATTAACGTACAGTACGGTCCCTTCATCTCATATATCCCGATAGAATCTGCAACCATTGGTTCATCGAGGGTTGCATATTAATTCGATAACTATGTGATAACTATAATAGTGGCATCGCGTGTACTATTTGGAGAACTCCTTCTCCAACGTACATCTCGTACTCTGGCCAGAGATTCCATGCACTATTATTTCATTATATCACATAGGATATCAACACCCGTAGGTGAGCGGTGAATTCCCGACTACAATGCACTGGCTCCTATATGTGTCGTATCTGTACCCAACCTCGCCACCTGATGATTCTCCTGGAGCCGGTAAACGAGTCAAAGCACATCCCTAGCATATAGAGCCTCAGTGTTGTTCCGGGTCGTAAGGACTAATGGTGTACAATCATAACCACGAACTTATCCTCTAGATGAATGATAACCACTTGGAAAGTCCGAGAGAGGGTTGTTCGGTATAATCATCATATGACTACCCATCTGTATGTTTGGACATCTCTATGCCCTTACCAAGAAACGCAGTACACAACATCACAGATGCTAGTCTCGAGCTCAAGCGACCTTTATCCATGTTTTAGGCGGCTGAATCGAATAGGAACGAATTTAGAATATGCAGTGTTTACAAATGAGTTTCAACATCGAATTACGATTCATTTGTATTAAAGCATAATCAAGGACTTTATCTATGCTGCTTGCATGGGTATACAGATAAAGTATAACGAAACCATTAAAAAGTGAATTATATTAAAATAAAGATTGTTTATTTTACTTGAGTCAATAAATTCCCTAGCCAACCGTTGGCTTGCAGGGCATCTACTCTAACATCCTAGCCCTAGCTAACCCCTGGACTCAAGCTGTGACCAAGCAAAACACTTACTTCCCAAAACGAGCCCTCAAACCCATGTGACATATTTTCGAACCAAGTTGTTTCCCTTATTCTTGCATCGTATATGGTGTGTCTTTGGACTCTATAAGACTTGTAACAATCCCTTTTATCTTTTTCCTAATCATAGCAGTCTCTAGCATGGTTCGCCGGAACGGGAACGGCCTTTGCCGTTCCACAGTTTCGGGGTGGGTGGGTAGATGTCTTGTAACGGCGTTTCGTATACCGAAAACGGCGATATAACGGTGGAAAACGGAGAAGGAACGGTGGAACGGAATGGGAACAAAATTCGCGACGGTTTTGTCTTGAACCGTCGTTACTAGCGACGGTTTAATGTATATAGCGACGGTTTTATTTAACTGTCGCTGAGATCGGCGACGGTTTTAATAAACCGTCGCTAATATAGCGACGGTTTTATTAAAACCGTCGCTAATATAGGAACCATAGGGTGGAAATCAATTTTCTCCACCGAATCCCGAAGAAGAATACACTAATGATTTTGTTCCTCCACGTCATTTCTCATGGTATTAGTCTCGATGATATAACATTTACAGGTACTTTTCTATAGAAATGTTTGTTTTCATCATCTATATGGCATGGTGTTGGACGTCATGGTCCCGAGTATAGATCTTCAACTACAGCTGATAGTTCTACTGTGTATCGTGGATTCGGATACTATAATCGTCGTGACGAAACACTATTACAAAATCAATCATCCCATTCTAATGATATTTCGTCATCTCAATCTAATCAATATCCCTATGGACAATCACGTCAATATCCAAATGTTCGAAATCAATTTAATCTACGAGATAGTGATGAAGAATATAACAATGATCTCGCTCCTCCGCGTCATTCTTCATGGTATTAGCTGTGGTATGTTATAATTTTTAGTGTGTATTTTCTTATAGTGCTATTATTGTAAAATAGTTTTGTATTCATCTATTAATTTGTAATAACTTTATATATTTTATTTTTTTAGTATGATGTAATTTATATTTACATTTTTTTACCAATTTTTTGAATTTATTAATTTTTTTATACAACCGTTCCGCAACATAACATTGGAACTGGAACGGTCGTTGCCGTTCCAAGCACCGCAACCGTTCCGGCGAACCATGGTCTCTAGAATAGCTTCAAAACATGAGTTTGGACATGAAAACATGAGATTAACGGATGAGTGATCAATATTTAGAAAATAATAATATGCATACCATGATTTTCATACAAACGATAATTAAAACGATACTACGATATGATAGACGAGAAAAGGATATTTATGGCGTGCCTTTGCGTTTTAAACGCACGAATATTCGATGGCGATTGAGGAACGACGACAAGGAAGACCTTGGGCTGAATCCTTGAAGCTCTCTTCGAAAATTTCTTCCAAGTAATATGTGTGTGCAATCGTGTATGATGAGGAGATTTTTCAGAAAAAGAAGCATGTGTTTTTGTGATGGTTTAGGGTAGGATTTAACATTTTAAATATAACAAAATCAACTAACAAGGCTTAGGCCTAATAAGCACACAATTTAGGCCCATTAATCTCTATTAAAATTATAAAAATACTTTGTTTAGTAAGGTTTGTGAATTTAATAGTCGGGTTACCAAAACGTTTATATTTTGAAAAACCAACACTGATAAAATTTTTGTCCCGGCGTATAAAATCACATCAAAACTCTTTATTTTAAAAAATATGAAAAACCATCAACCATATATTAAATAATTAAAAATAATTATTTAGTAAAACATTTTTTTTCTATTTTTTAGCCCTCGATCTCCGTTCCTCGATCGCAGCTCGAATAATCCTTGAAATAAATTTTTATGCATAAAGGTAATAAAATCTTATTTAATATATAATCATGCATGTCACATAAAAAAATAAGCAATTATAGTCATTTTTCATATTTCCTAGATTTACATGTAGTTGGATTATGTCGTCTTAATTTGGACCTTTCATATAGGCTTCCATTCCAACGGTAATAATGAATGCATTAAATGATTCATATCCATTTGAATTGTTCTATCTTAGTGTGTCAACATTATTCTTACAATAGTACGATGTTGTAGTATGTTATGCGGCGCTCCTACTATTAGTTACAGCCTGTTGTGTACGATTTTTCGGTTTTTGGCTGAGCTAGCTGATAACTTGTCAAACTGATATCAGTTGTTTGATTTATGACTTATCAGTTGAACTGACTTAATGCATCTTGTTCAGTTCTAACTGATATAACAGTTGACTTTACTGATTCAGTTATCTTTGTTAAGTTCGATTTCATTCGATCTTTTAATTTATTAATCTTTAGTTCAGATGACTTCAGTTTGAATTACTTCAGTTTGAGTAGGTTCAGTTATATGAACTCAATTCAGTTGGCTTCAGTTCAGCTAATCAGTTCTGTAAATTTGTCAAACTCTGAAACCTTTAATTCTAACATTTTACGTACGTGTTATTGAGCCTAATGAGGTTGTTACTGGGCCTTTGGGCCAAGATATCTACACTTTAATATTTTAAACTTACGCCCATTATCCTAATTAATTATTATGCAAAAATTTCACTCCCAAAACCCTACCCCCACCTCCCCTCTCTCAGCCGCCCACCTATCAGAATTAGCAGCAGCTTTGGTTTTCTTTTTGCAAGAAAATTTCAGTAGAAGCTTGTCCAATCTCTCTGGTGCTCGTCTCTAGCTTCGTCGGTTCGAATTTTTTAGCTTTTTTATATCAAGGCACGCCCGATTCCTTTACTTTCTCATCTTTCACACCATTGTTATTGGAGTGATTATGCATGATAAATGTCGGATCAAATGTTTTGTATCGGTTTTTAACTTTTTTTCTTCCTGTATATATTGTTGTTTTCATGTATATCTCATTTTTTGACATGTCTTGCAAGGGGCTGCAAGGATCGAGGGTTAGAGGACTCAAATCACGTCTGGTTGATGATGTAAGCTCTAGGTTTAGAAGTGGATTGGTTGGTATGACGTGTCATATGACACCATATATGGGTCTTGGTTCCATGTGACCTCAAGTTTGGCTTGATGTAAGCAATGTAAGCTCGTCTCCTCAACAAAACGTGACTTTAAATAATAGGCGTGGGATGAGAATATCATCGTTCGATCTTGAAGAACAAAAGCTGCTGAAATTTGCAAAGAAGAAAGACAAGGATCTCCTAGATGTATGTATGATAATATTATCAACGAGCACAAATCGATAGTCTCAGGAGCTTGTTCATCTATCAACTTCATCGGTGGCTCATCTTCGTTTGATATTTCTTCCAAAACTTATTCAGATTGAGGCTCAACAGTTTCCTCATTCAATGACACGCGCTTGTTTACCATATCATTCTGTCGACTTATGATTATTTCAAGACTATTTCCCTTATCCTCATGATGCTCGAAAGGTTGGTCTGTAAAATCAGATTGGCTAATTTCTGGAGTGTATTGGTGGTTCCAAGTAGTGGACTACCAGTTGTTAGTGCTCCATTAAATACCCATCTTTGTGTAACTACATCCAAACCTTTAAGGAAAAGTCGAATAAGAACATAGTTAGAAAAATCATGATTCTTGAATATTGTTGCTAAATTATTGAATCTCTTCCATACTGCGTAGAATGACTCTCCGTTTTGTTGAGCAAAACTTGAGAATACTTGTCGATGAAACACCTCGAAGTATTTCACAACAAAAAGTTCTCAAATTCTTATTTTCTTGATGAGTCACCTGTACAAGAATAATAAGACATAAAAAATAATAATAACAAAACTAGAAAAAAAAAATTAACCTTGCATCGTTCCTCGGCAACGGCGCCAAAATTTGGTGTGCTGTCGTTGAGCCACCAAACTTAAATTCCTACTCTCTAAGTAAAACACTCTCTAAGTAAAATTAGTGTGATGGTGAGCAAGGTCGAATCCACAGAAAACGGGGGATGATTCCTTTCGAGTAAAATGCAAATAAAAAGGGATTTTTGTTGGATAAGAACAAAATAAAATATTAAAACTAAATTAGAAAGCAATAAAAATAAATAAATCTAAACGAGAATTAAATTACCAAACTCTGATTCAAGGGGATTTTCACTATTCAAGTGTGTCACTGTTCATCGGCTAACATATTATTTATTCATGCGTGCAGTTACAAGTAATTAACCTTAGAATTATAGGGATAGCCGCTAAAATCCTTGTGTTTTCCTAACTTAATTTACCAAACCCAGCATCCAGTCAAAATTTATCAATAATTAACTGGGCACGATAGCGTTCCATATTAATTAAAAATAACATTTTCGTTTTGTGAAAACAGTTAATCCTAAAATCTAACAACCGAGATAGCTGCAATTGATAGATCTAATTTCGTTGATTTATTTATATTAAATATTCTATGATAACACAACACACCTAATCTATCGCTATTCATGTACCAATCGTTCATGACAATTACGGATCACTGAATTCATGGATAGCAATAAAAAATTATATATCGAATTAAATTGTCAGATTAACCGAGATACAACTTTCATAGAATTAAATATAAATCAACAAATACTTGAACAAAACACGAATATTAAAATAAAGCATAAAAAGCCTCACAATGATAAAATTGAAATAGTATAATTATCCCTTGTATCAGAAATAAAACTTATCCTAGAGTTGTGGAGAGAAGTTGACAGAAAATCCTGCGCTTTTTTTCCTTCTCTTCACATAAGTTGTGGAGGAAGAATTCTTTTCCCTTGAGTGTTGAATCTTCTGCTGCGGCCTCTCTCTTTCTTCATGTTTTGTAGGTTATCAAAATGATGAAAAATGGGCCCAAAAAACATAAACCTAATCCTTAAAAATTAAAAGATACAAGAAAATATCCTCCAAGAATATAGAGTTTTTTATGGAAACAACTCTATCTTGTATTTCTTCTTTGATATAAAAATTATTTATCTCACTAGGCAGCCGAACAGCAGTCACAAGGCGTGATCACTCCTTGTCCAAAATCCACTTCTGAACAGCAGTCTGGTATTTTATTTAAATTGTTTTAATGCATTAAATATATGTTTATTTCATGAATATATGATTAATTATTTTAATGCATTTAATGCTTAAATATTGCATGATAGGATTTAATTAGTGAAATTTTTTTAAGTTCATGCATTAAGGTTTCTAAATGCATTTCACGCCCGAACGAAGAACGGAAACCAGATAATTTTCAGGAAAATTATTTTATTTCACGATTTATTTTTTATAAATTAATTTAAAACATTTTAAGTGTATTTTTTTGAAAATGGGAATTTTTGGGTATTTTTATCCGCGTGACTTTATTTTTATCGGTACGCAAATTTTATCAAATCGGGGAATTTTTTAATGGTTCGGTTAATATTTCCAAAATCTTTCCAACACGAAATATTTTTCGGTAGTGCGTTTGTATTTAATGGACCCACTTTTAGACTTATTGGGCTTAAACTCTTTTAAAAACTTTTAAAATACAATTGTGGCCCATTAACTTAGTATTATCACCTATATAATCCCACTAAACCTAATCACTCCACTCAGCCGCCCACCCCTCCAATTGGCCATTTCCTTCGTGATTTGCAGTACAAAAAAATTGGTGCCTCCATTCTCGATTCGGCCGTGTGTCTCCTTGCAATTTTCGTTCACAAGAAACCTCAGGCATGCCATGTATCTTTGTTTTGCATCTTACACGCCATATACATACTGATGTGCGCTATTTGTTATGTGAAAAGTTTGATCAAGTTTCAAGCATGATACATTTTCGGTTTGCATGAGATTTTTGGTTTCTTTTTTGCATAGTTGCTTACGTTTTCTGATATGTGGTGCAAGGGGGCTATTGTATAAGGTTTTCAAGGTCCTTTACATATCGGGACTGCGAGGCATAGGCGCTGGAATGGGAAGTGATCTGGTTTGGTTGATAGCGTGAAGGGCTGTGAAGATCGGGACGATGGTGCAGGGGTTCGGTCCTTGTTTCTGCCACGCCAGGTGAGCGAGGGCTTTCTCCAGCCCTGGACCAGACCCTGGTGGGTCTGAGTCAGGGTCTGTAATGGCTCAAGCCACGCTGGAAAGGAGGGAACGAGCAATCGAATAAGGGTGAGATGGGTTACCGCGGTAGGAGATCCTTGGTGATTCACAGTTCTTAGAGGTTTCCAGTGTGCATGGGGGCAGGTTTGTGGGTCTGGTAGGTACCTTAGGATCTGGTCTAGGTCCATGTTAGGTGGGTTCAGAGCTGGTGCATCGGGGATTAGCTGATGGAGTGAAATTTGGAAAAGGTATGCACGAGGTGGTGACTTGTGAGAGGACCGAGAGTTTTTGCTCAGTGCTGGAAGCTTCAACCGTGAATTTAGAGTCTTAATGACATTGTTTTAGGATTATTCTAGTGTTTATAAATTATGGTAAAAAGTTGGGAGAGTTTTACTTATTTTTCAGATCGATTCGGGTTAAAACCGGGACACCGGTCCAAGTTTAAAAACGAATCGGTTAAGTTCGGATTTTGGCTCGAGTTTACTTCTAGGAATGCTTTTAAAATGTTTTGGGACATTTCAAGGAGTTTGATAAGCTTCGGGTCAATTTTATAGGTACAGGGGTGAAATGATAATTTTTAGGTTTCCGGGGGCAAAATGGTCATTTTTGCACCCGGTGTGAGATTTTGATCCTGGCAGCGACCTGAGCACAAATTTATGATAATTTAAATTTTTATGCATCATGATCACGATTTTTAAGATTTTTTGAAGATATATGTCGCATGCTTGATTTAAGAAAAATTGCATTGATGCATGATTTTTTTATAAGTGATGAAAATGATAATGTTTTGAATGACAGGAATTAGTTGTGGCTATCGAAGTATATGTAAATGTGTAAGACGTATAATTAAATGCTGATGATGATGCCTAGGCACAGTGGATGGGTGATCCTGTCATTGATGTCCGACAGCCGCCGGGTACCGCGGTTCTATGTATGATGGATCCATCGTAAATGATGATGTACGATAGTCACCTCTAATGAACTGAATTAACCAATGATAAATGATAAATGATTAATGATTAATGATGAATGATAAACGATAAATGATAAACGATGAATGATGAACGATGATTAATGATGAGCTGTTTTGACACGTCATGATTTTACACGACATGTTTATGTTACGTTTTTTTTTAAGTTCATGAAAGGTATGTTGAGTATGGTATTTTTCAATGCTGTGTGCTATGTATATGTATTTGCTATTAACGGTGCAGGTGTGTTGAGTATTTAGACTCACTAGGTGTGTGTGTGATGCAGGTGAGCTTAATAATGAGGGGACTTGAGGTGCCGAACTCTGAGTAGGCAGACCTGCTGTGGTGACACGACCCGAGGACCTATGATTTTTCCATACTTATACGATTTTACGTTTTGGAGATGATATAAGGATTTTATACATTGTTCTATGTTACTGTTGGATGTTAGGGTTTTACTCACTTCTTTAATCCATTATATTTTCATTGGTAATTGTTGATGATAATTTTTAAAAGATGCTTTTACGTAGGATTCATGAATGTGATTCATTTAAATGTTTATTTTCAAAAATGAGAGCTAAAAAAAATTATTTCTACATTTTAAAACGAGTAGACGTTTCAGTTAGTATCAGAGCAACGGTCCTGTATAGGGTTGTGTCGTCGTCAGCTTCTGCTGCTCAGTCTTCGAAACCTCAAGTCTGTAAGCCTTTATGATTTCAATGTGTTAAATGATTTACTGTTATCACCTGCATGTTAACATGATATATGTTTTACAGTACATGTTTATATGTCGTGATGTTTTGAGATTATGTGCCTTAAAAATTTTATGCATATTACGACATGAGTTGAGAAATCAAATGATTTTCATACATGCTGGCTTTGTGGTGGAATTGGACATGATTAAAAAATTTTCTATTGGGTATTAGGAATGGTTGGAAATAATTTGACTATATTAATTTTTGGTTAGTAGTACTGATATTCTAATTGTGGGTCATAAGTTAAACTTGAAAAATTATGAATGCATTTGGGACATATCGATTTTTTAAAGAAATTACTGATGTTACCTGGTTGCAAGTTGAGTTAAATTTTGAGGATTTCATGTAAGGAATAATGATTGGAAGACTACGACGATCTTTGGAAGTATCAAATTTGTTTAGGATGCATGCTCTAACTAATTGGATTTAAGGATTGAATTGCATTAGTTGCGAACTTTAAGGATCTGATTGTAATAATCAATAAATTGAGGACTTAAGTGCAAAATAAAATCATAGAGACTATTTTCGAATTTACCGAATTTTGGATTAAATTATGAATTTCGAGAATTTTAAGGTTTAATGAGGCAAAGTCGAAAATTTTATGGGGAAAAAATGCAAATTTCGAAAAGTTGTAGGGCCAAAATTGTAATTTTTGAGAACTTTAAGGATCAAATTGCAAGTTCCAAAATTTTTTAGGATTAAATTATAACTTTTGAGGGATACTTGGGTTAAATTAGCAATTTTTCGAGGTTATGAAAATTGATTTTGGGTTTAATAAGCTTAAAATTATTGAAATTTACATTCCGAGAAACCTATAAAATGGAATTAGGAACGCCGAGAACTTATTTTTAATTGTGGAATTTTCGAGATTAGGGATAAATTGGATAATATTCGAGGAAAGGAAGAATTAAATTTGCAATTTTTAAGAAATTTGGGGACTAATTTTGTGATATCCTTGTTCCACATCTTAAAAATGAAAAATTTAAAATGAGTTTCTAATGGCTTATAATGGACTTATATAGCAACTTGGGTTAATCATTTTCGTAAAGTAAGGACAAATACGAATTAGTTGCTATATGGACCGCGGGCCTGGGCTCGGGACGTGACAGAATGGTATCAAAGCCGGTCACTGGCAAGGAACACCGAGAAATAAGTGCTATGTGGGGCAAAGTGCTACGTGCATGGGAACCACCTCTTGGACCTGCGGGGCAAAGTGCTACATGACAGGAGCCACCTCATGAACCTGTAGGAGCCACCTCTAGATTCTCGGCTTTGGTGGATCGAGTGGTCAGGTCGCAACGAGGACGTCGCATTCTGAAGAAGGGGTGATTGTGATACCCTTGTCCCGTATCTTAAAAATGAAAGATTTAAAATGAGTTTCTAATGGCTTACGATGGACTTTTATAGCAACTTGATTTTCATTTTCGTGAAGCGAGGACGAATACGAATTAGTTGTTATAGGGGCCTATTGTGCAGTCACGCAGTCGCGGGCCTGGGCTTCGGACGTGACAAATTTAGCCGTAAGCGAGAAACGAATGGTTTAAGTAATAAGAATTTCCAATGATGTAGCATTGAAGTGATATTTAGAACCTTGTTATATCTGGATTGTAAGGTTATAAGGAATGGTAATCAAGGGCACTGTAGGACAAATGATATTGGGCTTAAATATTTTAGCGTAAGTAAAATAATGCTGTGGCAAATTAAGAATATAGAGTGATAACAATTCAAGACCAAGTTGATCAATTAGTTAAGTTATAACAATAAACATTGAGTTAGCAAATTTTTGGGAACTTAAGTTTGATGTGTCATAAGTTTTAGTCATGATCTTAACAGTTAGGACTACACCTTTGTTGGAATATAACTTTTCTAGAATTGAGATAGACAATATGTTTTGAGAAATTTTTGAAAGTCATTAAAAAAATTGGGAATAAGTGATTATGTGTGTGAGAATTATGTCATCTAATACCATTTCGGTTGTGTAAGCTTGAATTTCAGGTTTAGAAGATAGGTGTTCATATGAAAGTTTTAGGTGAAATAAAAACAAAAGGGAATTAGTTATTTTCAGCATAGGTTACCAAGGAACGAATGTTAAGATTTTTATCAAGTAAGAAATCTAAAATCGTGATATGGGGATTCTAGAACTCTCTGGGTGTGGGGACCCGGGCTCTAACTCAATTCTTTTGGGATTTAATTGGATCTTTGTTCGAAAATGTGGGTCAAAATTTTGCTTTTAACATTATTTCAAATGTATATCTAAAGCATAACATGTCTTTTTAAAATAAATAAACAACATAGTGTACATATAAGTCTGTCCAGTACAACCATACTCTAGTGTTCAAGTACCAACTACAACATCAGTGATACAAATCTAGTAGGAAACACTACAAATCTTCGACGCCCGAGATCTCCACGCTATCATCAGTCTCTCATCTGCCTCGTGACCCAGATCCTGCCCCACCTGTTGCCATGCACACATACAGACACGACAACAGCCGGATAACTCCGGTGAGAACATATCCCAGTATAAAACATGGATGCATGCAATGTCATAAATCATGTACAAAAGCATAGCATATATCAATTAACATGAATAAAATCTAAACATGTAGAAGAATACAAATCTGTACTCAACATTTAAATCTTGACTCGACTCATTTCTAATCTAGGGATCCCGGTGTGAATAAGACGGTCTGTCACCTACTCAACCAATCGGGGCAACGGTACATCTTATTCCTAGACTTCGGTCAACTCTGTATCGAGGGTCTACACATATAGCAAATCTGCTCCTATGCGTCGATACACCGAAACGTCTAGTTTTGGCAAGTCTGCCAATATCTCCTATCTCAGGACTCGAATCTAAATCAATAAACAAAACATTACATAATCAAATGTAATAACAATCTAGTATGTGATTTAGGGAAACTCGTATCAAATCTGAATCGAGTTGTGCAATCCCGTGACCACATGAATTATACCTTTCTTGTCGAATCGTCGATCGAGGTCTCAAAGTCGGAATGTCAACTCTGCCAAGATTAATCTGAAATGGGATAATGAATGGGCTGTATATATCAAAACACAACTCAACCATCTTGTACAACTCAAGAATCACATTTGGTATCAAATCGACGGCATAACGACGTATTTCTTCGATACCGATAATACAATCTCACCACAACAATATCATAACCTCATTAACATCACAATAATCTCATTATCCTTTCAAAATCGGTACCCATCATACACATATAGGCTGAAATTCGAAATAATGGCATACGATGTCCGAAAATCGATTCGATAGCAACTATATCAAGCTCAATATATCAAGAACACATATCTTCAAGCAAATCATAACTTCTCCAACATATGAATTTCGAAACATGCTGGAAATATAAGAAACTTACGTCCTTTCGTTGCCAATGCTGCAAGGATCAATAATCTCAACTCGGTTTTTAATTTGGATATGTAAATCTTGCACAATACAAATCCTAAGAAATGAAGAAGCTTGCTCCTCTCTAGATATTCTCTCGGTTCTTGCATGAAGAAATGTTGGAGAATGAAGTGTCATTGTACAGTTTATATATAACATGCCATGTGTCAACATAAAAATCGAAGGTGGCATTTTCGCATGCAAACCGCGGGTGCGGTGGCTCAAGAGCGCGGGTGCGCTGTGCTCACGGCGAGTTCATCAAAAATTGCAACACTTAGACCGCGGGTGCGGTCCCTTCATGACCGCGGGTGCGGTCTCACCACCACGGGTGCGGCTCTTGCATCGCCGCGGGTGCGGTGTTGCTTCGCAAAATCTCCCAACTTTCTGTCACCTACACCGCGGGTGCGGTAGTCTTAGCACCGCGGGGGCGGTGTGGCTTCGGCCATGCTTCAAAAATTCCACTCTAAATGTCATGCATTACCATAGCTTCGAGTCAACATCAATGACAACCGATAATTCTCGAGCCTTACATTTCCCCCCCTCTCAGACACGAGTTCGTCCTCGAACTCGTGCGCAGGTAATTATGCAAGTATATACAAAGGCAGTAAAATCAAACTAACAAAATACTTACATCAACTGAATAGCTCGGGATGCCTCTGTCTCATCTCAGACTCTGTCTCCCAAGTTGCTTCCTCGATGCCATGACGACTCCACTGAACCTTCACAAGCGGAATAGTTTTGGTTCTAAGCTGTTTCTCCTTCCGATCAAGAATCTGTATTGGTCTTTCCACATAGCTTAGAGTATGATCTAACTCGGCTTCGTCAGGCTGAATGACATGAGAATCATCCGGCATGTATTTGCGCAACATCGATACATGAAAAATATCATGTATACCGGACAATGAAGGAGGAAGAGCAAGTTTATAAGCTCGATCACCAATCTTCTCAAGAATCTCATACGGACCGACGTATCTAGGAGACAACTTTCCTCGCTTGCCAAATCTGACAACGCCTCTGAAAGGTGAAATCTTCAAAAATACTCTGTCTCCCTGCTCGAATACTAACGGTCTGCGTCTGATATTGGCGTACTTCGCCTGTCTATCCTGTGCTGTCTTCATTCTCTTCTGAATGATCTTCACTTTCTCGGTCATCTCACGAATCATATCAGGTCCCAACTCTGGTACCTCGGAGATATCATCCCAGTACAACGGAGATCTGCACTTCTTTCCGTATAAAGCTTCGAACGGTGCCATCTCAATGCTAGTCTGATAGCTGTTGTTGTATGAAAACTCACACAACGGCAATGAATCTTGCCAACTAGTACCAAAATCTAGTACTACAGCTCTCAGCATGTCCTCTAAAGTCTGGATAGTCCGCTCTGACTGTCCGTCTGTCTGAGGATGATAAGCAGTGCTCAGGTGTAAAGTCGTACCCAAAGCCTGCTGCAGGCTGTGCCAAAAGTGAGAAGTGAATCGTGGATCACGATCTGATACGATCGACTTCGGCACACCATGTAATCTGACGACCTCTCTGACATACAACTCTGCCATCTGATCGTGTCGATAGGTCATTCTGTACGGAATAAAGCACGCTGATTTGGTCAGTCTGTCTATCACAACCCAAATCGCGTCACAGCCCCGCGAAGATCGAGGTAACTTCGTCACGAAGTCCATGGAAATGTGGTCCCATTTCCATTCAGGAACAGACAAACTCTGAAGTAAACATCCGGGCTTCTTCCTCTCTGCCTTCACCTGCTGGCAATTCAGGCACTTAGACACAAATTCTGCAATGTCTGTCTTCATCTGCTTCCACCAGAATTGTGTCTTCAAGTCGTTATACATCTTCCTGCCACCAGGATGAATGCTGAACCGACTACAGTGTGCCTCCGACATGATCTGTCGTCTCAAATCTGAAATCTCTGGCACTACTAAGCGGTTATTCACATACAGAACAGAATCTCTAACCTGATACTCTGATATATGACCAGCTCTGACCATATCAATCGATCTCTGCACGCTCGGATCAGTTCTCTGCGCTTCTTTGATCCTCAACATCAAATCTGGCTCAATCTGAATCGCAGCAAGTCGCAACGGTCTACTTTCTGTATCAAATGTCAACCCAGACAAGCAATAATCTTCTACTAAACTCGATACACCTATAGTCGACAAGGACAAAGAACATACCTTTCGACTTAAGGCGTCTGCCGCTGCATTCGACTTTCCTGGATGGTATTTGATCTCGCAATCAAAATCTTTCAGCAGATCAAGCCATCGTCGCTGCCTCATGTTCAACTCTGACTGAGAAAAGAGGTACTTCAGGCTCTTATGATCGGAATAGATCTCAAATTTCTCGCCATAAAAATAATGGCGCCAGATCTTGAGTGCAAATACGATCGCTGCCAACTCAAGATCATGAATCGGATAGCGAGTCTCATGTGGCTTCAACTGTCTAGAGGCGTACGCTATCACGTGCCCTCGCTGCATAAGAACACACCCTAGCCCTCTGTGAGATGCATCACAATATACAACGAACTCACCTGTACCTGAAGGAATCGTCAAGACAGGCGCACTAGTCAGCCTCTTCTTCAACTCTACAAAACTGGCCTCACAATCCTCCGACCACACAAATGGCATGTTCTTCTGTGTCGACTGGGTGATAGGCTTCGCTATACTGGAGAAATCTCGGTTAAAACGACGATAATACCCGGCTAGACCCATGAAACTGCGTATCTCAGGCACAGAAGTCGGTCTCGGCCAACTGATAACAGCCTCAACTTTACTCGGATCTACCGCAATACCATCTCCAGATATAATATGCCCCAAGAAGACAACCTGTCGCAACCAGAATTCACACTTGGACAGTTTGGCATACAACTGCTCTTTTCTCAAAGTCTTCAATACCATCCTCAGATGATCTGCATGCTCAGTCAAACTCTTCGAATATACCAAAGATCCCTGTAGCTGATCAAACAGATCGTCGATGCGAGGCAAAGGATACTTGTTCTTCACGGTCGCCTTATTCAACTGCCTATAATCAATGCACAGTCGCATCGAACCATCTTTCTTTCTGACAAAAAGCACCGGAGCACCCCAAGGAGATACACTAGGTCTGATATATCCCTTGGACAGAAGATCCTCCAACTGTGCTTTCAACTCTTTCAGCTCTATCGGTGCCATCCTATACGGAGCTCTCGAAATAGGAACAGAACCGGGCATAAGATCTATGCTAAAATCAACCTCTCGAACCGGAGGCAACCCTGGAATCTCATCAGGAAAAATATCTGCAAACTCGCAAACCACTGGCAAATCTGCCAATGCTGGGCTTGACTTCAGTAGATCTACTGAATATACGAGAAAGCCCTCTGCTCCTCTCTGAAGCAATCTACTCATAGTCAGAGCAGATACTAAGGGAATCCGAGATCTGGAACCCTTGCCGTAGAATTTCCACTCATCTGTCATCTCGGGTCTGAATCTGACAATCTTGTGGAAACAATCTACAGTGGCCCTGTACTTGGTCAACATGTCTATACCAACTATACAGTCAAAATCAGCTAAACCAAGTACTACACAATCAAGATCAATCTCATGCCCCTCAAACTGAAGCATACAGTGTCTAACAGTAGTCACAGATATCAACCCACTTCCCAACGGAGAAGCTATAGACACTACCGTAGACATCGACTCAACAGGCAATGAATGTCTCAATGCAAAATGTTCAGAGATGAATGTATGAGATGCACCTGTGTCTATCAACACATATGCAGGATAACCGCAAAGAAAACAGTTACCTGCAATGACGTCATCTGGCGCCTCCTGCGCCTGCTCCTCTGTCAGGGCAAAAACACGTGCCTGCTGTCTGGGAGGCTGACTCACTGTCTGACTACCTCCTGGTCTCTGCTGGGTCTGTGTAGAGGGTGGCTGAAAGGAGTGCACAGAGGATGCCTGTCTCTCCATCTGTGGCGCTGGTGCTGATGATCCTGTGCTCTGGAATCGTTGTGCACCTCTCTGGGGACAAACTCTGGCGAAGTGTCCCTGTTGCCTACAGATGTTGCAGCGTCCCAGAACTCCTTGACACTGCTCCGTAGCATGTCGCCCTCCGCATGAACCACAGTATACGCCACTGTAATCTGAACCCTGACCTCTCTGTCGAGATCCACTCGAACTCGATGAACTACTCCCAGATTTCTTAAACTGTTTGCCCTTAGCCTTCAGAAATTCCTTCTTGCCACTACCACTAGATCCACTATCGAAACGAGGAAGAGGTGGTGGAAACTGTACTGTAGTAGGCTGTGGCGGTCTCTGCCCCTGAACACTGTAGGAAGCCCCTCGCTGCCTGATCAAGCCAGCCTCTGCTCCCTTAGCTCTGTTCAGTGCCTCTGAAAAAGTGTTAGGTCGTCCCGTGTTCACCAAAGTAAAGACATCGGGATTCAATCCGTTGATGAACTGATCGGCCACTGCCTCGTCGTTCCCGGCCACATGCGGTGCAAATCATAACAATGCAGAAAATTTAGCAACATACTCCTCGATGTTCCACTGTCCCTGCTTCAGATTCGCAAATTCAGCTCCTTTATCTTTTCGGTAGGAAACGGGAAAGAAGCGCTGATAGAACTCATCCTTAAAGACTTTCCACGTAATGTCAATGCCTCGGTGCTCCAAGGCTCTCTTCGTAGTCAACCACCAGCTCTTGGCAACCTCCTGCATCTGATGCCCTATTAGTTTCACACGTCGCTCATCAGTATATGCCAAAGACTCAAACAACATCTCGATATCATCAAGCCAACTCTCGCACTCTACTGCACTCTCTGTGCCCTTCAGGGTAGGCGGATGGAAAGACTGAAATCTCTTCAATAAGGTCTCCGTCGGCGTAGCGGTAACATCCATCTGTGCACCGGATGTGCTACCCTGCTCTGGCTGTGGTATACGTCTAGGCGGCATAAATCTGATTATCACACTGATTAGTACACAATTAATATCATCTGTCTCAGCCCTCCTCTGATCATAGACTCTGATCGAGAATCGGTTCTGATTCAGGCTTGAAATGCTGTAAATCAATTCAGATAATACAACACAACATATAATAGGGAAAGCAATAATCATGCTAGCATCTCAAAAGCAAGGAAGATGACTCGATCTACCCCGCTCATTCTATTCTATCTCAGTCTGCAGAACCTACTGCTCTGATACCACCTGTTGTGGGGATCCGGGCTCTAACTCAATTCTTTTGGGATTTAATTGGATCTTTGTTCGAAAATGTGGGTCAAAATTTTGCTTTTAACATTATTTCAAATGTATATCTAAAGCGTAACATGTCTTTTTAAAATAAATAAACAACATAGTGTACATATAAGTCTGTCCAGTACAACCATACTCTAGTGTTCAAGTACCAACTACAACATCAGTGATACAAATCTAGTAGGAAACACTACAAATCTTCGACGCCCGAGATCTCCACGCTATCATCTGTCTCTCATCTGCCTCGTGACCCAGATCCTGCCCCACCTGTTGCCATGCACACATACAGACACGACAACAGCCGGATAACTCCGGTGAGAACATATCCCAGTATAAAACATGGATGCATGCAATGTCATAAATCATGTACAAAAGCATAGCATATATCAATTAACATGAATAAAATCTAAACATGTAGAAGAATACAAATCTGTACTCAACATTTAAATCTTGACTCGACTCATTTCTAATCTAGGGATCCCGGTGTGAATAAGACGGTCTGTCACCTACTCAACCAATCGGGGCAACGGTACGTCTTATTCCTAGACTTCGGTCAACTCTGTATCGAGGGTCTACACATATAGCAAATCTGCTCCTATGCGTCGATACACCGAAACGTCTAGTTTTGGCAAGTCTGCCAATATCTCCTATCTCAGGACTCGAATCTAAATCGATAAACAAAACATTACATAATCAAATGTAATAACAATCTAGTATGTGATTTAGGGAAACTCGTATCAAATCTGAATCGAGTTGTGCAATCCCGTGACCACATGAATTATACCTTTCTTGTCGAATCGTCGATCAAAGTCTCAAAGTCGGAATGTCAACTCTGCCAAGATTAATCTGAAATGGGATAATGAATGGGCTGTATATATCAAAACACAACTCAACCATCTTGTACAACTCAAGAATCACATTTGGTATCAAATCGACGGCATAACGACGTATTTCTTCGATACCGATAATACAATCTCACCACAACAATATCATAACCTCATTAACATCACAATAATCTCATTATCCTTTCAAAATCGGTACCCATCATACACATATAGGCTGAAATTCGAAATAATGGCATACGATGTCCGAAATCCGATTCGATAGCAACTATATCAAGCTCAATATATCAAGAACACATATCTTCAAGCAAATCATAACTTCTCCAACATATGAATTTCGAAACATGCTGGAAATATAAGAAACTTACGTCCTTTCGTTGCCAATGCTACAAGGATCAATAATCTCAACTCGGTTTTTAATTTGGATATGTAAATCTTGCACAATACAAATCCTAAGAAATGAAGAAGCTTGCTCCTCTCTAGATATTCTCTCGGTTCTTGCATGAAGAAATGTTGGAGAATGAAGTGTCATTGTACAGTTTATATATAACATGCCATGTGTCAACATAAAAATCGAAGGTGGCATTTTCGCATGCAAACCGCGGGTGCGGTGGCTCAAGAGCGCGGGTGCGCTGTGCTCACGGCGAGTTCATCAAAAATTGCAACACTTAGACCGCGGGTGCGGTCCCTTCATGACCGCGTGTGCGGTCTCACCACCGCGGGTGCGGCTCTTGCATCGCCGCGGGTGCGGTGTTGCTTCGCAAAATCTCCCAACTTTCTGTCACCTACACCGCGGGTGCGGTAGTCTTAGCACCGCGGGGGCGGTGTGGCTTCGGCCATGCTTCAAAAATTCCACTCTAAATGTCATGCATTACCATAGCTTCGAGTCAACATCAATGACAACCGATAATTCTCGAGCCTTACACTGGGCTATACGCGAAGTTGATTTATTAGAGTTAGTCTAAGGCTACCATGAGATAACTTATTAAGTTTTATACGCTTAAGCATTAAGAATAGGTAAGAATGCGATATTCGTTCCAATGAGGGAAGTTCAAGGGTCTTAGGCCTCAACTATATTGTAATTGGAAAAGAAATTGTTTAAGCATATAATTGATACTAGAATGATTTTATTATTAAGGTAGTAGATTGATATTGCTTATCTTGGGTTTTATAGATTAACGATACCCGAATTTAAGATTTGCAACAATTTTATATTTGGAATATACTTGTAAATAGTTAAGTTACATAAGTTTGATGTCGTAGGATAAAAATTCGATTCAATGATCTTTGGCTAATATTATTATGGGGTTTAGATAAGGTTTAAATTTTAAGTGTATTATCGAGGATAGAAATCGGTCAGTAAATTTTGGTGTTAAGGTTTCATAAGTAGAACTACATAAATGCTAATGTAATAGGTCCATGAACATTACGGTTATAGTATAAGAAAAATAAAGGGCGATAAGTTTAGACATCTATCTCTAGTATGAGGAATTTCGAGATAAGTCAAAATTCGAGGTCATAGTTGAATACAAGTAAGTCATCATAAGTCATTTGAAGTTGCGATTCATAGACGAGGATTTTAGTAGGCAAATTTAATTAGGATTGAGGAGACGTAAGGACAACTTATCACTTATTTTACCAAAGTAGCGCAGCGGAAGCGTGGTTATTGGGATATTAGAATTAAGAGTCTAAAATTTTTTTTTGATTATCAAGGACAAGCGAATTTCGGGGACGAAATTCAATTTAAGGGGGAAGATTGTAACGTCCAGAAAATCTGAAGGTCCATGATTGCATGTTTATTTCATGATTATATGTGTAGAATCCGTAAATTGGACTGTGTATAAATTAAATTGATTTTTATTGCATGAGTATTTAAATGATTTTCCTTAAGTTGATTATTTTATGCAGTAGTTTGATTTTTATCATTTCAGTTAATTCAGTGAGGCCGGACTGGAGTTGGAGTTTAGGGATAAAATTTAAGATTTAGAAAACATTTCCAGAATTTATTTTTGCTAGCAAGTAAGTTAATTTAAGTTAAAAGGAGGTTTGAGGATATATTTAAGCAACTTGAGGTGAGTAGAAAATAAATTCATTTAAGTTCCATAATTAAGGGGTTAGTTCACCAAATTATTTAAAAATATAGGTAAGGCTTTTAAGGGTTATAAATTTACTAAATAATCAACATTTCCCCTCCAATTAATCTATAAATTTCGGCCACATTAGAATATTAAGCATTGATATGCCAACTCACCCTTTGACCCATTCTTTGTTATTTTAGCATACCTGTTAAATTATTAATCAACCTTAATTAATTAATTATTAAGCTTTATCCTAGTCTAGATTTGCATGAGAGAATCGGCCACTCATTCTAGATCCATCCAAGAAGCCATTTGATATCAACCAATTCAAATTTCAAAAAGAGAAGATTTGGTCATACCTTTGCATCCCTTTATTAGTGGATCTTCCCCTCACCCTCCTAACCATCATTCTCCACCCCCCATGACAGAAATTCAGAGCATTTATAGTAGAAAAATTGTGACCCTCATAGCTAGAAATAAGAGAGAAAAATCGAGCAAGAAGCAAAATAAGAAAGTGCTCCACCTCCTCCGCGCCGGATCGTCTCATTCTTTCGTTTTTCTTTCAAACGAAACCAGGCATGCATATATTCTTCCTTGACTCTTCAATCAAGTTCTACTATCATTATTTTTATGTTTCATGATCATCATTTTATGCAAAAACCGAAACATAGCAAGAAAATTTCAGAAAAATCACACATGCAGATTTCGACTTTCATGATGCTCTTCACGGGTTCTCTTGTTTTGATTTTTCAGGTGGATGGTTCGACTCCAGGCTCACTAGGCTACATCTAGACACATACTAGGATGTGTCAAGACTATGTTGGTCCATTCAAACAAGCCCCATGCTTGATAGAATTCGAATTTGACAGCAACTCTTCAATCTTGGCCATTTGAGTTTTCGAAAAATCTGTTGTGTGCTGTCAAGAGGATGGATCTGATCTGGGCTGCCACAAGGCATATAGCCATGGTTAGATAACTTACCTAGCATGTATAAGATATGACTAAGTCGTCCTTTTGGTGGCTTGGTCCATGGTGAATCGGTTTTTACAAAATAACTCAAGAACAGTCCCTTCCCCATTTCGGCTCTTCATTTGTACAGCATGTGTGTTTCGAATTTTGGTGGATTGGTGTGGATCTTGGTTGGCCTATGGCCCTTAGCCACAGTTCATACCATATCCCAAGATGTCTAGATCGTGCCATGGTCAACCAAATGGCCAATGGAAAGGTCCATGACAGCAAACGAAGCAAAACTCCCCAAGCGCGCAGATTATGTTCTCGGCTAGGAGTGTGGTCTTGTTTCTGGTGTGGTTCGGATTGTGGCTGGCCTAGGGCCCTTAGCCATGGTTCAAACCATTCCTTGGGATGTTGGTAAGAGTCTCTTGTCGGTGGTTCAAGCCCCAATGGCCGGTAGTCTCGAAAACGACACAAGAAAAAAAAAATGTGCAGCTACTGTAATTTTGACGGCAAGTGTGCTGTTGTTCTCAGGCATCGTTTGAGTTCTTGGTTGGCTTTTAGCCCATGGCCTTAGACTGGACAGTGCCTCATCGAGTTAGGAAGGTCATGTTTTTGGCCGTTCGTGATTCGGATCATTTTTTAGGTCGTACGAGAATTTACGGTGCGATGTGCCAAATTGACTCTCGAAAGAGCGTTTCATGTTTTGGCCTCCATTCACCTAAAATTCGACTTGCATCGTTTTAGGAGCATTAATTCATCATTTTACGCATAATTTAATCATGACTATATGATGTTTCATTGTTGGCTCGGGTTGGTTCGGAGTCATGATTAAATACGAAGTCGTTCGGTGTAAATGTCACATTTTCGAATGTTATTGCATAGTTTGGTCCCATAAATCTATTGCATATTTTTCATGGCATATTTAGGTTGCAGCGAGCGTGGGAGCGATCCAATCCAAGCAGTAAATTATTACATGATATTTAATTGTGTCATTTAATTATATTACGAGCATAAAAATATAAAATGTTCATTTTTGAGATTATGCGATATTACTTGTGGCCATTTCACTATCATGGGATTTTTGCTAAATCCGATCGACAGTTACCGGTCCGATCGACAGTTTCCGGTCAGTTTAATTTGTACCACCCAGTATACTGTGGCATAGTCTGATCAGACGTTTATTATTTTACCCGGTCGCCAGTTACCGGTCATGGGAGCATTTTATTATCCGGTCGCCAGTTACCGGTCAGTTTCAGTGCAGGGGCCACTTGCGTAGACCATAATCTCGACAGAAATTTATGACATGCTATTTTATTACAGGGCTCCAAGGAGCAAACATTTTCACTATAATTTTCAGTTCAGTTATGCACGTATTATGATTTCTCATGACAAGTTAATTTCACTTTATGTCTCATGACCTGATATTTTTATCCCATGCAAATTTTACTATATTATTTACTCGTTAATTACGATATATGCATGTTGAGTCTTTAGACTCACTAGACTTGATTGTTGTAGGTACTGATGATGCCGAGGCCGAGGCGGGGACCAGTGAGCTAGCTTGGGTCGGCAGTAGTGGAACCCGAGGACCTCATTTTAGCATTTACCATTTTTATGCTCAAACAATTTATCCGTTGGATTATTCTTATATTGTTCTTTTGCAAACAAATAATTTCTTCCGTTGCTATTTTTAACATTTAAACTTTATTTAACGGTCTATTTTATGAATGAGGCATTTTACTTACTTTACAAAGAAAATTTTTAATTTTTTCGCAAATATTCAAACACGAATTTTCGGGCCGTTATAATATGATTATTTATTTTAATGCATAAATATCGCATGGTAGGATTTAATTCATGAAATTTTTTTAAGTTCATGCATTAAGGTTTCTAGGTGCATTTCACGTCGAACGAGGAACGGAGACCGGAGAATTTTCAGGAAAATTATTTTATTTCATGATTTATTTTTTATAAATTAATTTAAAATGTTTTTAAGTGTGTTTTTTTTTTTTGAAAATGAGAATTTTTGGGGATTTTTACCCGCAAGACTTTATTTTTATCGGTATGTAAATTTTATCGAATCGGGGGACTTTTTAGTGGTTCGGCTAATATTTTCAAAATCTTTCCAACACGAAATAATTTTCGAGAGTGCGTTTGGATTTAATGGGCCCAATTTTAGAATTATTGGGCTTAAATCTTTTAAAAACTTTTAAAATACAATTGTGTCCCATCAACTTAGTATTATCATCTATATAATTAACACTTGATTATGCCCTAATCATTCCTGCTAGACCTAATCACTCCACTCAGCCTCCCACCCCCTCCAATTGGCCATCTCCTTCGTGATTTGCAGCACAACAAATTCGGTGCCTCCATTCTCGATTCGACCATGTGTCTCTGAAAGGATCGGTTAATCGAATAAAAAGTGTTTAGAATGGGGGGTTGAATAAACACTGCTCAAATTTAAATATTTTTCGACAATATGATTCAGTTTTGCTACAAACTAAAACTGGATATCCCGTCGGTCAATAGCAATCAGTTAAACTGAATAAAACAGTTGCGGAAAATAAACTGACTGAAAGATAGAGTATCTAACTGAAAATGACAACTGAAGTAATGACACCAAAATTTTTTTCTGGATGTTCGGAGACTTGAATAACTCCTACGTCACCCCTTCTATCACGAAGATATGATATTCACTAAAAGACTTTGATCAAATACAAAATACTGTACTGACTCACTTCAGTTTGGACTTATCACTTTGCCAAAACTGAAACTCTTAGTATACAACACTTTGACAGATCGTAACTGATCTTAGCACAACTTAGAAAATCTATCAACGTTTACAAAGTGCTATGTAAGCTCGAAAATGTAGTCTTGAGTACTACTGATATAACTGATAAGTGTGAGCTTTGATTTCTGAATTCAAGTAGATATTTTTGCAGCGTGACAGCACGTAAAATGAGATAACTGAAAGTTGGTGTTTCTTCAGTTGCTGCCTTCGACTATTTATAGACTCTCCTCTCAACGGTAACATTAAAGAATATTTGAATATTCTAACCATTGATTGCCACGTCGATATACTCTGACAGGCGTACACTGCTCATTCTGAAATGCGGCGTTCCACTACTAGTTGCAGGTATTTGTACTATCTGTCGGTTGTCGCTTTCAACTGATGACGTGTACAGCTGAGAGATCAGCTGGTAAAGAATCAGTTGACGAGAATGAACTTCAGTTGTATCGATCAGTTAACTGAATTCAGCTGATGACGTGTTCAGTTGACAGTCAGTTAGTCGGATTCAGTTGCTGGATTCAGTTGGTAAATCTTTTGTCAAACGCCAGAATTAAGTTTCCAACGATTTCCCCTTTTATGGTGTTTGAAAAAACTAGATAAAAGAAACTGAATAATTGAATTCATAGTAGATAAAATAAGATGTAGATTAATTGAATCAACTGAATTAATATTTCTTCAAACAAATACAAGAGAGACTGCTTCGAAGGTTTCTTCTGCTGTTCTAAGATCTCATTGATCTCTTCCCCCTTTTTGTCAAACATCTCCATCTTGAGAGATAATTTCCGAACGTCAGTTGAAAGGAGCTGGACAGAGGATGAAATGTTATTGATGGCAGTAGACATTGTGACTTGTAGCAGTTCGATTTTTCTTGAGACAAGTGTCTCCACACTGTCGACTCGTTTGTTAATAGAGTCTTAAGTGGCAGTGAGACTCGAAAATATCCCTCTGTTTTTCTGTATATCTTCAACTGCAAATGACAGAGAGGTAACAGCAGTTTGTATGGAGTTCAGTTTTTCTAAGTTGAACTGATGAGAATGGTCCAACTTCAGAGTGTGTGACAGTTGCGTATTCTGAATCTTTGAGATGGCAGTAAGCATTTGATTCATACTATCCTGCATATTCTGAACTTTTCAAAAATAAGATCAAAATCTGATGAAGATAGAGGAGGAGACTGATGAGAGGTTCCTGGTTCTCTTGTGGTGTGTTCAGAAATGACTAAAGCTTGGTCAGTGGAGACTGTATCAGCAACATTCTGAACTGGAATATCAGTTACATTGATTTCTCCTTGAACTGGAGGCGTTGAGGGTGGATTCTGATCAGCAGATGAGCTGGCTTGATGAATAACAGATGGTGATGAAACCAAAACTGGTGCCTCTAAAGGATGATCTATTGAGTCAAGTGGCACATCAGTTGGGATAACTCGGTCAGCAGATGAATCTGGCTGAACTGGTTCTTCTGAAGAGATAGTAACCTCTGGATTGATTTGATCAGTAGAGTGATCAACTTTATCAAAAATGGGTTCACTTATCTGGGATTCTTGTACCACTTCTTGAATAATTTCCTCAATGTTTGCAAAGGATAATTCTGCTTCAGTGTACATTTGATGTTCAGCAGGAGGTGATTGAAGCATATCTTGAACTGGCTTTTCAGTTGGAACAAGAACCTGTTCTGAGGATAGTTTTTGCTGCTCAGAAGACGGTTCTTCAACTATTTCCTCTTCATCATCGTCTGAATCTCCTTGATGAAGAACTAACTCTTGATCTATTTCCCAAAATTTTATCTGATATTGCAACCCAAAAAAATCGGTGTCTAGCTGAGTAATTACTTCTTGATCAGCATAGGCAATAGGATTTGTTGGAACGTAGTTGGCCTTCAGTTTGCCAATAATTTGAGCCAACTTCTTGGCTCTCATCTGATCAAACAAGTAAGTTTTTCTTTCCATAGCCTGAGCAACTGTGGCAGCTTTCACCGTTCTTAGAACAAAAGCTTCCAGTTTGATAAAAGTGTTCAGCTGTGATTTCTTCTTCAGTTTCTTGGCAAAATCTGGTGTACGATAAGCTGTCCAAGCATCATAGGACTGAATTTTTGAAGCTGCAAAACTATTAACCTTTGCCCAAACAAGGTCAATGTGAGTTTGAATAGGGTTGGATGGTCTGGCCTCTTCAATCAACTTGCCCTTACCTTTATCAGTACTCATGATGTGAGGAATTTCCAATCCTGTTCGAGTGGATTCCACCAGCTCTATAAATTTTATACCTTTGGGTCGAGCAGGTGCCACACCAGTAGGAGGATTGATATGAATTAGCGGAGCTTTGGTTCTAACTGATTTCTTCCTTGCACCAGCTGAGACATCTGGTGGAATGACTGACAGAAGAATTGCTTCAATAGGCTGCTGAGCAGGTGAGGACGTTATCTTCTCAGAGGTGATGGATTCCTCGGCAGACGTTGGTTTAACCCGTTGGGTTCTTGGTTTCTTGGCGATCTTTGGGGATGGAGTTGTCTCTGTATCGGACGCATCCAAAATGAGTTTCCTCTTTGCTACCTTCAGTTGAGCCAATGTCTTGGCTTTTTCACTGATTTTGGGGCCGCTTGTTGAGTCCCAATCTCCGGTTTGATCTTGACAAACTGAGCAGAAGAAATGTCCAATTTAGTCTTGAGTGGCATTGTATTCTTCGCATTAAAGACTTTAAACTTTGATGATCTTTCTGAATCATCAGCCACTAACCCCTTTATTTTCAGCAGATTGCTCAGTTGCACTGCGAAGCCTTTGGACTGTTTGGAAGACACGAACATATTCTTCAAAATATTGAATGTAAGATGCTTCCAATTGAGTTTACGCTCAGCCAAAATGATAGAAATGGCTTGAAATTTCTCCAATGTGAGTGCAGCAAAAGATCCAACCTTCGCCAAAATCCCTTTGGCGACTACGTCAGCAAGTAACTGAACCTCGTGCTTCAGCTTCTTCTTTGGATCGGAAACTTTGATTTTCCGTCCATCAGCAGAAAGTGAGGTTTGCATTTCTTCAATATCAGAAGCTTTAACATCCGAGAGGTGTGCCAATCCATCAGAAGGTAAAGAAAATATTTCTCCAAAGGAATCTTCAGTGATGGTCAGCAACTGACCATTGATAGTAGAAGTGATATTTCCATCAGAATCGATCATACCGCTTGAGTAGAATTCTTGAAGCTCTTTGGAGTAGATCTCTTGTGATGATTTTCCCAAGAATGTCCTTAATCCAGCAGTTTCAAGTTTTTGAAAAACTTTCTTGACATCAGCATCACCGAAGGATAGAATTGATCCGAAACTGATAGCCATTGCATTCAGCATATAGCGGGAGTTTGATTCGCCATTTGGAACTGAATGATTTCCTGGAAATAAGATAGCAGGATGAAATTTGTTTTTGCGCTCAGGAGTTTGTAGATGAAAAGAAAACTGAAATGAAGCGGGGAATGGTACATATGTACGTGACGATTCAAATTCTGGACACGTTTTAGTCCATAGAAATGTTGAATGACAATGTGTGCACGTGTGCTATAAGCGTGTGTACAATTTAAATGGTTAATATGTGTCCACGTTTTAAAATGAGATTCATCATGAGATATCAGTCAGTCACGTCACTAGATTTAGAATATAATATGATTAATTAGTTAACTTATATGAGAAGATTAGTGAAATATTCAACTGAACGATCAGTTTGTAAAACTGTGTCCTTTCAGTTGAGAATTGACTAACAATTGTCTTCTCGGTTAACCTCTTAAAACCATTATTCCCCCTTAATTGGTGCATAAAATAATTAAAGCGAATAAATAAATATCAGAGATATTATTTGTTGCTGAAACGTTGACGACCCTTCAGCTTCCTTGATAGTCTGCTATAAATAGAAATAACATTGTTAATTTCAGTCATATTGGTGAAAGAAAGAGAAAATATACAAGACAAAAAAAATGGCAGATGCGAGTTGCTCGAGTGTTTCGCCATTTTCTCTGGAAGCTAGGAAAGCTGCTATCGAAGATGAAGTCTTCTACACTAGTCTTCCCTACTGGGAAAAGTTACAGGAGCTTGCGTTCCCGTATAATTCTGGAGAGGCTACCACTCCCAGACTGGTGGCACAGTTGACAGAAGTGCGAGAGCACTTGAATATAGCTGTGTGGGTGGACGTCTTTAAAGATGGTCATATCTATCAGCTGATGCTTCAAAAGGAACTGGAGATTCTTAATCGCATAGCTTCTTCTCACAGCTTTTGCAAGACATCTTCCTCAGCTCTATCAGTTTGGTTGAGAATGTGGATAGACGATGTAGAGGAAAAATATGAAAATGTAATCCAAGCGAATATTTATTGTTGAATGAAATATTTATTTTGGTGTAACTTTGTTTTTTTTTCCTGCAAGTAATAAGTTTCAATAGTTATTACATAAACAGATGAACTGATGAAAAACTAACTGATAAAAGATTAACCGACATCAGTTGAGAGTCATATGAATAAGCAACTAGCTGAAGAATCAGTAAATGACAGTAAAGCTGAAAGATGAATTAAGAACCAAGACAACAATAACAACTGATTAGGATAAATCAATTAATCCAAGTATATTGCGAAAATGAGAAAACTTAGTCTCAGCCAGTGGTTTGGTGAAGATATCAGCTGCTTGCTGCTCAGTTGAGACATATTCCAGTCTGATGTCCTTCTTCAAGGCATGATCTCTGATGAAGTGATGTCTGACATCTATGTGCTTGGTTCTGGAGTGAAGAACTGGATTATAGGTGATAGCAATTGTACTTGTATTATGACAAAATATTGGTCATTCTTTAGCATCAATTCCATAATCTCTCAGTTTTTACTGAATCCAGAACAGTTGAGCACATCAGCTTCCAGCAGCAAGATATTCTGCTTCAGTTGTGGAAGTTGCTATGGATGTTTGCTTCTTGCTGAACCATGAGATCAGTCTGTCCCCTAGAAACTGACATGATCCACTAGTACTTTTACGATCAAGCTTACATCATGCATAATCTACATCTGAATATCCAACTAAATTGAAAGATGAGTCTTTAGAATACCATAACCCAACACTTTGTGTGCCCTTAAGATATTTCAAAATACGCTTGGCAGCTGTAAAATGTGATTGCATAGGATTTGCTTGAAATCTAGCACACATGCATACAGCAAATACAATATCAGGACGACTAGCAGTTAGGTACAATAATGGACCTATTAAACCTCTGTAAAGTGTCGTCTCAACTGATATTCCCCCTTGATCAGTGTCCAGTTTTACTGATGAGCTCATGGGAGTACTTGCAGCTGAACATGATCCATTCCAAACTTCTTCAGTAGTTCCTTCGTGTATTTAGTTTGACTAATGATGGTACCCGACTCCAGTTGCTTCACTTGTAATCCAAGAAAGAATGTCAGTTGTTCACCCATCATGCTCATTTCAAATTTCTCCTGCATTAACTTAGCAAATTTCTCGTATAATTTGGGGTTAGTTGACCCAAAAATAATGTCATCAACATAAATTTGAACGAGTAGAATACGATCATTCTTGGAAATTTTGAACAATGTCTTATCAACTGATCCAACAGAAAAATCGTGATCAGTTAGAAATTTTGAAAGAGTTTCATACCAAGCTCTTGGAGCTTGTTTAAGACCATATAAGTCTTTGTTCAAATGGTAGACATGATCAGGAAGGTGATGATTGATAAAACCTGGAGGTTATTCAACATAGACTTCTTCTTGCAACTGGCCATTCAGAAATGCACTCTTTACATCCATTTGATAAACTTTGAAGTTTTTGAACGAAGCATAGGCAAGGAATATCCTGATTGCCTCCAGTCTTGCAACTGGTGCATATGTCTCATCATAATCAATTCCTTCTTCCTGCCTATATCCTTGTGCTACTAGCCTTGTTTTGTTACGCACAACTGAACCATCTTCGTTCAGTTTGTTCCTGTACACCCATTTTGTACCTATAACAGTTTTTGAAATTGGTCTTGGAACTAAGTTCCAGACATTGTTATGGATAAACTTATTTAGCTCCTCTTGCATTGCATTTATCCAGTTTGGATCAGCAAGAGCTTCATCGGTCTTCTTGGGTTCTAGTTGTGATACGAAGGCTGAATGAATAAATAGATTGGGCATCTGATTTCTGGTTCTTACTGGATCAGATGGATTACCTATCACCAGTTCTGGAGGATGTGATTTCTTCCATCTAAGTTCATCATTTGTTGCTTCTCTATCAGAAATTTCTTCGATAGGTAATTGAGTGTTCTCAGTTTCAGTTGGAGCTGATTCAGTTGGCAACTGATTCACATTTGTTTGCTCCACTAACTGATTGTCAAGATTTGATTCCAATTCAGCTGATTGATCCAATATCTCAGGTTCAGGTGTTTGGAGGTTGCTTTGATTAATATGGATGTCTTATTCATCATCATCATCCAAGCTTATATTTGTAAATCTATCAGCTAGCTCAACTTGATCAGTTGGCTTAATAGTTAGTGCAGATTCATCGAACACAACATGAATAGATTCCTCAACGTTCAAAGTATTTTTGTTGAAGACCGTATAAGCTTTACTCACTGAAGAATAACCAAGAAATATTCCTTCTGCAGATTTAACATCAAAGGCTTTTAAATGAGTTTTACCATTGACAAGTATAAAGCATCTACAGCTGAATATTTTGAAGTAGGAAACCACACTTTTTCTTCCATGCCAGATCTCATAAGGTGTTTTCATATGATTCTTATTAATCATTGATCTGTTTTGAGTGTAACACGCAGTGTTCACTGCCTCTGCCAAAACCTTTGACAAATACTAGAATCAGCAAGCATTGTTCTAGCAGCCTCTTTGAGGGTCCGATTTTTCCTTTCAGCTACACCATTTTGCTGAGGAGTTCTAGCTGCTGAAAGCTCATGCTTGATTCCGGTATTCTCTAAATAATTTGAAAGAATTTGATTGATAAATTCAGTTACTTGATCGGATCTGATTCTGTCAATTCCAACTTATTTTTCATTTAATAATCTTTTGAAAAGCTTAATCAGTTGAGCAGCAGTTTGGTCTTTGGACTTGAGAAATATAACCCCAAGTGAATCTTGAAAAGTCATCTACAACCACCAAGGTGTATTTCATTCCCCCTAAGCTCATGACTGGTATTGGACCAAATAGATCCATATGTAACAGCTCTAAGCATCGGGAAGAAGATTTACAACCCTTGTTCTTAAAAGAAGATTTGATTTGTTTATCAAACTGACATGCTGAGCAAATTTTGTCTTTGATAAAATCCATTTTGGGCAATCTAGTAACAAGATCGTGGTTACTCAAATATGCAATAGACTTGAAGTTCAGGTGGTTTAATCTCTTATGCCACAACCAGTTTTTAGAGGATTTTGAAGCAATAAAACATACTGGTGCATAAGGTTGATCATTCCAGCTGACTTTATAAGTGTTTCCACACCTTTTGCCAGTTAGTATGATCTCTTCAGTTGAGCTTTTGACTGAACAAGAATGTTTGTCAAACTGAACTGAGAATCCATTATCGCATAATTGACTGATGCTGATCAAATTATACTTGAGATTCTCAACTAATAATACGTCATTAATGGTGAAGTTACCATGGATAAGCTTACCCTTACCCACAGTTTTATCTTTAGAATTATCTCCAAAACTGATGTTTGGTCCAGTGTACTTAACCAGTTGAGATAATAATTATGAATCTCCTGTCATGTGGCGTGAACATCCACTATCCAAGTACCATATAGATTCAATGCTTGTACCTGTTACCTGCAATCACACAAAATATAAGATTCTGGTACCCTTTTTTCTATTTGGGTCCAAAGTTGATTAGTCCTTTAGGAATCCAGACTTGGATCAGTCTAACTGACCGTCCAGTTGCTGTATTCCGGATGGTTTTTCCCGGTCTGTGTGTGCTTGGTGTATGGTGTGCAGGAGATACAACATGTGATTTGTCCTTTTTCAACTGATTGTCCAGCCAGTATCTTTTTTGAACTGGCTTACTGTTATAGTAATTTGAGTAGCCATTTGAGTAATTTTTGCTGAAAATTTTTGGTGGCTGACTTCGTGAGTCAGTCACAACTTTTGGGCTATAACCAATACCACATTTTTTGCCCTTGTTCATACTTTAAGTTGACTGTTCAATCAGTTTACTTGGCTCAGCTTGTTCTTGTACCATAACTGATTTGATAAAGTGAATGTATTTCCCTTTATCCATATTCAGTTTTGGTCGAGTATCTTTGGAAGACGAATCATCTTTAATACAGAATCCTAAACCAGTTTTATCAGTAACTGATTTATGAGAATTCTGTATATCAGTTAAAGCATCAGACGATTTGTTCCAAGCCTGAATAAGCTCAGTGTGCTTTGAATTTTCAAGCAACAACTTTTGAATCATTAATTGATCATTGCTTCTTTCATTTCTGAGCTCAGAAATCTCCCTTCTCAGACTCAACATATCAACTGATTCATCAGTTTTTGTTTTATCGTCTTTGGGATCAGTTTGCTTTGCTCTGGCTTTTTCAAAAGATAAAGCAAGCTTTTGATACTCACTAACCATGTCATGAAGAGTCGAAATAAGTTCTTCTCTTGTGAAATCAGTTGAGGTAAAGTCAAATACATGTTGGATGCTTGACTCCAGTTCTGTATCACCAGCCATCAGACATTTCACTTCCTCTTCATTGTCACTAGAACTGCATGAAGTTTCTGGTTCTGACTCCTCGCTGTCAGTGTCTACCCACTTTGATTTGCTCTCTTCAGCCAAGAGCACTTCATGCTTCTTCCTGGAGAACTTCTTATCATCTTTGGATCTCTTTTTGTGCTCATATGGTTTCTTTCTTCTTTCAGTTGAGCCTTGACTGTCTTTCTTTGGTTTGGTACAGTCAGCAATAAAATGACCTGGTTTGCCACAGTTGTAGCATGCATTTGATTCTTCCTTTGAATTGCTTCTTTGATATTTATTTTGAAAGTTTCCTTGATTTTTCCTCATAAATCTTCCAAACTTTTTGATGAACAATGACATGACATCATTGCTTAGTTGATCAGCAGCTTTTTCAACTGAACTAGTTGGTTCTGTTCTAACAGCAGCTAAGGCAGTCGTGGCTGCTGGAGTAGACGATTCTCCTTCTCGAGTTTGCAACTCAAACTCGTGGGCTTTCAAATCAGCAAATAGATCATGAAGCTCAACTTTGTTCAGATCCTTGGATTCTCTCATTTCCATGGTCTTCACATCCCACTCCTTGGGAAGACCTCTGATTATCTTCAATGCAACTTCTTTGTTTGTCTACATTTTTCCAAGTGCATTTAATTCATTGATGATGCAGCTGGTTCTTTCATCATAATCATGCATCGTTTCACCAACTCTCATTTTGACATTGTCAAACTTCTGAACAGCAACAGAAAGTTTGTTTTCTTTGGTTTGTTCGTTGCCTTCGCAAAGCTGAATTAACTTCTCTCAAATCTCTTTGGATGTCTTGCTCATCTTGATTTTATTGAACGTTACTTTGTCCAGTGTTTTATACAATATGTCCTTTGCTACATTGTCTAGATTTGCTTTCCTCTTGTCCTCAGTAGTCCACTCATCTCTGGGCTTTTCAATTATTTGAGGTGCCCCTTCTGTGATTGCAACTGATGTATTGGCTTTCAAAATCTTCATTGGTCCATCAGTTATAACGTACCACATATCGTCATCTTGTGCAGCTAAGTGAGCCTGCATCCTGATTTTCCAATCGTCGAAGTCTTCTCTGGAGAACATAGGAATCTTGTTGAATGAAGACATAGTGAACAATTTGAGTATAGATAATCTTTGATAGGATATAACTCGCTCTGATACCACTTGAAAAGATCTATTAATCGAATAAAGAGTGCTTAGAAGGGGGGGTTGAATAAACACTGCTCAAATTTAAATATTCTTCGACAATATGAGTTCAGTTTTGCTACAAACTGAAACTAGATATCCCGTCGGTCAATAGCAATCAGTTAAACTGAATAAAACAGTTGCGGAAAATAAACTGACTGAAAGATAGAGTATTTAACTGAAAATGACAACTGAAGTAATGACACCACAATTTGTTTCTGGATGTTCGGAGACTTGAATAACTCCTACGTCACCCCTTCTATCAGGAAGATAGGATATTCACTAAAAGATTTTGATCAAATACAAAATACTGAACTGACCCACTTCAGTTTGGACTTATCACTTTGCCAAAACTGAAACTCTTACTATACAACACTTTAACAAATCGTAACTGATCTTAGCACAACTTAGAAAATCTATCAACGTTTACAAAGTGCTATGTAAGCTCGAGAATGTAGTCTTGAATACTACTGATATAACTGATAAGTGTGAGCTTTGATTTCTAAATGCAAGTAGATATTTTTGCAGCGTGACAGCACGTAAAATGAGATAACTGAAAGTTGGTGTTTCTTCAGTTGCTGCCTTCGACTATTTATAGACTCTCCTCTCAACGGTAACATTAAAGAATATTTGAATATTCTAACCGTTGATTGTCACGTCGATATACTCTGACAGTCGTACACTGATCATTCTGAAATGCGGCGTTCCACTACTAGTTGCAGGTATTTGTACTATCTCGGTTGTCGCTTTCAACTAATGACGTGTACAGCTGAGAGATCAGCTGGTAAAGAATCAGTTGACGAGAATGAACTTCAGTTGTATCGATCAGTTAACTGAATTCAGCTGATGACGTGTTTAGTTGATGATCAGTTAGTCGGATTCAGTTGCTGGATTCAGTTGGTAATCTTTTGTCAAACACCGGAATTAAGTTTCCAATAGTCTCCTTGCAATTTTCGTTCACAAGAAACCTCAGGCATGCCATGTATCTATGTTTTGCATCTTACATGCCATATACATACTGATGTGTGTTATTTGTTATGTGAATAGTTCGATCAAGTTTCAAGCATGATACATTTTCGGTTTGCATGAGATTTTCGGTTTCTTTCTTGCATATTTGCTTACGTTTTCTGATATGTGGTGCAAGGGGGCTGTTGTATAAGGTTGTCAAGGTCCTGTACAGATTAGGAGTGTGAGGTGTAGGCGCTGGAATGGGAAGTGATCGGGTTTGGTTGATAGCGTGAAGGGCTGTGCAGATCGGGACGATGGTGCAGGGGTTCGGTCCTTGTTTCTGCCATGCCAGGTGAGCGAGGGCTTTCTCCAGCCTTGGACCAGACCCTGGTGGGTCTGAGTCAGGGTCTGGAATGGCTCGAGCCACGCTGTAAAGGAGGGAACGAGCAATCGAATAAGGGTGAGATGGGTTACTACGGTAGGAGATCCTTGGTGATTCACGGTTCTTAGAGGTTTCCAGCATGAATGGGGGCGGGTTTGTGGGTCTGGTAGGTACCTTAGGGTCTAATCTTGGTCAATGTTAGGTGGGTTCAGAGCTGGTGCATCGGGGATTAGCTGATGGAGAGAAATTTGGAAAAGGTGTGCACGAGGTGGTGACTTGTGAGAGGACCGGGAGTTTTTGTTCGGTGCTGGAAGCTTCAACAGCGAATTTAGAGGCTTAATGAAATTGTTTTAGGAATATTCTAGTGTTTGTAAATTATGGTAAAAAGTTGGGAAAGTTTTACTTAATTTTCAGTTTGATTCGGGTTAAAACCGGGACCCCGGTCCAAGTTTTAAAATGATTCGGTTAAGTTTGGATTTTTGGTTCGAGTTTATGCCTAGGAATGCTTTTAACATGTTTTGGGACATTTTAAGGAGTTTGGTAAACTTCGGGTCATTTTTAGAGGTCCAGAGGTGAAATGATAATTTTTAGGTTTCTAGGGGAGAAATGACCATTTTGCACCCAGGGTGAGATTTTGGTCCTGGCAGTGCCCTGAGCACAAATTTATGATATTTTAAATTTATATGCATCATGATCACGATTTTTAAAATTTTATGAAGTTATACGTCGCATGCTTGGATTTAAGAAAAATTGCATTGGTGCATGATTTTTTATAAGTGATGAAAATGATAATGTTTTGAATGACGGGAATTAGTTGTGGCTATCGAAATATATGAAAATGCTTAAGATGTATATGTAAATGTTATGATGCGGCCTAGGCACAGTGGATGGGTGATCCTGTCACTTATGTCCAACAGCCGCCGGGTACCGCAGTTCTATATATGATGGATCCATCGTAAATGATGATGTACGATAGTCACCTCTAATGAACAGAATTAACCAATGATAAATGATGAATGATTAATGATGAATGATGAAAGATAAATGATAAACGATGAATGATGAACAATGATTAATGATGAGCTGTTTTGACACGTCCTGATTTTACACGACATGTTTATGTTACGTTCTTTTTAAAGTTCATGAAAGATATGTTGATTATGGTATTTTTCACTGATTTGTGATGTATATGTATTTTCTATTAACGGTGCAGGTTGTTGAGTCTTTAGAATCACTAGGCGTTTGTGATACAGGTGAGCTTAATAATGAGGGAACTGGAGGTGCCGAACTCTGAGTAGGCAGACCTGATGTGGTGACATGACCCGAGGACCTATGATTTTTCCGCACATACGATTTTACGTTTTGGAGATGATATGAGGATTTTTCCGCACTTATACGATTTTACTGCTTTTACGTAGGATTGCATGAATGTGATTCATTTAAATGTTTATTTTAAAAATGAGAGCTAAAAAAATCCGCATTTTAAAACGAGTAGACGTTTCATGATAAGACATGATTTGAAGATATTTATGTAATGTTTAAGTTCATGCTTTTTAAAGATCATGAAACATATTTTAATTACAGTACTTTTCACTGTTGCATGATAAGTATATGTACTTGTTATTACAGTTCAGGTGTGTGGAGTCTTTAGACTCACTAGGTGTGATTGATGTAGGTGATCATGAGAATGTGGAGACTGGAAGCGCTGAATACGATTTTGATCATAAGTTTTAAACTGTATTTGAAAATGTTCTTGATTTTCAGGCTTTGGTGATTGTCAGATTTCTAGATATTTTTTGGTGCTTATTTCTAAATAGTAACTTCTAAGTTGTAGTCATGTTTGAGATTTTTAACTGCAGTTATTTTTATTCAGTGACTAGATGACTTTTAAAATGCATGATTAACTTATTTATATGTTTATGCGTGCGTGTGTATAATGTCATAGTTTTTTTTTAAAAAATCTGTAATGCCCGAGATTTTATGTTGTTAATCTGAGATTGTTGATTATGAATTGATATGATTATGAAGGACCATTTCGAGACACGCATTGAGATAGCATGTGATATCGTATGTGAGAGGACAGAAGGTCTCGCGTATATGCGCGACACGATCCGTGCATATGCGCGAGATGGGCAGAGAACCTCGCGCATATGCGCGAAGAGAGTGTGTGCATGTGCGCGAGCATGTGCAAGTGACAAGTGCCGAGACAGTAGGTCTCGCGCATATGCGTGAGACAGGACGCGCATATGTGCGAGCTGCTGTGATGGTTAAGCACCGAGACAGAATGTCTCGCGCATATGCGCCGATGAGAGTCGCGCATATGCGCGAGACGTGCAGCAAGAATATTAAGCCACATGGTCTCTCCCATGCATGAATATATATATATATATATATAAATATATATATATATATATATATATATATATATATATATATATATATATATATATATATATCAAGCCTTTAGTCTTCAGAATGCAGCAAAAGAAAAAGAACGAAGAAAGCTCTGGGGAAAGTTTCTTCATATAATAGAATTTGAATTTTGTTGCAAGATCCGACCGTCTGATTTTCGATCCGAGTTTAGTACCGTGATACTCCCGACAAAGGCTTCACACGGACGTAAGTTTTCTTGTGTTTTGAAATGATTTGAAAATATGATATTGAAAAAATCAGATATGATTAATATATGGTGTTCTTGAGATATTAGACAGTGTATAATCGAAATCGGATTGAAGAACGAATACCGTATGAAATTGTTATGATTTTTTAGATTTAATTTGATTGAGATTATACAAATTTGGTATCAGATTGTGTTTTTCGATTAATTATGAGTTATTGGGATCGATATATACTGATTTTGTATCACCGGTATTTCAAGATTGCGATGTTATGCCGTCGAAACAGAATTAGATTGAGTTCTGATTATATCTGGTATTGATTGGGATATATGTTGATATTGTACTCCTTGAATATGTTATGCCAGATTGGTATTGAAGATTTCAAAGACAGAACAGAGCCGAAACCCGACGAAAGAAAGGTATAAATCAATGTTAACCGGGAGATACGACTCGAGTTAAATTTTACTTGAGTTTCCCAAAACCACATACTTATTTGTATTGTTTAATACCTTTGAATTCATTGATTGTGTATGCTTATTCTATTGATTTATAGAAAAGCAGAGAATAGAAGATAGATATCGAGAAAGAGTCATAGGGGGATGTGCCTAGTTTTTTACGGAGGTGCCAAGACACTGGATGTTCGATTTATATCGATGTTGCTTAGGAGTAGATCGACTTCTATTGCTGAGATTCGATATCGTATGCCAACGTCCGGGAACCGGGATCCCTAGACTAGAGTAGATCAGAGTCAAATCAGAGATATGAGTTGATTTACAGTTTTATCTCATTTCATGTTTTCAGATTTGATACATGTGATTGATAACTGTTATATATTTTTGTATATGTTTATATGATTGCATGTATACGTTTTTTATATTGGGAATATTATTCTCACCGGAGTTATTCGGTTGTTGTTGTGTTTGTACGTGTGCATGACAACAGGTGGGATAGGATCAGGGTCGAGAAGAGGATGAGAGATAACAGTTTAGCGTGGAGATTCGGACCCAGAAGTAGAATGTGTTTCAGCACTTGATGTATAGTGATTGAACCCTAGTTTGACGTTAATATATTTTGTATGAGACTTGTACTTTTACTTTTGATATTTATATCAGATTGATTATAATACGTTCCGCACTTGTATTTTAGGGAAAAAAAAATTAGAATCAGTTTATTTAATTGATCCAATTATTCCCAAAGACGATTAAGAAATGAATTAGCATCCGGGTCCCCACAAAATCATCAGTATTTTAAGAGGTAGACGTTTCAGAAAATAGCCAGATCATCTCTTGGAATATCAATCTCTCCTCTAAAAGAAAACAATTATGTTGGGATGTAGATGGATTGATACACTTACGAATCCAAATGCGAAATTTGGATGAGGAAGGTTTTCTCTTTGGTTGACGAGTTGTGAGGCAAATTAATTTATTTATAACATACTTGACTAGCTCTTGAATTTGTGAGGGGATGTATCATAAGAGATTACTGAGCAAATCGAAGTTGAGAGACGGCAAAAATTTGTGTGAGACGGTCTCATAGGTCGTTTTGTGAGACGAATATCTTATTTGGATCATCCATGAAAAAATACTATTTTTATGCTAATAATACTACTTTTTATTATGAATATCGATAGGGTTGACCCGTCTCACAGCTAAAGATTTATGAGACCGTCTCACAAGAAAACTACTCTTGAAATACACCATCTAATAGAGTTAATGTGCAACATCTACAATTACTCAATTACAGCTTGCAATTATCTTTGACCGAAATACTTCATCAGCCAATATTAGAAGACTTGAGCTCTAAGCATGATATGATTAACATAAACAACTCAATTTGAGGAGATCGTTGAATATTAGATTTTTATCTTAATTATTTGTTCTTATCTTTATTTTAATTTCGAATTTAATTAAATTAGATTGGATTTCATTTATTTAAGAAGTTTGGTAGGATTATTGTAAATCTACATGGTAACTTTCACTTTATGTCATTAATAAAATAATATTTATCTCTCCATATTTTTTTCAATTCTTTACTCACGACAATAAACTTTCCGATTAGATTATATATTTACAATTTTTCCTTTTAAATCAGGTGAGAAATTGTCACAATCTTCTTATTAAAAATCTCATATTGTAAATACTTTTGATTCTTCATTACGAATCAAAGAATAAGAGATATTATTTTTATCATTTAGAGAATCAAATTTGGCTTAATGAAGGTAAATATCAATGTTTAATTAATGTTTATTTTTTAAGGAAGACAACATTAACATATACCCAGTCAATATTTAATTATTTGAGTGGGTTTCATGCAACCCTACTCATATTCACAATATAAATTAATAATTTTAGCATAAGATGTAATACTTTTTAATGGATGACCCAAATAAGAGATCCGTCTCACAAATATGACCTGTGAAACCGTCTCACACGAATTTTTGCCAAATTATTTTTAGAAAAGTCCACTATAACCATATTATTTGATTTTTATATAAAAGCCAAAGCCAAAACCCTTTCCTCACCATTGGAAAGATAAAACTTGTTCACTATGGGATATAATTCAATTCGTGGATAAAAAACCCTCCATGTAAAGTTCAATTTCTTCACGAGAAAAAACGAGTTTTTTCTGAAATTTATCTGCCTGGTGGTGAAAAGATTGAGAAATGGCGGAGGTGGCGCAGAAGCTGACGCCCGAGGAAGAGAAACAAAGCATTAGAGATATTTCTGTTGCCGCCGAAGCCCAATCCAAATCCGGTGATACTTTTTATTTAATCACTCAAAGGTATTAGTTTGAAACTAGTAGTGTATGAGATCTATTAAAAAAATCTAGCCTTTTCTTTTTATTTTGTCTTTTTCATTCATTATTGTTCATTGCTAGTCTGTGGTGTCTTTGAATCTGTGTTTTAAGCTTTTAACTTCGGTTGCGTTCAAATAAAAATGCTTTGGGTTTATTAGTGCTTAATAGTGTAGGTTATTTGTTTGTTAGCATTTTACTTGGAGGAGTTTATACTGTCAATCTTGGGCTAAAATGTGGTTAATTACGGCGACACTGAATGTTAAATGATGTACTTAGGCTGAACTTGCGGTTTTCCAAATATCTGCAAACTGAAAGGAATGGAGTTAGTTTTTGCTTTGCTTTAGTTTATCTATACAATAAGGATTTAGATGTCGGATTAGTTTTGCTTTGCTTTTATCTACACATTGAGGACTTAGATATCGGATGCGCTAACACCACTTTAATATAGGAACATCTAAAATCAATTTCAATGGGCCTCCAGACTCATCAACTAAATGGATTGTATCCATGGTTAGCCCGAAACGGTTGCGGTAGTCACTAATGGTCATCAACTAAATGGATTGTGTACATGTTACATAGGCATTCACGTAACGGTCGCAATAACAGTCACTGATTTTTTTTAAAAACAAAAACGAAGACCTAGAAATTTGGAATGATATTTAACGGAAATTTTTTCAAAATTTGGAAAGAATTCAACAAACATTCTGCAATGGCCAGGATGGCCGTTCTGTTCCGCAACGGCCGAGCAGTTGGCAATATTCCTTCAGAAAATGGTGTTTTCACGCACTGTTTCAGCCAAGGAACTTTGTCACTTTGGTGATCATCTCTGTTTTGGCCGTTTCATGGCTGCGAGAGTGAACCATTATTGTGTCAAGCATTATCTTACACTTTGCAGTAATAACAATCACGTTGAACGCATTTAAAAAGTCTGAGTTAGATGTGGGAATCTATCAGAAAGGGAAATCAATCATCATTATTGTGTCAACTCTTGTATCTAACCATTGAATGACAACTGAATGGGGTTGATGGATATTCTCAAGTTTGCTACAGTTTTCCTAGTTTGGTATCAACTAAATCACAAGTTTCATTTTGTTGTTTCCATTCATTAGGTAGTCTGATCATACATCCTTTCTTTTGGGTGGAATAATCTATTTCTTTGACTAGTTTAATTTTGGTTACTGGTAGATGGTGGCATCATTGGCTTGAATATGTGAATCAAAACCAATCCAGTATTGTCAATGATGGATCTTCTTCTGAGAATCACGAGTCAGTTGGCTCGAGTGCAGTTAAAGAGGCCATCTAGCATTGACAATTCAGACTTAGTAGATGAAACTATGTCTGAGGATTCTGATATGGACATTGAACTTCATGATACCTTGGTTGAAGGTACCGACTATATATTGCTCCCCCAAGAAGTTTGGAATCAATTGTACATGTGGTGAGTAGTCATTACTTTACTTTCACTTAATCTGACATTCCATAACATTTTATACTTACATGCGTTCACACACGCACACACATCTATGATACTTTATTCATGTATCTAAAACAGTTACCTGAACATTTATGAGAGAAAACAAATATTTAACTTCAAAATTAGATCTCTTTCTCTAGTATACATCCGCACTATTTTGGTGTTGTTGTGATCAGATGTCTTTATCATAAGACCTACTGACAGGCTTCCTTGTGATTATATGAGCGTGAACACTAAAGTTTGCAGAGGCCGATTAAATAAGCCCATGACCACCAACTTCAAGTTTTGAAATGTGGGTTGTTAACATGTATTTGTTATGTTTCTACCGAGGATAGAAGGATACATTCAAAGGATAAGATATCGTCCCTATTTAAACTTGTGGTTTGCAATTGGTATACCTGTGTTTCTCAGTGTAATTAACTAAATTTTGTTCCTTTAAGGTACTTGTCTAGTTGTGTCCATAATGTTAGCCAGTATTTGTAGCTCTCTATAAGTTTCTATCTCAAATCTGAATTTTCATTCTCTATAAGTTTCTATCTCAACTCTGAATTTTCATTTTGCATATCTAAGCACACTGAATACCTGCTTGAAGGTATATTTTACTTATTTGAAAATATATTATCCAAGTTATACTAACTAGGATTCTCCTCCTGGCTCCTTATATGGAGACTTACAGTTGATTTTTTATTTATCGATTTATATATCTTAAACTGCATCGACGTATAAAAATGCAAAAAATTCCCAAATTTTTTAACTTTCAATTGCCATCACAGTCTTTATGGTTTTGAGGAGGTAATGAAGAGCGTAGAACCCTGACACCAGAGTCTCACCAACTTTAAATTTTCATTTTTAGTTCTATCACTCAGTAAAATATACAAAGGAGAAAAGGGTCCTAAAGAAAAGAATAGAAAAAAGAAAAATCAATGCACCCAAAGGTTGGAGACAACTGTTAGCAATTTGTCTTGTTTTCTTGAAAAAAATCAGCTGTTTGAGTCGTCTTTAAGCAATCAGTTCATTTTTGGTGGCAATGTACCTCCTTTGTGGTTTCTCACTTGTCCCATTTCTCTTTGTCTCATATTTATTAACCCCTTCGACTGCATCTTGTCTTGAGAGACAAGCAACATATAGGGTTTATTCTTAGTGAAATATGACATGACGGAGCAGTATGGGGTGCTGGTCCACAAGCCTATTTAGGTTCAGTTATCATTAGACAGTGAACATTAAATTCTTTTGGCTGTACATTGTAGGAAAAGTGTATTGAGAAACTACGTGAATTTGGAGCTTTAATCATTCAAGCTTTAATGTTCAAATTTCAATTGTGTTTGTTCTAAGTTGACCATTTCCTGTTTATGATGCAGCATGAGTGACCGTTAAAAAGAAATATTTCTCCGAAAGCTATTTTTCCGGTCATGTTATATTTATTAAGGATTCTCTTAAATATGTCAACATGTTAAGATCCTAGGTTGGTTTGCTCGATTTTTAAATTTGGGTATCTCGACCTACGTGATGGTCTCGATTTTGTCAGTCCCTTTTTGAATAAAATTGGAAGAGAGCTTGATGGAGAGAAGGGTAAAATGAAAAAAAAAACTAGTAACTTATTGATTTTCTTTTGCTTCTTCTTAAGTGTGAACAACTGATTGGGAGAGCCTTGATCTGAAAAAATGTTGTCTGCTTGTTTCTTCTTTTGGTAATTCTTTATGCCCGATTCATTGTTTTTACATTCTATGTAAAACCGGTCGGATTCTTGTGTCTACACAGCCCATACTGTTTTATTGCTAAGCTGAAATTAAACTGCTGATATATGGTTTCTCTTGAGCTGTTTAATTGGAGAGGTTCATAAATAAAATTCGATGTATGTAAATGTAGAGCAACATCCCTGCATGACCATGACTCATTATGTATGTATAATTCAGAAGTGGAAATAACTAAATGTTCTTTCGTGGTGGCTATAAGCTGTAAAATAGGCTAGATTTGTTTCTCATAAAATATAATTAAACGTATGCTCTTTTGTCATTATCATGCTAGTGAGTTGTATTATGTCATAGATTGTAAACCATGGGAAGATCAATGAATTAATAGAAAGGGATTTAATATAAGTCTTTGCCGAATTTAGGTATGGAGGTGGTCCTGTATTGGCGCGAAAAGTTATCAGCACTGGCCTTTCGCAAACAGAATTGTCTGTAGAAGTTTATCCTCTACGGCTTCAGTTGCATTTGATGCCAAAAGGTGTCAGTTCTGTCATAAGAATAAGCAAAAAGGTACGACAAATGTGTTCCCTGTGGCCTGCTCCCGAAGGGAATAAGACACTTTATGTATTCACCTTTCCCCATGGCTGCCTATTTTCTAGCATCTGCTACACTGAATTTCTTCTGGCAGGAAACGATTGGCAAACTTCACCAAAGAGCTTGTGAGATTTTTTATCTTACCTCGAAGCAAGTAAGACCTTGTCCCTCTCTGTTACTCTGTTCTCAATTGTTTAGTTTTCCTAAACTCACGACGATAAATTTACTCAAATAAATTTCCTTGCGCAGGTGTGTATTTGGGATTACTTCAGTCTCAGAAAGCATGCATTGATGAGTGACATGGAAAAGACGCTTGATGATGCGAATATCCAAATGGATCAGGATGTGGGTGTCTATGTTTCACTTCCTATTATATGCAACTGCTATGTCTGACAAAATCATGTTTATGTGAAAGTGCTTCTTGTTGGACCATAAGCTGAACTGTGTGATATGCACATTTCCCATTAAAAAATCAATGCTCAGATCGTCTGCTCATGTCATAATTTTTTCTGTCATAAATCACAGTGTTTCGACAATCAATGAAGTTTCTTACAGATCACCTGTTATTGGTAAATGAAATGTTTACTAATTTTTACCTTTGACACAATGTTTGCATCGCATCTTATGTTCTTTCAATTAAGCAATCATAGAAATGGATTACCATTTTTATATTTTCCTTGTTGGCTGGCCGATGTAGTCATGTAGGACATTTGGGGTCCGGGGTGGAGTTTTGGGTTTTTATTTTGAAGGTAATTTTACAAATTTATTGGTTAACAATTTTGTTTTTCTTTTTTCATATTCTTATTTATATGATTGTTAAATTTCTTTTAGTGTCAAAGAAATAGACTATTGTCTAAATCTGAAGAGCACTTTATTGAATGCAATGTTATTTTATCGAAAGAAATATTACAGTAGACATTCTTAATACTTCCTGACGACTACTTCCTGACGACTCATAGGAGTTTCAAGAATTCCTTTCTTGATGCATGAGTTTTGATTGATTTTAAGTATAAAAATTATAAGCCTTTATTTTTTTCTGTTTTTGTAGTAGATTTATTTTATTTTTGAAAAAAAAAACCAAGTGCTTTAGTAAAATACTTTATTGTGTCTGATTTGCTTTTTACGATTCTCAGGATTTTTATATTGCCCTTAAGGTTCTTGTGCTTTTTGTGCCTGATTTGCTTATGTTCCCCCCTTTCCTTTGAATATAATTGTGTAAATTCATGTATGGTATGCTTTGGCAAATGACTTTTCTTGGTTTCCCTTGATTCAGCATAGTTATTTGTCTTTTGGTTCTTTTTTGGGATGATAGGAACTTGAATAATTCAACATTGTATTCAAAATTGAGTATATACTCATGTTTGTCTACTATTTCTTTATTTGCTGAGAACTTTGCCTGACCTGTGGCCTTTTTCGTGTAACATAGGCACAATATTCTGATGTTCGATTTTTTTCCCATGACTGCTACAGATTTTGGTGGAGGTTGTAAACAGTAATAATGAGGATGGCACAAATTCCATTCAGGAGAACGGATCTGTGGATAATGGGAGTGTGGCTCTTGTGGTACCTTCACAGTCAAGTGTACCAATTTCCGAAGCTGTATCTTCAAGTAAATATTCATCAACAAATGGCAATGCAGAATTGCCTCAAGCTCAAAACCTAAGTTCGGAGAAGGCATATGGACCAAGTGGGGTGAGTACAAGGGGATCTTCTTGTGGTCTCACTGGACTGTTGAATCTTGGAAACACTTGTTTTATGAATAGTGCAATACAGTGCCTTGTTCATACACCAGAATTTGCTCGGTATTTTCGTGAAGATTACCATCAAGAAATCAACAGACAGAATCCTCTGGGCATGGTTGTAAGTTTCAAAAGCAATGATAAGACTTAATACACATGCTCGTATTCTCAAAGCTTTAATTTGAAATATGTACGAAATTCAGATGAAATCATTGAGTTTTTTTTTGGTCGCAAAATGAAAATATATATTTTAGTTTTATGGGATTGAATTTAATAAATTTTGAAAGTGACACATCTTCTGCTATGCATTTGTGACATAGTTCATATGTAAGTTTGTCATTCAAGATCAATTTTTTAACTAATTTTTTAATAATGGATACTAATCCAGGGTATCTTAAATCTCGACATCTTGAGTGCATTTAAATTTATATTTTGTGATGTTGACGGTGCTTACAGTAAACTAATATGATTTGTCTGCTATTGCTAATCTGTGCGTATAACGGGTTTCTAGCATTAAGCGGTGTTCTGATTGATTTCTTTTGCATGGTCATTTTTGTGAATTTTGATATTTTGCAGGGTGAGCTTGCTTTAGCTTTCGGCGATTTACTTAGAAAATTGTGGGCACCAGGACGAGCTCCTGTTGCACCCAGGCAATTTAAAGCAAAGCTTGCTCGCTTTGCACCACAGTTTAGTGGATGCAGTCAACATGATTCACAGGTTCGGTGCATTATGTAAAGCTTTAAGGAATTTATATTGATATTGAATGAAGGCAGTCAACCAGTATATTTGCTGTATTTTCGGTGCAGGAACTTCTTGCATTTTTGCTAGATGGACTTCATGAAGATCTGAATCGTGTTAAACATAAGCCATATATAAAATCCAAAGATGCAGATGGCCGGCCTGATGAGGAAGTTGCTGATGAGTATTGGGCAAATCATATTGCTCGAAATGATTCAATCATTGTAGATGTGTGCCAAGTAAGTAAATCATATTCCTGGTCAATTAGATCGATACCCCATTCTTTTGGTATGTCAGATCTTCATAACACAATTTGTTACTAGAAAATTATGGCTCCTATTGATTATTGTTGCTTCTGATATTTGAATCCTGTAATTTTCTCTGACAAACTTTTTACCAGCCTTTTAATTTGTTACCTCATTATAGATTCTGGTCTCTTGAGTTTATTTCAAAATAAAATGTCATTAGAATCACATGCTCACTTTTGTTGTGCAGGGTCAATTCAAGTCAACTCTAGTCTGTCCTGTATGTAATAAAGTATCAGTTACATTTGATCCTTTCATGTATCTATCCCTGCCTCTTCAGCCCGCAACCACCCGTAGTATGACAGTAACTGTTTTTACCTGTGATGGAAGTGCATTGCCAGCAGCTTGCTCTGTTACTGTTCCAAAGCAGGGACGTTGCCGGGATTTGATCCAAGCACTAACTAATGCGTGTTCCTTGCAACTCAATGAGAAGCTCCTGCTTGCAGAGGTTGTTAGAGTATAAATTCTGTGGTAATCTCATATTTCTACATGGATTTTTTGCATGAATATTTAGCTGTTGTGTTTTTCTAGATAAGAGGTCACTTGATTTACCGGTTCCTGGAGGATCCATTGATATCATTATCTTCCATAAAAGATGACGATCACCTTACAGCCTACAAGATCTCAAAAGTGTTGAAGAACACAAAATTCCTACAATTGATTCACAGGCGGGAAGAACAGTATGTGAAACTCAATATAAAGTCTACGTTGAAGAAATTTTTTTATGCATTTCATTCTCGTAGAATCCATCATTACTTTACATCTCTTTAATATTGCTTCTTTGGTCTGAATATTTATAGGGGTTCGGGAAATGCTCAGACTACTCTTGGATGGAAGCCTTATGGAACACCTCTTGTTTCACCAATCTCGTGTGACGATACTATTACTAGAAGTGATATACAGTTGATAGTTCGTACAATGCTTTCACCTATGTTAAGAACAACAAATCCAGGTGCTATTACTTCTAGAACTGCATCAGTGACAACATCCGATGAATCCCGTTCAACCAGAATTTCGGAAGCTTGTACAGATGCTGATACTGCTGATCTAAGAAAAGGAAATGGTAGCAGTTCGAAACCAGTGACCTTACAGAAACTTCCTTTGCAGTTGGTTGATGAAAACAATGCTTGCATAGATTTAACTTTGGGTGATGATAAGGTCGTTAAGTTGTCGTCATCCTCTATGTCAATACTTGTATTTGTTGACTGGTCGCAGAAGCTTCTGGGAAGCTATGATACCAGCCATATAGAAAACCTACCAGAAGTTTGTAAATATGGACATTTAGGTAAGAAAGCTCGTAATGAACCTCTCTCATTGTATGCTTGCTTGGAATCTTTTCTACGGGAAGAGCCATTGGTCCCGGAGGACATGTGGTAACCTCATCCTTTCCTTCACTACAATTTCCTTTCACTTTTAATGAACTAGTTATTTGTGGTTTAACAGCCATGCGGATGCAAATTTTTATAAAAGCATCTCTCCATGTTTGTTCAAAGATTGAAATCGTTTCTACTAAGACCCCAAAATTATATTAGATTGTGTTTCTTCTCTGTCTTCCTCTCTCTCAACTTATTGGTAGATATTCGAAAAGTAGCCTTTCTCTCAAACTTGCAACATTTGCATTTGTTCTGGTGTAGGTATTGCCCTCAATGCAAGGAGAGGCGCCAGGCGAGCAAGAAGCTCGATCTTTGGAGGCTTCCAAAAGTTCTTGTCATTCATTTAAAAAGGTTCTCTTACAGTCGATCTGTGAAGCATAAGCTAGACACATTTGTCAATTTTCCCATTCATGACTTTGATTTGACAAACTATGTGGCAAGCAAGAGCAACACTCAGAGACAGATTTATGAACTCTATGCCTTGACAAACCACTATGGTGGCATGGGAAGTGGGCATTACACTGCACACATTAAGGTTCGTGATGTTCCTTCTATGTTTATCCTTCCTTGATCATCGTAGCTTGGCACATTAATTTGCAGATTCCTTTTTATTTAACATCACATCTCCTTTGTGTGTTTTCAACAGTTCATGCAACATCCTCGAATGCTTAATTGTATGTCAAGTATCGACTTGACACACTGAAGCTGATTTTAGTTTTTCATCTTAAATAACCTGAGTGAGGACGATTCTTCTAATTTGTAAACTTTATGTGCAGCTTCTAGATGAAAACAAGTGGTACAATTTTGACGATAGTCACTTATCACCGATCAACGAAGAAGACGTGAAGTCAGTTGCTGCCTATGTTCTATTCTATAGAAAGGTTAACAGCGACAAATGTTCTGCAACTAACGAGTCAAGTTAGTGGTGGGCAGCCATAACTTGCCTTCCCTTGGCTAGCAAGTTTAGATGGTTACCATATGCCTGTAAATCGAATGTCACTTTGTATATTTACAGTCCACAGAAATTCAGAGGTAACGGTTGGTTAGCAAAAGATTTTGCCTCTGGGAACGAATATTGTTGTGCGATACTGAAAAGTGAACTGACCAACCTGGCATGAACCCTTTTTGTCTAGGAAAAAGATAACTTATTGTTAGAGTAGATGTCTTGCAAGCCAATTGTTGGCTAATGATTATAATTGGTTAATTGAACTCTACGTGCTCATTAAAGAAATACGATTTCTCTTTTTCATCAGAAGGTGGTGGAAATGTCAAAATAACGGGAGGGAAATTTATAAAATGAAATCCATATTTTATATATCTTAGAATTATTTTAAAACTATCACTAATTATTATTTGTTTTCATTTTCAGTATATTTACGATGTCTACTCGTAACTCGTTTTCAATCATTCTCGATCAAAACAAATTCACTGGCCCTAACTATCATTACTAGTTTCGAAATTTAAATATTGTCTGAACTCTGAAAGGATTGCGTATGTGTTTGATAAGAAGCCACCAAAGGAGGCAGTTCCTGATATTAGTAGGACTGAGTTAGCTATGCTTGAGAAATGGTGGGACCATGATCTTCAAGCTAAGAGCTACATTTTGGCTTTTATGTCGAATGAACTTCAGAGGAGGTTCGAGGGGGCGTTGAATGCTACTGACATTCACCTTCATCTGAAAGAATTGTATTTCGTACAAGCTCGTTCAGAGAGATGCTACTGTTAAAGAACTCATGACTGCACGCTTGCGAGAGGGGTTTTCGGTCCATGAGCATGGTGTTAGGATGATTAGGCTCATCGAGAAATTGGTGGGACTCGACGTGGTTATTCATAGTGAGCTCTCGACTAATATTATATTGCTATCATTGTCTGTCTCGTTCGATGGATTTGTGGTTAATTTTAATATAAACAAGCTTCAGGCCACCCTTGAAGAGTTGTTCAATATGCTTACTAATTATAAGATCACGATTAAAAAAGAAAAGCATGTTATTCTAGTGGGTTCTTCGTCCGGTACGAAAAAGGGAGCCCCAAATAAAGGCAAGAATCGTTCTGCCCCTATGAAGAAGAACAAGCCCAACAAGAAGTCATACAAGAAACCAAATCCGATGCCCACAATGTCTGACAAGTCAGAACAAGTATGTTTACATTGCAACAAGCCTGGGCATTGGAGGCGTAATTGCGAGGAGTATCTTGTCCAGAAGCGTTCTGGCCATGGTATGTTTTATATTGAAGTTAATGTTTCTATTAATTCCTCTTCTTGGGTATTGGATACCGGATGTGGTTTTCATCTATGCAATGATTTGCAGGTGATGGGAAGAAGCAAGAGGCTTAGAGATGGTGAGATCTTTCTAAGACTAGCAAATGGAGCAAGAGTTGTTGTCACTGCCATTGGAGACGTTACTTTAATTTTGGACAATAATTTTAAGTTGTTGTTGTGAGACGTTTTATTTGTTCCTGAATTGGTTAAAAACATTATTTTTATTTTTGTGCTTGATATGGATGATTATTCTTGTGTTTGTGCTAATGGTGTAAGCAATTTATACAAGAATGAATGTTTGATTGGAACTGGAGAATTAACAAATAATCTCTATAACTTAAAATTAAAGGATATTCTGTTAAACAATGTCCAAGGCATACAAAAACAACAACAAACAAAAGAAAAATAGAAGATCAAAATCTCGCACAAATATGACATGCTAGACTAGGTCAGATTTCCCAAAGAAGAATGCACAAGCTACAGGGAGAAGACATGTTTGACTTGTATGACATAAATTCTCTACCTACTTGTAAGTCCTGTCTAAAAGGAAAGATGACTGAGACTCCATTCAATGGAAACGTGGAACGTGCACATGATCTACTGGATTTGATCCACACGGACGTTTGTGGCCCACTAAGTGTTAGCAATTCCTACTTCATTACCTTTACTGATGACCATTTGACGTATGTGTACGTTTATTTGACGAAAAACAAATCTGAAGCATTTGAAAAGTTCAAAGAATTCAGATCTGAAGTAGAAAACCAACTAGAAAGAAGTATTAAGGCAACTCGATCTGATCGAGGTGGAGAATATTTAAGTGCTGAATTTTGGGTTATCTAGAAGAGAATGAGATTCTCTCACAGTGGACTGCACCAGCAACACCACAATTGAATGGTGTTTCTGAACGTCGAAATGGAACCTTAATGGACATGGTTCGATCCATGATGGGATTCACTGAATTGCCTATATCGTTTTGGGGCTTTGCGCTTGAAACTGTGGCAATGTTGTTGAATAATGTCCATACTAAAACAGTCGATAAAACACCATATGAGATATGGATGGGAAAAACTCCCAAATATTCTTACATGAGAATATGGGGATGTCCTGCTTACGTGAAACAGACAGTGGGAGACAAATTGGATAGTAGATCCACTTTGTGCTACTTTATAGGATATCCAAATAATTATGTTGGATATTATTTCTATCATCCCAATGAAGCAAAAGTGTTTGTTTCAAGAAATCCCACCTTTTTGGAAAAGAAATTTTTATTAGATAGAAAAGACAAGATGATAGAACTTGAAGAAATTCAAGATACTCCCTCAACTATAGAAGTTGAACAAATTTTTTCCAACAACCAGTAGTTGAAGTACAAGCTCCTAGAAGGACTGATAGGGTTATTATACCACCTGCAAGATATACTCTTCTTCATGAACAAAGTCGTGATGAGTATTGTGTTGGATGTGATCCAATGAATTTCAAAGAAGCAATATCTGATATTGATTCAGCCAAATGGCTTGAAGCTATGCAGTCTGAAATGGACTCTGTATTCAAACCAAGTCTGGACATTGGTGGATCCACCTGAGGGAATTGTTCTAATAGGAAGCAAATGGATCTACAAAAGAAAGCTTGGGGCGGATGAGAATGTAGTGACCTTCAAAGCAAGGCTGGTTGCAAAAAGTTATACTCAAAGGCAAGGAATTGCCTACGAGGAAATTTTTTTACCAGTTGCTATGTTTAAGTCCATTAGAATACTACTAGTCATAGCAGCATGCTATAACTATGAGATATGACAAATGGATGTAAATGCTGCATTTCTCAATGGAGACATCAAAGAAGAAATTTATATGTCTCAACCTGAGGGAAACACGTCAGTAGGAAGTGAGCATAAGATATGAAAACTTCAGATATCGATATATTGTCTCAAGCAGGCGTCAAGGAGTTGGTACATCAGATTTGATAGCACTATCAAAGAGTTTGGTTTTGCTAAGAATCCTGAGGAACCATGCGTGTATAAGAAAGTTATTGGGAGTGCAGTGACATTCCTAATACTTTATGTTGATGACATCCTACTTATTGGGAATGATGTAGGATTACTGCAATCAACTAAAGTATGGTTAGCAAGTAAATTCTCCATGAAAGACATGGGTGAAGCATCCTTTGTATTGTGAATACAAATCTATAGAGATAGATAAAAAATGATGCTAGGACTCACCCAAGCCACTGATATCGATACTATTCTGAAGCGATTCTTTATGGAAGAGTCCAAGAGATGATACTTACCAATGTGTCATGTTGTTACTCTATATAAAGCTATGTGTCCCAAAACTGATGAAGAGATAGAGATGATGACATGTATTACATATGCGTCAGCCATTGGTAGTATCATGTATGGTATGATATCGACACATCCGATGTTGCTTACGCTCTGAGTGTTACAAGCAGATATCAGGCGAACCCTGGTCCAATGCATTGGAAGGCCGTGAAAGATATTCTTAAGTACTTGAGAAGGACTAAGAACTTGTTCATGGTCTATGGAGGTGGAGAATTAAAATTGAAATGCTACACTGATTTTAGCTTCCAATATGATGTAGATGATTCAAAATCTACCTCTGGTTTTGTATTCATGCTTAATGGTGCGGCTGTCTCTTGGAAAAGTTCAAAGCAAGACACCGTTGCGGATTCCACCACTGAAGCTGAATACATTGCTGCATCTGCTGCAGCCAAAGAGGCAGTTTGGATGAGGAATTTTGTCCAAGAGTTGGGCGTTATTCCTAATGGAGTTGATCCAGTCCCGGTATACTGCGACAACATTGGTGCCGTTGCGCAAGCAAATGAACCAATGTCTCATCAGCGATCTAAACATGTACTGAGGAAGTTCCACATCATCCGGGAGATTGTGGGAAGAGGATATATATCGGTCGAAAGAGTCCCCTCTGCAGATAATGTTGTTGATCCACTTACAATGACCTTGCTAGGACCATCGTTTGAAAAGCATCGCGAAGCAATGGGATTAAAGTTTATGGGTAGTTGGCTCTAGGGCAAGTGGGAGATTGTTAGAGTAGATGCCCTGCAAGCCAACTGTTGGCCAGTTATTTTATTGACTCAGTTGTAATAAACAATCTTTATTTTAAATAATTTATTATTTCATGGTTTGTTATTTTTTTTATCTGTATACCCATGTTATCAAACATAGAAAAGATCTCGATTATACTTTAATAACAAATGAGTCGTAATTCATGTTGAAACTTGTTTGTAAACACTATATGATCTAAATTCGTTCTTAGTCGATTCAGCCACCTAAAACATGGATAAATCTCGCTTGAGCTCGAGACTAGAATCTGTGATGTTGTAATGCGTTTCTTGGTAAGGGTATAGAGATGTCCAAACATGCAGATGGATAGTCATATGATGATTATACCGAACAACCCTCCCTTGGACTTTCCAAGTGGTTATCATTCATCGAGAGGATACGTCTGTGGTTATGATTGTACACCATTAGTCCTTACGACCCGGGACAACACTGAGGCTCTATATGCTAGGGCTGTGCTTTGAATTGTTTACCGGCTCCAGGAGAGTCATCAGGTGGCGAGATTGGGTACAGTTGCGACACATGTAGGAGCCAGTGCATTGTAGTCGGAAATTCACCACTATTTATATGTATCACATAGTTATCGAATTATTATGCAAACCACGATGAAGCAATGATTGCAGATTCGATCAAGATATATGAGATGAAGTGACCGTACTGTTCGCTAATCATAATCGATTGGTTCTTGCAGGCACTATCAGTGATACCTAGGGAATCATGGGACGATGCTATTAGACGCTCTTACGATGGTTCGATGGATTTAATCAGAAATATGATTTCTGACGTTCTCATGATCAATTATGGATACATAAAATGAGGCAAATAAGGGTAAGCCCGAATAAAGGATTATGTCCTGAATCACAAGGAGTTGTGAATCCATGGCTAGCTGTATCCCTGAACCATTGAGGGTCACACAAACACTGGATCGTTTGTTCCCATTGAGAGAATGAGAATTTAATTTATTAAACTCAAAAGTTAAGTTTATTAAATATTAAATTAAAATTGGTTGGAAGTATGTTTAATAGACTTGTAGGAGTACAAGTCCAACATACTAAATAATTAAATTTCTTATTGAATTTTGATTAATTAATTAAACTAGTTGGACTAGCCCAATTAATTAATCGAGCTCATTAATGTTAATTATGTGTATTAGTTTTTGGCTTAATTATAAATAGGAGTGAGCAAGCCATAACCCTAGCCCCCATCACCTTGGAATTTTCGAAATTCCCTTCTCCCATAACACTCAATATTTCGGCCACTTCTCTTTGGGGAAATGTTTGAGCCAGATCTCAAACTTTGATCTCCAACGTAAAATCTCTTTTAATTTTTCTAGTGCAAATTAAAAGAGGAACAAATCATCTAGTCGTGGACCTGATTAGAAGAATAAAGAAAGGAGTTTCTAAATAACGTTCGTAGAGAATCCATCAAGAGCTATATCCGCTAAACCCGGAATAGTTGGAGCCAAGTGAATTAATTCATCAAAGGTATAAATTCTAACGCTCTATGAATGTTTGATTATATAAACCATACGAATGCCCAAAACAAATATATTTTGATTGTCAAAATAAAATAAAAATTTTAAAACCTCCGCCGCGTTTGGGCACAAGAAAACCGAGATCCAACAGTTATATCATCTGTATGCATTAATTTTAATGAAATAATTTAAAGCTCTCGAGCAGTGTTGATTTTTCTTAAAAAAATGTTATGGTTCAATGGAATTTGGCTTGGAATTCTATCATGAGAGACCAACTTTCTAACAAATCCTTAGTCATGATTACGTCAAAAGTGAGTTGGTAACACAACTTATCCAGCCAGAAGTCCGTCTCGGTTGGATCAAGACTGTTGCATAAACTTGTGAAGATATAAAGTCATTATCCCTCACTCCTCGAGAAAATAAGAAAATAATTTAATTTCTTCTAATATAAGCGTTTGCACAATTTGTTTAGATGATGTGACTGTGTTAAGTATTAAAAACACCAATTTGAGTGAAAAATACTAATAAACTAACTTTTAAGACTTCAAGCGAAATTGATATTAAATTTGACAATTAGTTATGAACTTTTGGACAAATATGTTCTAAAAACAATATAATACAACAGAAATGACATTGAATATGAGAAATAAACTTAATTTTGAATTTACAATAACCAGTATGAATTCATAAACATAAAATAAAAAAAAGTTGATGAAAATAAATGCTGAAAATTGGAATGAAAAGTCTAGAAAATATGAAGCTTGAAATTGAACAATGAAAATTGAAAGCTAAAATATGCTGATTTCCTGCAGGAGCATTTTTGATTTTGATGTATTGAGTGTTTTTTTTCTTCGATTCTTGCTTGCCTTATTCTTAGTTTCAGCGGTTTTCCTCACTCTCCTCGCTGCCCTGGATCTTGCAATGTTCACACCTAAGTTCTTCTTGGATTTTTTAGTATTCTGTTGGCTGCTAATATAACTTATGATATTGGGCTTTATACAAATTTTATTGGGATGAAAATTGGTTCATTAGATTTATATGTTTGAATGTAATTCAATCCTTTCGTTCTCTCGTCCACACAATTATGAGGTCCGATAATTGTTTATAAGACTCGAAGTTGTATTTGGTGACGTGGGTTGTACGGAGATGAAAACCATACAAACCAACTCTCTGGCCCAAGAGAAATTTGTAAAATCACTAGAAATTTTAAATTTGACAAATCTGCTCCATCGTTCGCCAGATTTCTCTCCATTTTTAGAAATCTCACCGTTAAATCCCCAAATCTTCTCTTCTAAAATCCTTAATTCAAAATCTCTGCACCACATCTTCTACAAATCCCTTCACAATCTCCTCTTTACGAACCATTCCACACCATGTTGCAGGGGCTGACACCATCGCCACCCATCGGAGAACTCCCAGCTTCGTCTCAAATCATTTCTCACCATTCGTGAGCCTTAATCTGTCACCCATTTTCCACACGCAATTCCCTTTCCCAACTACTTCTTCACACAATTTTTTCTCCACCGTTTCACCCGTCACCTTCACCGATTACGCAGCCGCCACCAATCTCTTCGCTCCTGCTTCTCATCCAACCATTCTTCCCTCTGCGAGTTAATCGTACGTGACCATGATTCCTCAGTCGCATATTCCAGAACTTCTGTTATCTCCAGTTTCTGAAATCTCAACTCCCCCAATTCTGTGGTTATGTCACCGACGGTCCAACCATCTATTACTACGGACGATGGCATGAGTCGTGAACTTGTCACCGTTTTGCTCCATCACCAACATGAGTCGTGAACTTTTCACCGTTCCACTCCATCACCCAATCTCAATTTACATCTTAATACTATTGTTCATCCAGGGACTCCTTATATTAAAACTTCTATAACCACCATCGCAGGTAAACATTCCACCACTTTTTTCGTAGAACTTTATGTCCTTGTGCTAGTTTACATGTTTAAATGGAATACTTACTTGAAATTTAGGGTCCGATTTCAGGAAATCTCTAGTTCAAAACGCAGGTTTCGAGATTGCTCTGAGCCTGAAATCACGAATAAGACATATAGAAGGGCCAAGAGGGTGTCCTGACGTAGCCCCTCCGACGCTCAAGTCAGAGACTGAGGTTATAAGGGAAGCAGCTAAGGGTGCTGCTGAAAAAATTAATATATTGAATGAATGAATTAAACACTCAAACCTTGTATTTGTAGGAAAATAGTTGGGCATGTCATGAGTCAGCCTTTCATTTGGTCTAAGGATGGACAAGAGTAGTGGACCCATCTATGAACTATCAAAATGTTTATATGTCAAGTGATTGGAATCCTCGAGGATAGTTTAGTTACCTAGAGTCTGGTTCAATTTGATTATTGTGTTGTATGGAGCTCTGACGATGTAAACTTGATGAACTTTGTCATTCTACCATTAGTTGGCCTCAGATTGTGAATCTCAAGCTTGTCTCTTGGTTTCTTCGCTGAATGATGTGGTTTTGGTGTTTGTGTAGACATTTCGAGTGTTGGCCAACCTACTGAGCCAGAACTTGCTAAAGAGACCATCCATTTGCCCAAGCCCGAGAAATGATACAAGCTTTTTCCATAGGTGCTGGTTTTTAATGGGTAGTCGCTTTTATCTTAATTCCCTATTTTGGTTTATAGGTCTTTGTCTTTATTTCTCGTTGGAAGTTGCTAATGTTTTGCCAATGGTTATCACCATTCATACGAGTTCTCCCGATGTCATCACTGTTAGATTAGATATCGAGCGAGCCAATTTGTGGTTCGGATTTTATTGACACTTATCTGAAAAAAAATCTTTATTTTATTAATATTTTACTGTTTTATCCAAATATGACATTTACTTTATCTGTATACTCATGCAAGCTGTATACATAAAGATCTTGCTATATTAAAGGTACTGTGATGTCTGTATCTCAACGTAATATCATGAAACTCATTAGGAAGTGTAGAGTGTATTTTAAACTGGTTTCTAGTTTAATTAGCCGCCTAAAATAAGGATAAAGACGTTTGAGTTTAAGACTAGCGTTTGCTATGTAAATCTCACGTTTCATTGGTAAAAAATAAAGATATTCATTCATACAGATAGGGAATCATTTGATGATGCACTGAATAACCATATCTCAAATTGTCCATGTGATTATCACTAATCAAGTGGAATAGTCCGCAATTATGGTTGTAGATCATTAGTGAAACATCTACTGCTTTACTGCTACTGATTTTTTTAAAGCAATAGCCGAAGCCATAACCAAATAAATCCATGGAAAATTCGAAATTACATTGTATGAAAGTGATGCGACTTTGATTGTTATACTCCCAAGAGCAGATTGTCCACAAGTAGTATAATTCGGTGAGTCCGAATATCGTATTCACAAGGAAGATAAGGTAATTACAAGTCACTACAATGTATTTTTTTTATTGTTTATATCTTTAATTGATAATTTTTAATTATTCAAATTTTAATTCAAGTAGTTGAGATTAGAGGATCTACTCTTTGGTAGTTTAATAAAGTTAATATTAATGAACATTATTGAAATCTTATTAATAAAATGGTTCCAATATATTAAATAATCATATTTATATTATGTTATATATTATTATCTTATAAGTATATAATATATACCAAAACTTATAAATATTTTCAAGTATTTATTGTGCTATATATATTTTTATAAACACTAAATCAAGATTCTCACTTTAAATTGTTGGTAAAACCAAACAAACATTTAAATAGTACTAAGAAATTTATATTATGATATATTTATATATAATAAATCAAGACATCCACTTTAAATGGATGATAATACCAAACTAATATTTAAATGGTTTCAAGAATTTAGTGTAACATATAGGAACAATAAATCAAAACTCTCACTTATAAGTAGAGTATAATAATACTTAAAAAAATAAATATAACATAAATAATAAATAATGATTAAATAATATAAAACATAGATTATTACCTTTTAATAACTTTATTATCAGACAAAGAGTTTCACCTTTTCATCTCAACTTTGGAAATTTAGCTACTCATTATTCAAAGTATAAAACTTTGAATATGAAACTAACATGCTAAATATATTTAAATGAATAAATAAAAGAAAAACAATGAGAGAAATATTATTAACTCAAGAGTTTGTTCATAAAATGAGAGATATCTCAATAAATTACAATGCACCCCTATTTATAGTCAAATTTGAGGAGATAACCATAAATAAAATATTATTTTGTACACATAAGTCTTCATTGGTGTTCCAAGAAATTATGTCATCATACACATTATTTTTGAAAATCTTCCCATCCGAGTTTGCTTTTCCACGTAAAACAAAATATGTAGATAATTGAGTTGTTTGAATTGTGGTATTTTTTTTTTATCATTTGACCAAGTAATTTGAGAGATTTAGTCAAAATGCTAGAGCATGGTAAAACTGCAACTCATTTGGTAACTTTATTTGTTGTTTAATTTGATCCCAATTGTGAGAAGATTTTTATCTCATGATTGCACCAATATTGTAGATATTAAAACCAACTTTCTACAGGTCCAATAATCATCTTAATCTTATTTGCAAAGTCAATGTTATTCTTTTTTATCGAACCTCTAAAATAGTCAAAACTTATAATTACAGAATATCATATATTTTATACAATTTATAATAAAACATATAATATTTAAACATTTAATAAAACAAAAACTCTAAATTTATATTATAAAACATTTAATTAATGTACAATTTTTTATGTTTATCACACCCCAACCAGCTTATTGCTAGTCTCTAGCAATTTAAGCGTTACTAACAACACAAAACATATTGATTAATTTAGATAGAAATGCAATCAGAACTATCTAAGTGTTTAAATTAAAGTTGAAAATTGTCAAAGTTATATCAAAATCATAATTATAATTTATGAAATAATCTGAACTGATCAATTCAAATCTTATTTTCAGTTAATTAAATGTACATGACCTTCAGAAATTTCTAAGAGTATCACTCCATATCCTCATAGGTTAATAAATGTTTCAATTTATGGGAATGATTTCTCCCATTGAGTTGGAATACAGAAAAATGCCCAGAAAATGGTTTACAGAATGCAGACAGAAAAACGAGTCAAATTAATTAAAAGATAGGAAATTCATTGATTCAAAATCTAGTTATTCTTATTATATATATATATTTTTTCCTGATTTTTTTACATAAAATCATGGAATTAGACTAAGTTTATGCTCTTGAACACATATTTATTTAATTTGTACAATATATTCTCTCTTTCTATTTTTTTAATGATAGATAAGCGGGTCGTAGCATATGACTTTAAAATTACATAGATTTTCAACAAACTTTTTTTCTCTTTTTTTCCAAGAAATATCTATTTTTTAAAAATAAGAATTCAAGATCTAAACAATGGATAGCCTCTCTCATGATCAATAAAGGCTCGAAAGTTGTTTTCTCAATCCTCTCCACTCACTTACAAAATATGTGTGAGTCTAAACTTTTAAGCACTCTTATCAGGTATATCTTGGGACATATATTCTAATAACTAGTCTTAACACAATGATTTGTCACTCAAAAAGATTTCATAAATCATATTTTTATAGTGATCAGAATATTAAAATTGACTTTCTTTCAAATAAAAATTTAAACATCCTTAGATAGATTAATACATTTTCTAAATTAAACCTTTCAAACATGTAATGTGTGATATTTTTACAAAAATTACTAAGATACAAACAATAAACATGGTTTTAAGATAATAAACATGATATATATTCATATACTTTTTATTATTTTTTTAAAGTTTTTTTTATAATTTTGTTTTCCCCCAGTCAGAATATGACATTGTCCCTAATGTCATAATAACTATAAATAAAGAGTACATAATGAAAGGGATATCATCTGGAATTTTATTGAAGATAACAAACTGAAACCAATCCACGACTTTTGAATCAATGATCTAACTTTCTTTTCTTACTGCTTGATTTCGATCAATTGATCTTTGTTATCATCGGATCAGGCTTATGAACAAAAGCTTCCATATCATCAATTAATTGGTCAGCAGTCGAAGCAGAGATAAGAATCCGTCGTGAATTTTCTGAAATGAAATTCTGTTCCACAGTTTTATCAAGAAATATCAACAAACTTTCATAATAATTATTGATATTCAATAAACCCACATGTTTATTATGGATATTAAGTTATGCCCAAGAAACAGTATGGAAAATTTCTTCTAATGTACCAAAACTACCTGGTAATGCGATAAAAGCATCATAATTTTCAATCATTATGGTGATTCTTTCATACATAGAAGAAACTTTTAATTCATCCCCAATCGAAACACTTGTAATATTTCCTTCAGCTAAAGCTGTATGATAATACCCAAAATCTGACTACCTCTAAGATGAGCAGATGTTGAAACATATTCCATTAACCTAATATTACCTCGCCCATATACCAAGTGAATTTTTCTCTCAACCAATATCTTTTCAAGATTATTCGCTGTCTACAAACACTTCATTTTTTCCAGGACTTGGCCCACAAAATACACAAATATTTTTCAATGTTTGTTCAGAGGATCCAGCCATGTTTTTAATTCTTTTTTGTCTGCGAAAATAGAGAGAAAGATGAGAGATTTTATAGGGATAATATGTTATCATGACAAAACTATGAGTCACAGATGTAAGCAGAATAAACAGTAAAAACAATAATGACACACATGCATATAGGCAATAGTGTGATTGTGGCTCACAATTTTCCTCTGGTTTTACGTCCAGAAACGGCTTCAACACCTTATATGAGTTGAGGATATGCTTCCCATTTAATTTTCTTATAAATTGGCAAACAAGGTCTTTCTTAGTAATATCCCAAGATTATTAAGATGACGCTCATCTTGGAATTGTTTCCATAAACAGAGAAGTTCAATATGCACGTGTCCACTAGAATGCGTCTCAAGAGTCAATAAGAAGTTTGTTGGAACATTCATGTTCGCAATCTTGATTTTGATGTTAACAAAACTTGTTGTTGTGTTTCTAACATATTTACTCAAGTGTGAAATTATTAAGACAAGAAGCAAGCTGAAACTGAATTCTGCACAAACTGAATTTTTGGAAAGCTTCGGTATTTTAATGATATCTCTCAATCGGATGATTCAAATGAAAATCCGCCAATTAGACTGATCAGAAAACCCAACTTGGAACAAGTCGTACTTCACATCATTTGGGCAAATTCGGATGTTATTTAGGTCAAACTGATCGTAACGGATCACACAAAGACAACAATTGTTTGGGTTTGAGCAGCTGCGGTATTTTTGTCATATCTCTCAGCTCGGTTATTGGAATAAAGCGATTCAGTATGAGTTGAAAGATAAGATGATGATCTACAAATCATCTTCAGAAGTCAAAGTCTGAATCGAAGCTTAAGATGCTGATAAAAACGATGAAGCTACTGGTTCTGCACAAACTGAAATCAGCTAGGCTGATTTCAGCACATCAGCTGAAATTGAACTGAACCAGCTGCTGACCAGCTGAACTGAACCAGCAGTTGACCAACTGAACTGAATTGGACCAGTTGCTGACCAGTTGAACTGAATGACCAGTTGAGTTGACCAGTCGGGAAACTGTCTAGCAAGACGAATTTGACCGTTGCAATTGCAGAAACAGTAAAAAAAAACTTTCCAAACCATCATATTCTTGTGTCTAACGTATATATCATTGTTAGAGCCTATACATACAATATATTGAAGATCAAACAAGATCTTTTTAAGAGGATTCAAAGCATGGGCAGTTAGCATGAAGAAATAAGCTAGTTGAGAGAACAAGCTCTTGTGTGAGGATACATTTGAGGTGTACACTGTAAAAGATAAATTCTTCACACACAATCACTCACACATATACAAGAGAGTGAACTTCAAAGATTAGTTGAGTGAGTCTTTACATAAAGACGTAAAACAATGTGTTTGTGGTCTTTGCATATGAGACATTAAACAACATGCTGATTGTGAGGTGCTGCCGGCAATCTTGAGTGCCAGGAGTTCAGTTTAGGCAGTAGTGTAAGTCCTAGCTGAATGGGTTTGTACAAAGTGTTGTATAAATCAAAGTCTTCTAGTGAATCCTTCCAAGAGGAAGAAGGGTGACGTATGAGCATTTAAAGTCTCCGAACATCCATAAACAAATATGTTAGGATCGAATGATTGGTTGAGATGTATTTAGAAGGAGGGTTGAATAAACACACACGATTATAGAATCTTTTCGAATGAAGTATCAGTTTTGTGATAAACTGAAACTAGGAATCTTGTCAGTCAATGACAATCAGTTTAGCTGATAACACTTGCGGAAATGAACTGACTGAAAGATATAATAAATAACTGAAGTAATAACACAAAGATTTATGGATTTTTGGAGATTTTAATTACTCATATGTCACCCCTTCTATCACAAGGATAGGATATGCACTAAAAGACTTTGATCGATACAAAATTTGTATAGACCCACTTCAGTTTGGACTTAACACTGCCAAAAATGAAACTCTTAGTTTACTGAATATCTCACAGTTCTTCGACTGAAATTAGCACAACTAATCTAGTTAAAAATCAAATAAACAATAAAGCATTTTGTGCTTATATGCTCGAAAAGTAGGCTCAAATGCTATAAATAAATATGATAAATGTGAGCTTTTTGATTCTTGAGTAAGAGCGATAATTTCATCAGGGTAACAACAAGCTTAAGAAATTAGACAGATTGATTGTTTCCTCAACTGCCCTTCTCAACTATTTATAGGCTTCTCTTCAACGATAACATTAAATATAATTTGAATTTTATACCCGTTGATTGCCACGTCAATATTCCTCTGGTATTCGTACATTGTAAGCTCTGAAATGCGGCGTTCCACTACGAGTTGCAGTCTGATTTGTACTGTGGTCGGTTGAATGTCCTTTTCAACAACTGATGACGTGTACAGCTGAATGCTAAACTGATTCGCTGGTAAGTTCACAACTGAATATATCAACTGATCTGTTTCCAACTGATCAGTCAATTGTCATCGTAAGTTCTATTCAGCTGGTTTCAGTTGCCTTCGATAAACTGCGTATTAATCTTCAGTTAGGCAACTGTCAGTTGATTTATGTAGTTCAGTTACTTCAAGCTACTTGATCAGTTAGTCCAATAAATTCAACATTTAGTTTGTCAAACAACCGAAATTAAGTTTCCAACAATTTCCTTCTTTTTGATGTTGACAAAACTTGTAAAGTATGAACTGATCAACTGAACTCAAAAATATTCTTCGAACTTATTGTAGATAAAATAATTTTTCTAATGTACATATTCGTACAAAGAAAGAAAATCATAAACTAATCTATGTACAGATTCGTACAAAGAATAAAAGAATAAAGATTTTCTGCCATAGTCTTTAATCAATAACTGAAGTCAGTTGATCGTCATTTCTTATTCTTTCCTTTGTCTTCTTCTTTCTGATTTTTAACTCTTCTATCTCTCTTATTTCCCTCTTTTTGTCAAGCACATCAATTTAATTGGATAGAATTCGAACATCTGCTGCGATATTTGATACAACATTCATCACAATGTTTTGCAGCATATCAATCCTTTTGGTGACTGTATTCTCCAGAAAATCAAAGCGTCTGCCAACTAATGGTTTAGGTTGGAAATGAGATTTAGTCGACAGTCTATTTCTTGATTTCTTCCATCTGGAGAAAGAGAGAAGTCACACTCTGATTGATTTGATTTAATTTGTTCGAGGTAAACTTGTTGGAACTTTTCAAGTTCTCAATCTTGATTTTGATGATAAAAAAACTTGTTAATTGTGTTACTAATGATCTACCTTAGTGTACAACATCTAGGATCACTCACAAGATGTTTACATCGCAAAACTAAAGACCCAACTGATCGCACAAAAGGAATCAGTCTAACTGTTTACGTCAATTGAGCAGTCCAGCTGATTGTCCAGTTGTTAGGTGATTCAGCAGGAAAACATCAGAAGCCTGGCCAGCCAAAGGAGTGTTCAACATATGAAGAAACACAGCTGATCAGTGCAATTGAACGAGTGTGAAATCAGTTCAACTGACGTGTCAACTGATTTCACCAACCCAACTGAAAGATCAGTTCAACTGACCAGTTCGAAGCATCAGTTAGAATATTTCAGTTATGGATGAAGACAAACTCTTTCAAGTGGAATCCAGGTGTACGTAAAGGTACAAAGCCATTATCCAGTCAAAGGACAATAATGGACGTTGCATCAGTGCATTAAAGACAATGCTTCAGAAGGGCAATCAAAAAGACGAGACACAAAGTTCAAGAAGCCTATTCAAATGCAATGGATACAATAAATGAGTCTCACTGTACGAACATTTTTCCCGCCTATATAAACAGAATATCAGTGAAGACTAAAAAACATATAAAACTCAAGAGAGAAAAATAAAAGGGCACGCTTCAAAGTCATATCAGCTTAAGAGAAGCATTCAACCCAGTCGAGCGAACTCTTTATAGATATATCAGCTTAGAATAGAAGCCTATTTCCTTCAGTGTGTGGGAACATCCTTGTTCAGTTCTCACAAACACAAACACTATCAACCACTCAAATACAGTCTTGCACAAAGACGTTAAGCTTGTATATATAGTCTTTCTCACATAGACATTAAAGAAGTGTTGACTGGAAGGTTCCGCATTCAGTCTAAGTCTAAGAGTTCAGTTTAGGCAGTGGGTAAGTCGTAGCTGAGTGGGTTTATTCAAGTAGTTGTATAAATCAAAGTTTTCTAGTGGATCCTACCCGAGGCGGTAGAAGGGGTGACGTAGGAGCAGTTGAAGTCTCCGAACATCCATAAAAATATCTCGTGTATTTAACTGATTAACTATTGCTTTCAAACTTTTTTGATCAGTTGGAGAATTCGTCAGTTCAATTGACACCATAACTGAACTGAAGAATGCAAAAACTAATCTGTCTTCTCTCGATTATTCAGTTTACATAAGATAGAATGCTTTCTAAGTTAACAGTCTTCTTCACGAAGGATTATTTCGAGTTTTTTCTGCTTGATTTTTAACCAAACTCGATTTAATTAATTGGTGTTAATATTCTTAGAACACGAGCTATTGCAGCTCATTGGAGAATATTTTGTTTTTAGCATCCCAAATATGTTGAGCAAACGATCCTTCAAAAATCCTTGTTAGAGTTAAGCTCCAATGAGTGTGCAAGCTGGGTTGACTGTATTTCAGAAATAGAATTCATCATATTGACGAGGTTGGACTGAACAATCTGAATTTCTTCAAATAGGGACATCAGTATCTGAAATACCAGGAGACATGGCTCCGGAAGTTTCTGAAATATGCACCCTTTCCTGTTAAGTAAAAACAACCGAAGTGCCGTCAGTTGCTTCGGTTTCATGCGTCACCATTTTTGAAGTATTTGCAGTTCTAAGCTCCTGTGGAGGCTGGGGAGGAGAAGAGACAGTTGGAAGAACCAAAGTACTAGAAGGTTCTTCAGTTGGTTCCAAAACTGGTTCTTCAGTTGGTTGATTAACTGGCTCTTCAGCTGGCACTTTTTCAGTTGTAACTGAGTGCAGCTGAGCCTCTTCAGTTTGTTCAAAAACTGCATGTTCAGTCATAATAACTGACTGAACCGGCTCTTCAACTACTCCAAAAATAGCCTTTTCGACCGGTTCTTCAAAAATAATAGCTTGATCAGCTGGTTTTTCAACAAAAATTGGATCTAATGGTTCTTCAGTAACAATCGACCGATCTGCTGTTCCTCATTCAAGACAACATCTTCAACTGATTTTGATGTTTCCAGCTGAATATCAGAAGTGACTGATTTGATGACCTCGTCAAGATTGGCCAATGATAATTCAGCTTGAGAATAAAGCTTTGGATCAGCAGTTGAAGAGAGAGGTACAAAAGATGATGTTGGTTGAGCAACTGATGTGGAAGGCTCTTGAACTGATGGTTCAGCTGTCTCTTCTGATGAAAAATCTCGAGAGGCTGCTGGAAAGATCAGTTCTTGATCCATTTCCCAATTTTTGATCTCTATTTGCAACGAGAGAAGATCTGTGTCCAGTTGGTCATGCACAGCTTTGTCATTGTATGCAGTTGGACTGGTAGGATCATAGTTCAGTTGTAGTTGAGCAACTATCTGCTGTAGCTTCTTTGCTCTCAGTTGATTGAAGAAATAGTTCTTTCGCTCCAGAGCTTGAACAATGGTAGATGCCTTGACTACCTTCATAACAACATTCTCCAAATAAACAAATTTCATCAGTTTTGACTTCTTCTGAAGCTGCTTGGCAAAGAATTCAGTTATGAACTTTACCCATTAATTATAAGCCTTGAGCTTGTTTTCTGAAAGTTAATTAATCTCTTGCCAAATGAGATCAATGTGCGTTTGGATTGCATTGGTTGGCATGGGCTCTTCTTGCATTTTGCCCTTGCCTTTTGAGTCAGTCAGAGCATGAGGAATGCTCAACACTGAAGTAGTCGCATCAATTTGTTTTCTGATCACTAGCCCCTTTGGTCTGGCAAGAGGTAGAGAAGTGTAGCCAGCAATAGTGATCAATGGAGCCTCAATTCCAGCAAGTTTCTTCTTTTTACAAGATTCAGTGACCTTCTTATTTGGTAGAACAACAGACAGATGTAACTGATCCTCAGTTGAGGATTTAGTTGGAATATCTTTTAGAAGGATAGCCTTGATAGGCTGTTGAGCCCCGACTGCATCAGTCTTTTAGTTGGGATTGTCCCAACTGCAACAGCAGGTTTTGTCTTCAAGGTTCTTGGCTTCTTGATAATCTTGGGAGATGGAGTCTTCTTAGAGTCAGTTTCACTGACAATCAACTTGCGCTTGATTGTCTTCTTCTGAAGAGTCTTATTTTCCTGAACTGACTTGGGAGCCTCTTGTGTCCCAATCTCCTTCTTTACCTTCAAGAACTGCTCAGGAGACATGTCCAGTTTCTGCATTGGTGGCCCGACATTCTTAGCATTGAAGATTTTTAGTTTTGATGATTTTTCAGAATCATCAGTCACCAGCCCTTTTATTTCAGCAAATAGCTGAGCTACACCGCATAACCCTTTGATTGCTTGGACGATTGAAACATATTCCTCACGATGTTGAAAATCATGTCTTGCCAGTTTAGTTTCTGTCCAGCCATAATAGATGTCCTGGCTTGAAATTTTTCCAAGAGTAAGTGTAGCAAAGGATCCAACCTTTGCTAAAAGCCCTTTGGCTACTATATCTACCAACAGTTGCACCTCTGGCTTCAGCTCCTTCTTGGGATCGGAAACTTATATTTTCCGACAATCAGCAGATAGAAGGATTTGAATCTCCTCAACATCAGATGCCTTTACTGTTAGAGTAGGTATACGTCGAGCCAAGTGTTGGTCGAGTGTTCACAATGAAACTCTATGTATAACAGTCTCTATTTTAATAATATTTGAAATTATTGTTTTGGCATTTCTTTATCTGTATACCCATGCTAGTTGCATAGATAAAGTCCTTGAATATACAAATAATAGAAAGAATATGAGATGCTCATATGATGAGTATCATGAAACTCATATTTGGAATATTGTATATTCTAAACAGTTCCTAGTCGATTCAGCCGCCGCTAAGAATGATATAGGCTGCTCGAGTTTGAGACTAGTATCTACGATGTGAGTACCATGTTTCATTGGTAGGGGACATTGTGATGTCCGAACATGCAGATAGGTGCTCCTTGTAGAGTGCATTGAACAACCCTCCATAAAGGACTTTCCAAGTGGTTCTCACTTTTCGAGTGGAAACGTCCTGGTTTATGATTGTACACCATTAGTCCTTATGACCCGGGACAACATTGAGATTCTATGTGCTTGCATTACACTTTGACTTATTTACCGACTCTCATGGGGTTATCAGGTGGCAAGGTTGGGTGTTTTGTCGAAACATATAGGAGTCGATGCATTGTACTCGGGGATTCACCTTACCTTCGGGTATGGATATCCTATGTGATCACATGTCTGTGTAGTTCGAAATCTCTTATCAGAGTATGGTGGTAATTATGAAAGGGGTTTCATAGATTACACCATCGATGCAACTACGACATGGCACATAGTATCGATTCATTGACAACTCTCGATATACCAATGGTTGTCGAATCGGTCGGGATATATGAGTTGAAGGGACCATAGTGTACGCTAACCATAATTGAATGGTTCTTGCAGGCACTATCTTTTGATACCTAGGGAATCTTGTAAGCGATGTTGCTAGGCGTTTAACATGATTGGTTTGGTACTATCAGACTTGAGTTCTGATGTTCTTGTTATCAAGGAGATGATAATTAAGAATGGAGCAATTGGAGTATGCTCGTAGAAGGACATGTTTAGTCCGAATCACATGGAGATGTGAACCCACGGCTAGTTGTATCAATGAACCATTGAGGGCCACACAAGTGCTAGCTTTCTAGATCCCGTTGAGAAGTAAAATAGTTCAATGTGTTGAAGAGCTTATAAAGGAAAAATAGAAGTACGACTTCTATGAGGGGAATGTAACTTTTAATTTAAGGAAGTGTTCCTAAATTAAAAATTAATGTATTTGAAAATTGTGATTTTCATAAACATTATTATGGACTAAATTAAATTAATTCAACTGTTGAATTAATTAAACACTAGTGGACATAGTAGAGTCCAAATAATTAAATCAATTCAAGTGTTGGATTAATTAAACAACATTGGGCCTTGTAGAGCTCAATTAGAAATAATTATTAAATTAATGGGCTTGAGTAAAATCAAGTAAAGTTAAATGAACTCAAATGTGTTTGAGACATTTGAATAAAAGTCCATGGACCTTGTAATTGTTACAAGTCCAAAAAGAATTGCATGCTTCAGAGGTGAAGGGTTGGAGACTCCTTTTGAGTTAATGACATGGCATGCACATACAACTTTTTGCTTTTGTTTTTTGCACAACCAAGAAAAATCATCCTCATTTCACTCCACAACACTTTGGCCGAAATTTGTACCATTTTTATCTTCAATTTTTCTTCTTCAATTGTTGAGGAAAGAAAACTCTTCCCAAAGAAAAATCCTTTTATTTTTCTAGTGCAAAATAAGAGGGGTTCTAGCTTACAAGTGGTGGGCCTAATTTTGAAGGAAGAAGTCCAAGAGCAAGGAGTTCTTGTAGATTGTCTTACCCTTCAAGAGCTAAGGTGTTTACACCTTAGTTGGAGCCATCATCAATCTCAAGAGATTGATAGATAAAAAATTATAAACACCCTATATATAACATTTTGGTGTTTTTCGTATTTGTTACACATTATATGATTAGGGTGCTCGGTTTTCTGGTTGAAAAACAATTTTTGAAACTTCCGTTGCGCATTAGGGTACCTTAATCGATCCCCTTTCAAGTGGTATCAGATCTAAGGATACTATTTTGTCTAGCTTATACATTATATTATATTGAGATCGATTTCTAACCACATGAGATGATTTTTGTAACAAAAAATAAGGCCGTCGTGGGGGGATTTTGGGCAGCCAGTTGCTGCCCATTTCGGGCAGCTCGGGTTGCCCGAGTGGCTGCCCATTGCGGGCAGGCTGCCCGAACAGCCCCATGTTTTCAATAAAAAAATTTAAGTTGGCCAGATTCCGGCGACAGCGATGACGAATAGGGTTTCCAAAAGTGTTTAAGAATATCAAAGTGTCATGGGCCTTGAAGTTGTTGGGCCATTAGATGGCTAACACAATTTGTGAATTTAAATAGGCCAAAATGTTTTTTGGTGAAAAATGATATTTTGGGCCCTTAAGTTTAAATCCACAAAAGTTGTACATATTTTCTCATAAAATAAATAATTGAAATTGGACTTTAATTATATATAGTAAATTGTGATTTACAAGAAATTCGGTTATAAATAAATTAATTAGAAAGTAGACAAAGGAGTTTGTATACTTTGTTAAGTCATAATCGTGACGGTTAGTAATTGGATCAAGATATATAATATTGAATCAATTTATTATTGTGATAATTAATTGATGGTGTATGATATGTGATATTATCTATGAAAGATGATCAAAAACCCAAGTCCAATTTGGTAGGTGTATGCTAGAATATTTTGTATTGAATGATTAATTATCAATTTATAAAGTGGGCTTGGTTTATGGCTCGTTCCCACCCCATGAGATGTATCCCTATTTGCCATGGATATTTATTTGTAAATATTAGTATAGTGGAAGATCAAGATTGGAAGATGGTGGCCTTGATGATTATGAAGATCGAAGACATGTAAATATTGGAGGCGAATGTAATAGTTGCATTTGCATCCCATGCATTTCCCTAAGATTGGACCTAGGCCCGTGTTTAGCTCACACAGGCCATTAGTTTTGGGGCGATTGATCATCCTTGTTTTGTTTACTATTTATAATATATGTATGATATGTTATAAATAATGAGTATGAATCCGACAAACATACGATCAAACATGGCGAGCTTTTAAATAAAATTAATGATGAGACCTTTCAAAATTAAAAACCCTCATTTTGAATAAGATTCAAAATTAATATCAAGCCCTAAAAAGGGAATTATTGATGCGGTCATGGACAGCCACGCGCCGAGGAAGGCATGGAAATTCATGGGAGTGGCGTTTGGGAACCAAAAGAAAATCATTCAAGCATTGTTGGAGAAACCCGAGGCTACACGGACGTGTACACGGACCTGTACACGGGGTCCGTGTCCTTCACAACCCATGATGAGCAAATCCAGTGCCTGCACGGACCTGGAGACGGACCCAGGCACGGGGTCCGTGCCCTTTGAAGTTGGCGAATACAGTGCCTACACGGACCCGTACACGGAGGTGAGCACGGGGTCCGTGTCGCTTGATCCCGATTGAAGAGTTTTACAGTATGTACACGGACCCGTCTACGGACGTCTGCACGGGGTCCGTGTCCTCTGTTTTCTGCGCGGATTTGTTTCCTTTTCTAGCGTTTTATTATTTTGGGAGACTAGATTTTTGATATCTTTTGATATATTGACTATGTTGGACGAAAAAATTACACACAATACACATAATATTTTGAGTTTATCAAACTTTTGAGAATTTTCTCTTAACTTTTTCAAAGCCAAGCTTTGTCAAATCAAATCAAACTTATCAAAGTTTTTAACTTTGTGGCGTTTGTCGGTCGTTGCTTGTGCGGATTGTCGTAGGCAAAGTTCTTCGAAGGTTCGTATAGTTTTCGATTGTTTATCCTCGTGTTTATTTGTTGCTAAACTCTTGCTAGTTTAGAGGTGAATATCACATATTACTTGATTCAAAAGATCGGGAAAAACACACGAATCTTAATATCGTAATTGAATAGAGGGTGCGATTTATTTTTAATCGTGTTTGCTATTTATTCGTGTCAAGATTCATATCATTTGGTATCAGAGCTCAAGGTTTTTGATTCAAGTAAGAGTATCCATTCAATTCTTCGTAGGATTTTCAATACCGATTTTTGTGTAGCGGTTTCTACGGATTTGTTGAAAAAAAAAAAAAAAAAAAAATCGCGATTTACTGTTTATCGCCGGAAAATACTGTTCATTGTCGACACTATTCATCGCCGACACTATTCTTCCGAAAGTTACTATTCATCGCCGGAAGTACTGTTGACGGAGGAATTTACTGTTCACGATCGGGTACTGTTTTCGTCAAAATTTACTGTTCATTATCGGGTACTGTTCATGTCTGGTACTGTTCATCTGCCGTTTTTACTGTTCATCGACGGAACTATTCATCCGACAGGGTACTATTCATTACCGGAGTTACTATTCATTACCGGAGTTACTATTCATCCCGGAATTACTGTTCACGGTACTATTTACCCGAAAAAAAAAAAAAAAAAAAAAATTGGGATCGGGTGTTTGTTGGGATTTTAGCGCTTATATTTCAGCGTTAAGTTTGTCCTTGTCATTTAGTCGCATTCTAGTCAGTTTTCAAAGTTGCTTATCCTTGTGTGATCTAAGTGAGTCGAATTTCAGGCGTCACAGGATTGATCTCATAAGTTTGATACGTGGAAGCCACGAGACTTAAGCGCCCCTTGAGAATTCTCACTTGAGTGAAAATATTTGAGTGGAGTGAATTTTTCATTGGAGTGAATTGTGAGGTTTTGTGGTGAGGGAAAAAGACGAGTGCGAGTGAATTTTCATTGGAGTGACTAGTGAGAATTTGTGGTGAGGAAACTTTATTCTTTATTGTTTTATACTAACCTTTTTCTTGCAGGTACAACTTTGAAATTAAATGGAGAGGGAGGTAGGAGATAGTTCGAATTCGGGGGTGTCCAAAGCTCATCTAGATGCGTTGTTTGGGGATTTTAGTAGAGCGATGGCGACCCAAATGGAGTCGTTGCATGAGAGGTTGGGTAAACTTGAGGTTAGTGTTAGTGGGGGTAAACCTAAGCCTAGAGATTTGGGTAGAGATGATGAGGAGTATGATCTAGGAGGAGGCGATGAGAGTCAAAATGAGAATTGGGGTAGGATTGGGAGAGATAGAGGATTTGGTAGAGGAAGAAGGGAAGCCATGCGGGGTAGATATGAGGAGACTAGGGAAGATGGTCACATGGGTAGCATTAAGATGAAGATCCCTTCATTCCATGGGAAATCTGACCCGGAGGCGTACCTAGAATGGGAAAAGAGGGTAGAGTTCGTATTTGCATGTCACCACTACTCCGAACAAAAGAAGGTGAGGTTGGCGGTGGTTGAATTCTTAGACTATGCTCTCATTTGGTGGGATCAATTAGTGACCACTAAAAGAAAGTATAATGAGAGGCCTATTGAATCTTGGGATGAGATGAAGAGTGTAATGAGGAAGAGGTTTGTGCCTAACCATTACTATAGGGAGATGTTTAAGAGGTTACAAACTTTGAGGCAAGGGTTGAAGAGTGTTGAGGACTACTATAAGGAGATGGAAGTACTCATGATTAGGGCAAATACTGAGGAGGATAATGAAGCAACTATGGCTCGTTTTCTTTGTGGTTTGAACAGGGAGATCCAAGATCAAGTGGAGCTTCGGCACTACTTAGATCTAGACGAGATGGTGCAAATGGCCATAAAGGTGGAGCAACAACTCAAGAGGCGAGGAGTTGGCCGCACCAATCAAACCGGAGGTGCATCATCTTCTTGGAGATCAAATGTGGGGAAGCGTGAGGAGAACAAAGTGGTGGCCAAGCCCAAATTTGAGACCAAACAAGAGGCGCCTAAGCAAGGAGTCCAAGGTAAATCTGAAACTCCTTCTAATCGCTCTAGAGATGTTAGATGTTTTAGGTGTCAAGGGATGGGTCATATTTCTAGTGATTGTCCTAATAAGAGAGTCATGTTCTTAAATGATTATGGTGAGTATGAGTCTCAAAGTGAGGGGGATGGCGAGGGTAGTGATGATGATATGCCGGAATTGGAGGATCCCGATGAGGGATATGGGGCGGTTGTAGGAGAAGCTCTAGTGACTAGGCGAATCATGAGTGCCCAAGTCAAAGATGAGGAAGTTAACCAAAGAGAGAACTTGTTCCACACTAGATGTTTTGTGAATGGTAAGGTGTGCAATGTAATCATCGATGGGGGTAGTTGCACCAATGTAGCTAGTTGTGAGATGGTGGAGAAGTTGAATTTGCCTATTTTGAAACATCCACAACCATATAGGCTTCAATGGTTGAATGATTGTGCTGAGGTAAAAGTGAATGGGCAAGTTCTAGTTGCATTTTCGATTGGGAAGTACGTTGATGAGGTGTTATGCGATGTTGTGCCTATGCATGCTTGTCATATCTTGTTGGGTAGACCTTGGCAATTCGATAGGAAGGTAACACATGATGGTTTCAAGAATAGGTACTCATTTGTCCTAAACAAAGAACCAATTGTATTGCTTCCTTTGTCACCAAAACAAATACTTGAGGATCAATTAAAGAAAAGAAAAAGAGATGAGGCCGAAAAAAAGAGTGTCCAAAAGAGTGAGATGGCCTTAGAAAAAGAAAAAGAAAATTATATGGTCGAAAGAAAGAGTGAACAAAAGAGTGAGATGACCATAGGAAAGAAAAAAGAGAGAGGAAAAGAGGCCAAAGAAAAAGAAATGAAAAATAATTTGATGGCCCAAAGGAGTGAAAAGAGTGAGGATGAGAGTTGCTTATTATTGCATAAACCATTACATGTACCTTTGTACAAAGTGGTTTATCCATATTGTGATGATATCGCCGGTTCAATCCCGAGCATTGTTAATTTTTCTTTGCAGGATTCTATTGATGTTATGATAGGGAGGCTAGCAAGTGTTGTTGGTGCGAGGATACGATGGGATGAACCATGTGGATTCAAGAGCCATAGCAATGAGGTAAGGTTAGTTGTCACCGCAACATCCGAGAGGTATGATTTTCTCCCTTACCTTAATTCATTGTTGTTTTGTTTTCAAGAATTATGGGGACAAGTTGAAAATGTGATGCTTAGAGGATGTGAATGTGGTTTAGTCTTGTTACCTAAGTGTCATATTATTGAGAATGAATATGCATTGCATGAATTAGATTCAAATGTTATTGATTTTGAGTGTTCCAAGATTGTCCAATTGACACTTTGTCATGGCAATGACCTATGTGCATTAGGATTAAATTCATGTGGTGAGTTGAATGAAGACAGGGATAGTACATTTAGTGTGTTCTATTTGCATGATTCCTACTTGTTTGATGAAGACTTTGGGAAGAGCATGAATGACTATAAGAATTTCTTTGTCCATGATGAATATATTTTTAAGGAGACTAAGTTGTTCATGTTATGCTCGTTTTATGAGTTACTTGCTAGTGATGCATATTGTTATGATTTCATTATTGATAAGATGCATGCATTTCTATGTTGGTTACATATAAAAAGGTATGTCGAATGGTATCGTAACGAGGGTCTTGCATGTATGAAGATAGCAACTAGGCTAGGGTTTTATGACATGCATGACTTAATTCTTATTCCTAGTAAACTTTGGTTGTGCACTTGTGTTGAAATTTTTGCGTTGTTAACTAGGTCTAAGAAGAAGAGGAATTTAATCTTTATGATGCTTAATGCGATATTGTCACTATCCTTTCATGTCACTTGTTATTTGATATTTGGTGTAAGTGATGTTTACAAGAAGAGAGCAACCAAGAAGTTGAGGTTCCAAATGTCAATGGCGCACATGGGGGATAGCACCTACAAAATTGAACTTCGAGGTAAGCATGTTGGTCACATAATCTTTGTCATTACTAACTTGCTTCCTTTTTGTGTAGGTAGCACGGATTTGAGGACAAATCCTTTTCAAGAAGGGGAGGATGATGCGATCATGGACAGCCACGCGCCGAGGAAGGCATGGAAATTCATGGGAGTGGCGTTTGGGAACCAAAAGAAAATCATTCAAGCATTGTTGGAGAAACCCGAGGCTACACGGACGTGTACACGGACCTGTACACGGGGTCCGTGTCCTTCACAACCCATGATGAGCAAATCCAGTGCCTGCACGGACCTGGAGACGGACCCAGGCACGGGGTCCGTGCCCTTTGAAGTTGGCGAATACAGTGCCTACACGGACCCGTACACGGAGGTGAGCACGGGGTCCGTGTCGCTTGATCCCGATTGAAGAGTTTTACAGTATGTACACGGACCCGTCTACGGACGTCTGCACGGGGTCCGTGTCCTCTGTTTTCTGCGCGGATTTGTTTCCTTTTCTAGCGTTTTATTATTTTGGGAGACTAGATTTTTGATATCTTTTGATATATTGACTATGTTGGACGAAAAAATTACACACAATACACATAATATTTTGAGTTTATCAAACTTTTGAGAATTTTCTCTTAACTTTTTCAAAGCCAAGCTTTGTCAAATCAAATCAAACTTATCAAAGTTTTTAACTTTGTGGCGTTTGTCGGTCGTTGCTTGTGCGGATTGTCGTAGGCAAAGTTCTTCGAAGGTTCGTATAGTTTTCGATTGTTTATCCTCGTGTTTATTTGTTGCTAAACTCTTGCTAGTTTAGAGGTGAATATCACATATTACTTGATTCAAAAGATCGGGAAAAACACACGAATCTTAATATCGTAATTGAATAGAGGGTGCGATTTATTTTTAATCGTGTTTGCTATTTATTCGTGTCAAGATTCATATCAATTATACAGTTGTTTATAATTTCCATATCTTCCATCAACAATGGGTGCATCATGAACGCTACCCGTGTTCGGGGCTCAGCTCATATTATTGGGGGGGCACTGGACACCGGAAAGTTGTGACATCCATTGACATGGTGATGTGAACTACGTGGAACTCCCATGATTTCGGTTCATATTATTGAAGGAACTCATGGCGACCGGCTATTAAGGTTCAACATCGATGGGTAAGGCTTGACACGTAAAGATGAACGACGTCATATTATTGGGTCCTAATCAAACGTGAGACAAAAGTTTACGTAGAGGGTTGCATGGTGATGCAATTGGAAACTACCTTTTAGGATTATGATTGGCTGATATTATTCGGGATCATAATTCGCTAATTGGACCTTGCGTACCTACTGAGGAAAGGAGTTTTCCGTTTTCACTAGAGGGTAGTGAAAAATGTCAAAATAGTGGCAGCGAAAATTTATAAAGTAAAAGTCCATACTTTATATACTAAATATTTTAAAATAGTCATTAAGATTTATCTATTTTACTTTTCAGTACAATTTTTGACAATGTCTTCGATTCGCAATCCGCAATCTGCAATACTCAGAAAACACGTATTAACCGGACCTAACTACTTCAACTGGCTAAGAAACTTAAAAATCGTCTTGAATTCGGAAAGAATAGCATATACACTGACTGAGTCGCCCCCTATTGAGGCTCTAATTGACTGCACTCCTGAGGAATTGCAGACTTACAAAGAATGATGTGACCATGACTTGAAAGCCAATTGTTATATGCATGATTCTATGAATGATGAGCTGCATAGACGTTGTGAGGATGCAAAGAGTGCTGCTGACATTCATTTGCATCTCAAGGAGCTGTTTGGTGAGCAGACTCGACCTCTTAGGCATGCTACTATCAAGGAGCTGATCACTTTGTGCATGCGAGATGGGGCCTCGGTCCATGAGCATGGCCTGAAGTTGATTGGGCTTGTGGACAAGCTCGTTGGCATGGATCTGACGTTGCCTTCGGAGTTGACCACCGACGTTTTGCTCTTTTCACTGCCTAGCTAGTTTGATCCTTTTGTGGTGAATTTCAATATGAACAAGATGGAGCCGACCCTTGAGGAGTTGGTGAACATGCTTGTGACCTTTGAGTCCACCATCAAGAAAGAGAAGCCGGTTCTTTATGTGGTTTCTTCATCTGGTGCGAAGAATGATCCAGGTGGGAAGGGAAAGAAGCGTTCTTTCCAACGTCCCAAAAAGAACGTGCCCTTGAAGAGGCAGCATCCGAGTCCTGCTGTGGCAACCACGGCAGTGAAGACTGTTGATATCTGTCATCACTGCAAGAAGCCTGGACATTGGAGGCGTAACTGCATGGAATATCTTGCCCAGAAAAGTTCTGGAAACGGTATGTTCTATATTGAAGTAAACATTTAAAATTAACTCTACTTCTTGGGTATTGGATACCGGTTGTGACTCACATTTCTATAATGATTTGCAGGTGATGGGAAGAAGTAGGAGTCTTAGGGAAGGTGAGACCTTCTCGAGGATGGGCAATGGAGCAAGAGTTGCTGCCAAGGCCGTAGGAGATGTTTACTTGATTTTGAACAATGATTTTAAGTTAATTTTAAGTGTTGTTTTGTTCGTACCAGATTTGGTGAAAAACATTATTTCCATTTCTATGCTTGATAAAGATGGATTTTCTTGTTTATTTAGCAAAGGTGTTTGCAACATTTACAAGAATGAATGTTTAATTTTACTGGAGAATTTGAAAACGATCTCTACACCTTAAAATTGAAAGATATTCCACTAAACAATGTCCAAGCAATAAGAACAAACAATCGAAAAAAAGATACTCTAAATTCGGCACAATTGTGGCATGCTCGATTAGGACATATTTCCCTAAGAAGGATGAACAAGCTAGTGGGAGTGGGCATGTTTGATATGTCTGATATTAATGCTCTCACGACTTGTGAATCCTGTCTGAAAGGAAAGATGAACAATATTCCCTTTAAGGGCCATGTGAAGCGAGCCAAAGGGTTATTAGATTTGATCCATACCGATGTGTGCGGTCCGCTTAGCATCACCACTAAGCATGGACATGCCTACTTCATCACCTTTACCGATGACTTTTCGAGGTATGGGTATGTGTATTTGATGAAATACAAGTCTGAAGTCTTTGAAATGTTCAAAGAATTCAGAAGTGAAATAGAGAAACAGTTGGGACGAAGCATCAAGACACTTCGATCGGATCGAGGTGGTGAGTACGTAAGTGTCGAGTTCCAAGAGTATCTTAGGGAGAATGGGATTCTCTCGCAGTGTACTCCGCCCGCTACACCACAATTGAATGGTGTTTCAGAGCGTCATAACCGGACTTTGATGGACATGGTTCGGTCTATGATGGGGTTCACGGAGTTTCCGCCATCCTTTTGGGGATATGCGCTTGAGACAGCGGCACTGTTGTTGAACAATGTCCATTCAAAGGCAGTTGACAAGACACCATATGAGATATGGATGGGTAAGACTCCAAAATATTCTTATCTTAGAATATGGGGGTGCCCTGCTTATGTGAAGCAGGTAGTGGGAGATAAATTGGATAGTCGATCCATTTTATGTTACTTTGTGGGATATCCAAAGAATTCAGTTGGATACTATTTCTATCATCCCAAAGAAACAAAAGTGATTGTTTCTAGGAATACGATCTTTTTGGAAAAGGAATTTCTATTGGATAGGAAAGGGGATATGATAGAACTCGAAGAGGTTCGAGAGACACCCACAATTGAAAAACCCACACCCGAAGAGCCAAGAGAGGAGATACAAGCTCCTAGAAGATCCGAGAGAGTCTCGAGACCACCTATGAGGTATGGTCTGCTTCTTGAAGAGAGCCATGATGAGCCTAACCATGGATGTGATCCAAGGACCTTCAAGGAAGAGTTATCTGATGCCGATTCATCCAAGTGGCTTGAAGCCATGGAATCTGAGATGAATTCCATGCATTCGAACCAAGTGTGGAATCCGGTGGATCCACCTGAGGGAATTGTTCCCATAGGGTGTAAATGGATTTACAAGAGGAAACTTGGGGCGGATGGAAAGGTATTGACCTTCAAGGCGCAATTGGTGGAAAAAGGATATACTCAAAGACAAGGAGTTGACTTCGAGGAAACCTTTTCTCCAGTTGCAATGTTCAAGTCCATAAGGATATTGCTAGCCATAGCTGCATGGTATGACTATGAGATATGGCAGATGGATGTCAAGACAGCCTTTTTTAATGGGGATATTAAGGAAGAGATTTACATGTCTCAACTTGAAGGGTTTACATCTGTCGGAAGTGTGCATATGGTATGCAAACTTCAAAGATCTATTTATGGTCTAAAGCAGGCATCTAGGAGTTGGAACCTTAGATTCGATAGTATAATCAAAGAGTTTGGTTTTACTAAGAATCTTGAGGAACCTTGTGTGTATAAGAAGGTCAGTGGAAGTGCTGTGACATTCTTGGTGTTGTATGTTGATGACATTCTACTCAGTGGGAATGATGTAGGAATGTTGCAATCAACTAAAATATGGTTAGCGAGTAAGTTCTCGATGCAGGACTTGGGTAAAGCATCTTTTGTATTGAGAATACAGATCTATAGAGATAGATCAAGAAGATTGCTTGCTCTCACCTATTCCACATACATTGATACCATCGTGAAGCAGTTCTCGATGGATGAGTCCAAAAGAGGACATCTACCAATGTGTCATGGCGTGTCCCTATCCAAGTCTATGTCTCCCAAGACTGATGTAGAGATAACGGCGATGACAAGCATTCCTTATGCATCTGCGATTGGTAGAATCATGTATGAGATGATATCTACACGTCCTGACGTGGCTTTCGCACTAAGTGTAATGAGTAGATATCAATCGAACCCTGGTCTTCCACACTGGAAAGCTGTGAAAGACATCCTCAAGTATTTGAGAAGGACCAATAAGTTGTTCTTGGTCTATGGGGGTGGATAACTGAAATTGGAAGACCATACCGACTCTAGCTTCCAAAGCGATATCGATAACTCTAAGTCAACCTCTGGGTTCATATTCATGCTCAATGGTGCTGCTATCTCTTGGAAGAGTTCTAAGCAAGACAGTACAACGGATTCCATCACTGAGGCAAAATACATTGCTGCATCAGCTGCAGCAAAGGAGACTGTTTCGATAAGGAATTTCGTCCAAGAGTTGGGCGTCATTCTTAATGGAGTTGCTCCTGTCCCGGTGTTTTGTGACAACACGGGAGCCATTGCTCAAGCAAAGGAGCCAAGGTCTCATCTGAAGTCCAAACATGTATTGAGAAAGTACCACATCCTCCGAGAGATTGTGGAAAGAGGAGATGTCTCGACTGACAAAGTCGGCTCCGCAGATAATGTTGCTGATCCGCTAACTAAGCCTTTACATGGACCATTATTCGAGAAGCATCGCGAATAGATGGGTTTGAAGCATATGGGTAGTTGGCTCTAGTGCAAGTGGGAGATTGTTAGAGTAGGTACACGTCGAGCCAAGTGTTGGCCGAGTGTTCACAATGAAACTCTATGTATAAACAGTATTTATTTTAATAATATTTGAAATTATTGTTTTGACACTTCTTTATCTGTATACACATTCTAGTTGCATCGTTAAAGTCTTTGAATATACAAATAGTAGAAAGAATATGATATGCTCATATGATGAGTATCATGAAACTCATATTTGGAATATTGTATATTCTATACAGTTCCTAGTCAACTCAGCCGCCGCTAAGAAGGATATAGGCCGCTCGAGTTAGAGACTAGTATCTGCGATATGAGTACCATGTTTCGTTGGTATGGGACATTGTGATGTCCAAATATGCAGATAGGTGCTTCTTGTAGAGTGCACTGAACAACCCTCCATAAAGGACTTTCCAAGTAGTTCTCACTTATCGAGTGGAAACGTCCTGGTTTATGGTTGTACACCATTAGTCCTTACGACCCGGGACAACATTGAGACTCTATGTGCTAGCATTACACTTTGACTTGTTTACCGACTCTCATGGGGTCATTTGGTGGCAAGGTTGGGTGTTTTGTCGAAACATATAGGAGTCGATGCATTGTAGTCGGGGATTTACTGCTTACCTTTGGGAATGGATATCCTATGTGATCACATGTCTATGTAGTTTGAAATCTATGATCAGAGTATGGTGGTAATTATGAAAGGGGTTTCATAGATTACACCATCGATGCAACTACGATATGACACATAGTATCGATTCATTGACAACTCTCGATATACCAATGGTTGTCGAATCGGTCGGGATATATGAGTGGAAGGGACCATAGTGTATGCTAACCATAATTGAATGGTTCTTGCAGGCACTATCTTTTGATACCTAGGGAATCATGTAAGCGATGTTGCTAGGCGTTTAACATGATTGTTTCGGTACTATCAGACTTGAGTTCTGACGTTTTTGTCATCAAGGAGTTGATAATTAAGAATGGAGCAATTGGGGTATGTTCGTATAAGGACATGTTTAGTCCAAATCACATGGAGATGTGAATTCGTGGCTATTTGTATCAATGAATCATTGAGGGCAACACAAGTGCTAGCTTTCTAGATCCCGTTGAGAAGTAAAATAGTTCAATGTGTTGAACGGCTTATATAGGAGTTTATAAGCGTAAGGAAAAATAGAGGTACGACTTCTATTAGGGGAATGTAACTTTTAATTTGAGGAAGTGTCCTAAATTAAAAGTTGGCCAAACAAATAATGTATTTAAAAATTGTGATTTTCATAAACATTATTATGGACTAAATTAAATTAATTCAAATGTTGAATTAAATAAACACTAATGGACCTAGTAAAGTCCAAATAATTAAATCAATTCAAGTGTTGGATTAATTAAACAACATTGGCCTTGTAGAGCCCAATTAGAAATAATTATTAAACTAGTGGGCTTGAGTAAAATCAAGTAAAGTTAAATGGACTCAAATGTGTTTGAGACATTTAAATAAAATTCCATGGGCCTTGTAATTGTTACAAGCCCAAATAGAATTGCATGCTTGGGAGGTGACGGGTTGGAGGCACCTTTTGAGTTAATGGCATGGCATGCACATGCAATTTTTTGCTTTTGTTTTTTGCACAACCAAGACAACTCATCCTTCCTTCACTCCACCACACTTTGGCCGAAATTTGTATCATTTTTCTCTCCAATTTTTCTTCTTCAATTGTTGAGGAAAGAGAACACTTCTCAAAGAAAAGTCCTTTTATTTTTCTAGTGCAAAATAAGAGGGGTTCTAGCTTGCAAGTGGTTTTTGAAGGAAGAAGTCCAAGAGCAAGGAGTGCTTGTAGATTGTCTTGTCATTCAAGAGCTAAGGTGTTTACGCCTTAGTTGGAGCCATCATCAATCTCAAGAGACTGATAGGTAAAAAATTCTAAACACCCTATGTATGACATTTTTGTGTTTTTCGTATTTGCTACACATTATAGGATTAGGGTCCTCGGTTTTCTTGTTGAAAAACAATTTTTGAAACTTCCGTTGCGCATTAGGGCACCTTAATCGATACTCTTTCATTTACTTCAGAGAGATTAACTAGCCCATCAGTAGGCAGTTGAAATAGGTTGCAGAATAACTCCTCGTCAATGATCAGTAGCTAACCATTTACAGTAGCTGAGATACTGTCGGTTGTAGTGATATAGCCGTTGGCATAGAGATCATGTATCTCTTTAGTATAGATTTCTTGGGAAGATAATCCCAAAAATTGTTTCAGTCCAGCTGCTTCCACTTTGATGAAGATGTTCTTCACAGCTTCATCTGATACAGTCATAACTGAGTCAAAGTCGATTGCCATTGCGTTCATGACATGGGCTGGGATCTGATTTGCCATTTGATCGAATTTTTTTTCCGTGAGAAAAAAAACTTGAATTTGTTTTTGCTCTGTAAATTTGAAGTAAGCGTAAGGAAAAAAACTGAATTGGAGCGGGTATAGTACTGATGTAAGTGACTGTTTAAATTATTGGACACGTGTAAGTCCAAGGAAATTTGAATTAAAAACATGTGTACGTGTGGTAAAAACGTGTGTAGAGTATTAATGGATTGCGTGGGTCCACGTTCCAAAATAATATTCGTTGAAAGACAACAATTAATGCTTCGGCAAACAGTCACATCATTTAATATAGAATATTATTAGATTTATCAGTTAACTTATAGAAGAAGATCAGTTAGATCAGCAGCTGAATGATCAGTTGAAAACCAACTGACTATTGTTTTCTCAGTTAACTTTTCAAATCGATATTCCCCCTCAATAAATGCATATAATTAAAATAAAGGGTAAGAAAAACTCAGTCTGAGTAAGTCAAAAGACGTTTTAATTGACTTGAGTTTCTTCATCTTCTTCTTTATTAAATGTGACATGTCTATAAGTAAGATAGAAAACACTTTAGATAACAACAACTCAATATGTCTAGTTCAAGCAATTTGGATGCTTGCAGCAGTACACATAATTTAGATACACCGAGGACACTTCCTCATTCGGAGAATCTGATGAAAACCATAGAAGAGTATGTCTGGATGAAGGTCATGTCTTCATGGTTTAAGGTGCAAGACCTCCAGAACATTCATCAAAACGGTTTGACTCCTACTGCCTCACAGAGAGCAACAACAAGAAAGTACAAACAGCGGTTTGTCGTTGATCATATTTCCGAGCTTGCTTCTGATCAAGTTCTGTTACATGAGGTGTTGTGGAAAGAATGGCATCAGCTAGAGAAGATCTCCAATGCAGAATCCTTCAAAAGGATTCGAATCCATGAATTGAATAATTGGATTACTGAGTGGCAAGATTCTGTAGAAACTGAATTGTGTCGTGTAACATGGTTTGGATTTTATTCCCAATGAAATCTTAATTTGTATCATTGTTTTTGTCTCTTTACTTTCTGCAAAACTTAATTTTTATTAGTTGATAAATAGTTAACGAACTAAATACAATAAATGATAAATGACTAACTGACATCAGTTGACAAACAGTTAACGAACTGATTAAAATAACTGATAAATGACTAACTGACATAAGTTGATAAGCATTTAAATGACAAACTAAATGATGACAAAGCATCAATAAAACTGATATAATTAAGATAAATCAATTAAACCAAGTATATTGCGAAAGTGAGAAAACTTAGTCTCTGACAATGTTTTGGTGAAGATGTCAGCAGCTTGCTGTTCAGTTGACACATATTCCAGTCTGATAGCTTTCTTCAGAGCATGATCTCTGATGAAATGATGCTTGACATCAATGTGCTTGGTCCTTGAGTGATAACTGGATTGTAAGTTATTGCAACCGTGCTTGTATTAATACAAAATATGGGAGATTATTTAGCATCAACTCCATAATCTTTCAATTGTTGCTGAATCCAGAGCAGTTGAGCCCAACAGCTTCCAGCAGCAAGGTATTCTGCTTCAGTTGTGGAAGTAGCTATGGATGTTTGTTTCTTGCTAAACCATGATATCAGTCTGTCTCCTAGAAACTGACAAGATCCACTGGTGCTTTTACGATCTAGCTTACATCCTGCATAATCTGCATCTGAATATCCAACTAAATTGAAAGAAGAGCCTTTAGCGTACCATGATCCCACATTTTGAGTGCCTTTTAAATATTTTAAAATTCTTTTGGCAACTGAAAAATGCGATTAATTAGGATTTTCTTGAAATCTAGCACACATACAAACAACAAATAAAATATCAGGACCACTAGCAGTTAGGTACAATAATAAACCTATTAAACCTCTGTAGAGTGTCGTCTCAACTGATATTCCCCCTTGATCATTGTCCAGTTTGACTGATGAACTCACGGGAGTACTTGCAGCTAAACATGTTTCCATGCCAAATTTCTTGAGCAATTCCTTCGTGTATTTGGTCTGACGATAAAAATACCAGTGTCCAGTTGCTTCACTTGTAGTCCGAGAAAGAATGTCAGTTCACCCATCATACTCATCTCAAATTTGTCCTGCATTAACTTGGAAAATTTCTCACACAATTTGGGGTTAGTTGACCCAAATATAATATCATCAACATATATTTTCACAAGTAAAAATGTGATCATTCTTAGAAAATTTGAACAAGGCCTTGTCAACTTATCCAAAAGTTAAATCATGATCAGTTAAGAATTTTGAAAGCGTCTCATACCAAGCTCTTGGAGCTTGTTTAAGACAATATAAAGCTTTGTTCAAATGATAGACATTATCAGAAAAAGAGTGATTGATAAAACCTGGTGGTTGTTCAACATGAACTTCTTCTTGCAACTGACCATTCAGAAATGCACTTTTTACATCCAATTGGTAGACTTTAAAGTTCTTGAATGATGCATAGGCAAGGAATATTCTGATTGCTTCCAGTCTTGCAACTGGTGCATATGTTTCATCATAGTCAATCCTTCTTCCTGCCTATATCCTTGTGCTACAAGTCTTGCTTTGTTGCGTGCAACTGAACCATCTTCTTTCAGTTTATTTCTGAATATCCATTTTGTACCTATAATTGTTTTACAAACTGGTCTTGGAACTAAGTTCCAGACATTGTTATGAGTAAACTGATTTAGCTCCTCTTGCATTGCATTTATCCAGTTAGGATCAGCAAGAGTTTTGTCAGTTTTCTTTGGTTCCAGTTGTGAGACAAAAGCAGAATGAATGAACAAATTAAGCATTTGATTTCTTGTTCTTACCAGGTCAGATGAATTACCTATCACCAATTCTGGAGGACGTGATTTATTCAATCTGAGCTCAGTATTTTTTGCTTCCCTATCAACAACTGCTTCTGTTGGAAACTGATTGTTTTTAGTTTCAGTTGGAGCTGTATCAGTTGGAAACTGAATATCATCTGTTTGCTCTACCAATTGATTATCAGGAGCAGGTTCCTGTTCAACTGATCGATCTAGTATTTCTAGTTCAGGTGTTTGAAGGATATTTCTATTGATATGATTTTCTTCTTCATTATCATCTTCAAAACTGATCTCTGTAAAACGATCAACTAGCTTTATTGGATTAGTTGACTTATCAGTTAGTACAGTTTTATCAAAAACAACATGAATAGATTCTTCAACATTTAAAGAGCTTTTATTAAAAACTCTATATGCTTTGCTAACTGAAGAATATCCAAGAAATATTCCCTCTGCAGATTTAGCATCAAAGACTTTTAAATGATTTTTTCCACTATCAAGAATAAAACATCTACAACCAAATATTTTGAAATAAGAAACCACACTTTTTCTTCCATGCCAGATCTCATACGGTGTTTTCTCATGGTTCTTGTTAATCATTGATCTGTTCTGAGTATAACATGCAGTGTTTACTGCTTCACCCCAAAAGCTTTGAGAAATACAAGAATCAGCAAGCATTGTTTTAGCAGCTTTTTTAAGGGCCGATTTCTTCTCTCAGTTACACCATTTTGCTGAGGTGTTCTAGCTGCTGAGAGCTCATGCTTGATTCTAGTATTTTCTAAAAAGTTGAAAGATTTTGATTGATGAATTCAGTCCCTCTATCAGACCTTATTCGATCAATCCCAATCGATTTTTCATTTAAAAGTCTTTTGAAGAGCTTAATCAATTGTGCAGCAGTTTGGTCTTTGGATTTGAGAAAAATAACCCTAGTAAATATTGAAAAATCATCCACAACAACTAAGGTGTATTTCATTCCCCCTAAACTCATGACTGGTATTGGACCAAAAAGATCCATATGTAACAGTTCTAAGCATCAGGAAGATGATTTACAACCTCTGTTTTTTAATGAAGATCTTACTTGTTTACCAAATTGACATGCTGAACAAACTATCTTCTGAAAAATATATTTTGGAAAAACCAGTTACAAGATCATGGTTACTCACATAGGAAATATATTTAAAGTTTAAGTGGTTCAACCTCTTATGCCACAACCAGTTTTTAGAAGACTTGGAAGCAATGAAACAAACTGGTGCATAAGATTGTTCAGTCCAACTGACTTTGTAAGTGTTTTCACAATGATTTCTAGTTAGGGTGACCTCATCAGTTGAGTCTCTAACTGAACAAGTGCGTCTGTCAAACTGAACTGAGAAATTATTGTCTCATGACTGACTTATGCTTATCAAGTTATACTTCAAATTCTCAACTAGCAAAACATCTTTAATTGTAAAGTTATCATGGATAAGCTTACCTTTACCCACAGTTTTACCTCTGGAGTTGTCTCCAAAACTGATGTTTTGTCCAGTATATTTGATCAGCTGAGATAACAAATTTACATCTCCTGTCATATGTCGCGAACAGCCACTGTCTAGATACCAAGTTGATTCTATGTTTGTTCCTGTTACCTGCAATCACACACAGTATATAATTTTGGTACCCATATTCATTTTGGTCCTAAACTGATTAGTCTTTTAGGAACCCAGACTTGGACCAGTCTAACTGACTTCCCAGTTGCTGTGTTCCAAATGGTGTTTCTCGAATTCTTGGCAATATGTGTGTGATATGAAGAGGAAACAGTATGATCTGTATCCTTTTTCAACTTACTGTTCTTTTGATATCGTTTCTGAACTGGCTTACAGTTGTAGTAATTATAATAGTCATTCCTTAAGTACTGATTTTTGTAACTGAATCGTTTAGGTGGCCAGTTTCTTGAATCAGTTGAATTCTCAGAGCTATATCCAACTCCATACCGTTTGTCTTTGTTCTTACTTTCAGTCAATTGAACAGTTGATTTACTAGGTTCTGAGAATTCATTTACCACCTTTGTTTTCATTCAACCTTGGCTGTGTATCATTTGCAGAATTTTCATCATGACTGTTAAAGCCTAAACCAGTTTTATCAGCAACTGATTTTTGTGAGTTCTGCATTTCAGTCAATGCAATTGAAAACTTGTTCCAAGCTTGAATCAGTTCAATATGTTTGGAAATTTTTGTTTTTAACTGACATATCAAAGCTTGATTTTCAATCATTTCAGATTTTTTTCTATGCAATCTCCTTTTTTAGACTGAACAGTTCAACTGATTCATCAGTTTCTGTCTTGTTGTCATTGGGATCAGTTTGCTCATTTCTAACCTTCTAAAATGATTGAGCAAGTTTGTGATACTCATTTACCATGTCATGCAATGTGGTAATGAGTTCCTCACGAGTGAAATCAGTAAAACTAAAGTCAAATACATGTTCACTTGCTGACTCCAGTTCAGCATCATCTGCTATTAAGCACTTGACCTTCTCTTCATCTTCACTTGAACTGATTGGGCTTTCTGGTTCTGACTCGCCACTGTCAGTTTCTGCCCACTTAGATTTGCTTTCTTCAGCCAAATGCACTTCATGTTTCTTTCTGGATAATTTCTTGTCATCCTTGGTCTTTTTTCTGTGCTCATAGGGCTTCATTCCCTTTTCAGTGGATCCTCGACTGTCTTTCTTTGGCTTAGGACAATCTTCTATGAAATGACAAGATTTGCCATAGTTGTAGCAAGCATAGGATTCTTCTTTGGATTGATTTTTCTGATATTGTTTCTGGAAGTTTCCTTGATTCCTCCTCATAAACCTTCCAAATTTCTTGACAAAAAATGACATAGCATCATTGCTCAGTTGATCAGCAGATTTGTCAACTGAACCAGATGGTTCCAGTCTGACAGCAGTTAAAGCAGTTGTGGCGGCTGGTGTAGAAGGTTCTCTTTCTCTGATTTGTAGTTCAAACTCGTAAGCCTTTAGATCAGCAAACAAGTCATGAAGTTCGACCTTGTTAAGATCTTTTGACTCTCTCATTGCCATGGTCTTGACATCCCATTCTTTGGAACGACCTCTGACCACATTCAGTGCCACTTCTTTGTTCGAATACACTTTTCCAAGTGCATTCAGCTCATTGATAATTCCACTGATCCTCTGATCATATTCGTGCATGGATTCTCTAGCCTTCATCTTAATGTTATCAAATTTCTAAACAACAACTGATAGCTTGTTCTCTTTTGTTTGCTCGTTTCCTTCACAAAGCTAAATCAGTTTCTCCCATATCTCTTTGCCAGTTTTGCACATATTGATTTTGCTGAAAGTGACTTTATCCAGCGTTTTATATAAGATATCCTTTGCCACATTGTCTAGGTTTTCTTTCCTTTTATCCTCAGTTGTCCATTCCTCTCTCGGCTTTTCTATGCGATGAGATGCCCCACAAGTAATGGCAACTGTTGTATTTGCTTTTAGGATCTTCATGGGACCTTCAGTAATGACATACCACATGTCATCATCTTGTGCAGCTAAATGAGCCTGCATTCAGATTTTCCAGTCGTCAAAATCTTCTATGGAAAACATCGGTATTTTATTCAATGAAAACAAGTTGATCAGTTTGTGATTAAGAGTATTCTGAGACAAGATTCAACTGCTCTCATACCACTTGTTAGGATCGGATGATTGGTTGAGATGTGTTTAGAAGGGGGGTTGAATAAATACACACGATTATAGAATCTTTTCGAATGAAGTGTCAGTTTTGTGACAAACTGAAACTAGGAATTTCGTCAGTCAATGACAATCAGTTTAACTTATAACAGTTGCAGAAATAAACTAACTGAAAGATAGAATAAATAACTGAAGTAATAACCCAAAGATTTATGGATGTTCGGAGATTTTAATTACTCCTACGTCACACCTTCTATCACAATGATATGATATTCACTAAAAGACTTTGATCGATACAAAACTTGTGCAAACCCACTTCAGTTTGGACTAAACATTGCCAAAACTGAAACTCTTAGTTTACTAAATGTAGGACTGAGCGCTTGCCGCTTTACCAAAAGCTATAGCTGTTGGTAATGGTGCAACTCAAATCTTTTAAACCGCACAGCAGCTCAAGCACCACGGTTCGATCGCTATGACGGCCCGAAAATTCGTGTTTAAAAAAATTGTGGAAAAATTTAAAGTTTTCTTTTTAAAATAATCAAAATTTGCCTCATTCACAAAATCAACTGATAAATCAAGTTTAAATGTTCAAAATAGCAATGGAAGAAATTATTACTCGCCAAAATAACAAGTTAAAGTATCCAACAACTGATAAAATGTTTGAGCATAAAAAAAATGGCAAGTGCTGTAAATGAGGTCCTCAGGTTCCACTACTGCCGACTCGAGCTGGCTCACTGGTCCCCGCCCTCGGTCCTGACATCGTCAGTACCTACAACAATCAAGTCTAGTGAGCCTAAAGACTCAGCAAGCATATATCGTAAATAACGAGTAAATAATATAGTAAAATTTGCATTGCTTATACGCAGTCCGATTTACGAGTTCTACAATCCTTCCCCCCTTAAAAGAAATTTCGTCCTCAAAATTCGCTTATCCTTGATAAAAAAGTTTTAGACTCTTAATTCTAGAATTCATATAATCCACGCTTCCGATGCGCTACTCTGATAAGATAAATATTAAGTTGTCCTTACGTCTCCTCAATCCTAAATAAATTTGTCTACCAAAGTCCGCGTTTGTGAATCGCAACTTAAAACAACATATGGTGACTTAGTTCTATTCAACTATAGCCCCGAATTTTGACTTATCCCGCAGTTTCTCATACTAGAGATGGATGTCTAAACTTATCGCACCTTACTTTTCTTATACTATACTCGTAACGTTCATCGACCTATAATATCAGCATTTATGCAGTACGACTAAAGAAACCTTTGTACCAAAATTTACCGATCGACTACTATTCTCAGTAGAACGCTTAAAGGTTACACCTTACTTCAACCTCATAGTAGTATTAGCCTAAAATCCTTGAATTGAATCTTTATCTTACGGCCCTAAACTTACGTAACTTATTATTTACAAGTGCATCCCGGGTGTGAAATCGTTGTAAATCTTAAACCTCGAATAACGTTAATCCATAAAACTCAATTATACAACTTTGACCTTCTACCTTAATAATAACACTTCTAGCATCAATTACCTGCTCAAACTATCCTCTTCCCAATTACAATATAGTTGAGGCCTAGGACTGTGAACTTCCTCATTGGAACAAGTGTCGCATTCTTATGTATCCTTAATTCTAGCATATAAACTTAATAAGTTAGCCCATGGTAGCATTAGACTAACTTTAATAAATCAATTTCACTTATAACCTATAAAACTCTAGAATCTCCATATCAAGCTTTTAGATTCCTTACTTGATAAAAATATCTTAATATTCATCAATTGATAACTTATATTGAACACAACTAATTCCTTTTTGTTTTTATTTCACTCAAAATTTCCGTATGAACAAATATCCCATAAATTTGAAATTCAACTTACCTAATCCAAATAGCTTTGAATAAAATAATTCCAATACGCATATCCGTTTAGTCCCAAGTTTGTTAATGACTTCCAAAATTTCTCAAGACAAGGTGTCCACCTCACCTCTTACGTTCGTCTACCAATTAAACTAACCATCATCGTACCCAACTTTCCTAAAAATTTTAAATTCTCACAAGGTATAATCTTAACTGTTAAGATCATGACTAAAACTTGTGACACATCAAACTTATGTTCCCAAAAATTTACTAACTCCATGTTTATCCTTATAACTTAACTAGCCAATCAAATTCACCTTAAATCGTCATCACTTTAAATCCTTAATTTGCCACAACATGATTTCACTAACGCTTAAATTTTCACACCTAAGATTGATTAATCCTACAATGTCCTTGATTACTATTCATTATAACATTATAATCAAAATATCTAAATATTCTATATTTCCTTCGAGCCTAAATAACCGAAAATTCCTACCATTTAAACCGTTCAATTCTCACTTAATTTCTTAAAATTGTAAAATTAATTCTTACTTTCCTCGAATATCATCAATTTTTTTTTAAATCTCGAAAATTCCAAAATTATTCATGAGTCCTCAGTATTCCCAATTTCATTTTATAGATTTCCTATATCATAAGGTTCAATAGTCTTAAGTTTATTAAACCCAAAATTAATTCCCATAACACGTCTTACATTTCTATAAATACTTAAAATCCCAAGTGTTTCTCAAAAGCTCGCAATTACATCCTTAAAATTTTGAAACTTGCAATCTGGCCCTTACAGTTCTCCAAATTACATTTTGTCCCTACAACTCTTCGAAATTTGCATCATTGTACCCATAAAATTTTCCATCTTTACCTCATTAAACTTTTAGATTCTCGAACTCGAAATTTAATCCCAAATTTTGGTAAATTCGAAAATACTCCCTTAGAATTTTATTTTTGTACCTAGGTCCTCAAATCATTGGTTATTACAATTAGGTCCTTAAAATTCTCAATTCCTGCAATTCAATCCTTAAATCCAACTATGTAGAGCATGCATCTTAAATAAATTCTCATAATTAATCTTACATTTCCATAGATACTTGAAATCTTCAAATTATACATTTATAATCCTAAAGATTGTCGTAGTCATTGAATCGCTATTGCTTATATAAAATTCTCAAAAATTTACTCGACTAGCAACCAAGAACCATCAATAATTTCTTAGAAATTCTACAAGTCTCAAAAGCATCCATAATTTTCAAGATTAAGTTATAACTCATAAGGAAGACATCAACACTACTGACCTAAAAATTAATATAGTCAAATCATTTTCAATCTCTCCTAAAGCCCAATATTCGAATTCTTAGACATGTCGAATTCCAAACGTACCCAACATGCATAATTCCATAATTTATTTTTTTAATTTAAATAAACACTGAACAATTAAAATCTGAACGTAAAAACATTTCATGAAAACATGCTGATAAAATAATTCATGCTTTAAATAAAATGCTTAAATGTAAAACTTACAGGCCGAAGACGTGACTTCATGAGCTTCTAGTGGTCAGTAGTAGTACAACTCTATACAGAATCATTGCTCTGATACCAGCTGTAGAGGCCCGAAAATTCGTGTTTGAAAAATTGCGGAAAAATTTAAAATTTTCTTTTTAAATTAATCAAAATTTGCCTCATTCAAAAAATCAACTGATAAATCAAGTTTAAATGTTTAAAATAGCAATGGAAGAAATTATTACTCGCCAAAATAACAAGTTAAAGTATCCAACAACTGATAAAATGTTTGAGCATAAAAAATGGCAAGTGCTGTAAATGAGGTCCTCGGGTTCCACTACTGCCGACTCGAGCTGGCTCACTGGTCCCCGCCCTCGGTCCTGACATCGTCAGTACCTACAACAATCAAGTCTAGTGAGCCTAAAGACTCAGCATGCATATATCGTAAATAACAAGTAAATAATATAGTAAAATTTGCATGGCTTATACGCAGTACAATTTACGGGTTCTACAATCGCTCTACCAAGCAGGGACACTTATTGTACCCAACAATCTCCATCCCAATAATTGCACTTCTTGCAATCAATGAGAATCAAACCCATGACCTTGGCTCTGATAACAATTTTAAGACCGAGTGCTTGCCGCTTTACCAAAAGCTATAGCTGGTGGTAATGGTGCAGCTCAAATCTTTTAAACCGCACAGCAGCTCAAGCACCACGGTTCGATCGCTCTACCAAGCAGGGACACTTATTGCACCCAACACTAAATATCTCACAGTTCTTAGACTGAACTTAGCACAACTGATCTAGTTAAAGATCAAATAAACAATAAAACAGTTTGTGTTTATATGCTCGAAAATTAGCCTCAAATGCTACAAATAAATCTGATAAGTGTGAGCTTTTTGATTCTTGAGTAAGAGCGATAATTTCATCAGTGTAACAGCAAGCTTAAGAAATTAGGTAGATCGATTATTTCCTCAACTGCTCTTCTCACCTATTTATAGGTTTCTCTTCAATGGTAATATTAAATATAATTTGAATCTTTATACCCGTTGATTGCCACGTCAATATTCCTCTGACATTCGTACACTGTAAGCTCTGAAATGCGGCGTTCCACTATGAGTTGCAGTCTGCTTTCTATTGTTGTCGGTTGAATGTCCTTTTCAACAACTGATGACGTGTACAGCTGAATGATCAGTTGATTCGCTGGTAAGCTCACACCTGAATATATCAACTGATCTGTTTCCAACTGACCAGCCAGTTTTCTTCGTAAATTCAATTCAGCTGGTTTCAATTGCCTTTGATAAACTACGCATTAATCTTCAGTTAGGCAACTGCGAGTTGATTTATGTAGTTCAGTTACTTCAAGCTACTTGATCAGTTAGTCCAATAAATTCAACACTTAGTTTGTCAAACAACCGAAATTAAGTTTCCAACAAAATTCGTGTCTATTTATTTATTGCATTTACTTATCATTTCAATTGTTTTAAGGATGAATTATTGAAGCATTTTATGTGTTCTTCAAATACAAAATATTGCATACCAAGTGTTTGATAAAATGCTTCAACCAAAATATTTTTACTCATTCAACTTGCATATATTTTAAATGATTTACAAAATATTTAATCGGTTTCTGCGAAGGATTATTTCGAGTGTTTTCCGCTTGATTTCATATCAAACTTGATTTAATTCATCGGTGTTCAATATTTCAAGAACCGAGCTATTGTGGCTCAATGATGATTCCCCCTAACCGATCCTGTCAATGTTATCTAAAGACTCCGTACTCAACACATTCTTAATTAAACCAATTTTATCTTCTCTGTTATTGGAAACACATCCCAAATCTCTATATCGTTTGTCACAAGTTCATCTTTCACACTTGTGACAAATACTTAACCTTTTGGCCCTTCGTTTTTTCGCATCAGTGATTTTTCCTAATCCATGCATATACCGAATGAGCAATGACTGTGGATCTTCTCCTCCTAATCGGGCCTTATCTTCTATTACAAGACGAATATCTTCTAGAATTTATTTTTGCAATAGCAATCTCAATCTTTCACATCTACCTGCATAAATTTTTCTTAGAACATTTTCAGAAATAGAGGGAAAATATTTACAATTTTTGAGAGAATTTTTTTTTTATTTTTGTATCGGCAATTGTGGGAAACTGATTTAACCGACTATGAGAGCCACCGATTACCGTTATCCGTCATTTAACCAGGAAAATAAAAAGATTAAGGAAACCTCAAACAAAATTAAATCCATTACAAAAAAGCAAGGATCAGAAAGGGAAATAAACTCTTCTTGAAATATTTCATTTTCTAAAAATGGTTTAAGTCTTTGTCCATTTACTTTAAAAACATCACCATTTTAAAGATTTTCAATGTCCACAGCTCCACAAGCATACACATGTTTTACAACATATGGGCTTGTCCATTTTGATCGTAATTTTCCTGGGAATATGTGAAGTCGAGAATTATAAAGCAAAACTTTTTTACCAATCTCAAATGATTTTCTAAGAATTGTTCTATCATGAAATGATTTTATTTTTGCTTTATAAATCCTTGAATTCTCATACGCGTCATTTCTAAGTTCATCAAGTTCATTAAGTTGCAATTCGTGCAATTTGTTGGCATCATCCATGTTTGAAATAAAAGTTTTGATCGCCCATTAAGCTTTATGTTCCAATTCCATAGGCAAATTACAATGTTTTCCTTTAACCAACCTATAGAGAGACGTCAATGATGTTTTAAAAGCTGTTTGATATGCCCAATGTGCATCATTAAGTCGCAGAGACCAATCTTTTTTATTGGGGTAAACAGTTTTTTTCCAAAATTTGTTTTATCTCCTTATTAGCTAATTCAACTTGTCCATTTGTTTGAGGATGATAAGGAATACTTACTTTGTGAGTAATACCATATTTTTTTAATTAATGAAGCAAATGGTTTATTAACAAAGTGAGTTCTCATCACTTATCATGGCTCGAGGAATTCCAAATCTACTAAAAATATTTTTTTTCAAAAATTTGATGACGATTTTATGATTATATATTCGACATGAAGTGCCTCTATCCATTTGGAAACATAATCAACTGCAACTAAAATATACAAGTATCCAAACAACGATGGAAAATGTCCCATAAAATCAATTTCCCAACAGTCAAAGATTTCAATTTCAACGATAGGATTCAAAGGCATCATGTTTTTTTTTAAATCGCACCCAATTTTTGACAATTTTCTCAAATCTTGCAGATTTCATGGGTTTTTAAATAAAGTGGGTCAATAAAATCCACACTACAAGATTTTTGCAACCGTTTTCTTTGAATAAAAATGTCTCTGCATTCTTCTGAATGACAAAATTTAATGACACTACTTACCTCATTGTCAGGTATGCAACGTCGAAAATTTTGATCTGGACAATACTTGAACATGTACGGATCATCCCAATAAAAGTTTTTTACCTCATTCCAAAATTTTCTTTTATCTTGGGAACTCCATTGCGGTGGCATTTTTTCGTTTCTTCTTTGACCCAGTACTGCACCGACTGCATAATCACTCGCGTCGCACATGATTTCAAATGGTAAAGACCAATCATGAGGTTACATGATAGGATCTGAAGTTAAATGTCGAATGATTTTATCAAAAGCATTTTGACATTCTTGATTCAACTCAAATGCAGTGTCTCTTGTTAAGAGGTTACAAATGAGTTTAGAGATTAAATTAAAGTCATTTATAAACCTCTTATAAAATCCAATTGCCTCAAATTTTCTTTCCAAAGAGGTAAATCTGGCTCGGATATCATGTTCATCCTTCAAGGTGTACATACCTCCATCAGATAGGGGATATTGAATCTTGTTTGATGGTTTGATTGTATCTATAGTGTCCCAATTTTCAGCATTTTCAGCTAATGAATCGAGATACTCAATTGTCTTGTTTGAATCTTTATCTTCAAATGTTCCATTACACATACATTCAACTATTTTCCTATCTTAGGTGTTAAGCCTTAATAAAATTGAGAAACAACCCTTCAAATTTCAAAACCATAATGTGGACAAAGATTAAGCAATTTTTTATATCTATCCCAGAATTGATAAAAAGTCTCTTCTTGTTTTGAGTGGAAGTGATGATTTGCCTTTTAAAGAATTTGTTTTATGAGATGGAAAAAACTTTTTCAAAAATTTTTGTTGCAATTCATACCAAGTTCAAATGGATCCCGATCTAAGATTTTGTATTCAAGTTTTATCTTTGTCTTTTAAAGAAAAAGGAAAAAGCTTAAGTCGAATGGTGTTCATGCTACAATTTAGATCATTATATGTGTTGTACACTTCTTCAAACTCTCATAAACGAATGCTTGTATTTTAGAATCTAAGCCATGAAATTTGGGTAAAAGTTGAATAACACCAGGCTTAAAATTAAAATGAGATATATCAGGGGGAAAAACTAGACATGAAGGTGCATTAGTGCATGTAGGATTTATGTGATCTTTAAGTGTTCTTCATCTATCATGATCATGTTAAGATTGAATTTCATCTTCATTTTCTTGGATATGTTCTTCCGCCATGTTTTTGAAAATAAAGAGTTATTTTGAATGAGTCGACCACTAAGTGTACGTGACCAAATGCTCATGCAAATGCAAAAGAAGAAAAACACACAAAAGCAATAAAATTAAAAGAAAGAAAAATAAACTATAAAAAAAATTAAATAGACTTAAAATTAAATTATACTTCCCCGACAACAACGCCAAAAACTTGGTGCGACTTTGATTGTTGCACTCCCAAGAGTAGATTGTCCACAAGTAGTATAATTCGGTGAGCCCGAATATCGAATCCACATGGAATCTAAGGTAGTTAAAAGTCCACTATGATATCCTTTTGTTTTTAATTTGTCTTTTAATGTTTAATCTTTAATTGTTCAAATTTTAATTCAAGTAGTTGAGATTAGAATATCCACTCTTTGGTATTTTAATAAAGTTAACATTAATGAACATTTAATAAAATTCACTTAATAAAATTGTTCCAATATATTAAATAATCATATTTATATTATGTTATATATTATTATCTTATAAGTATATAATATATATCAAACTTATAAATGTTGTCAAGTATTTATTGTGCTATATATATTTTTGTAAACATTAAATCAAGGTTCCCACTTTAAATGGTTGGTAAAACCAAACAAACATTGGTACCGCTACTAAGAAATTAATATTATGATATATTCGTATATAATAAATCAAGGCATCCACTTTAAATGGTTAGTAATACCAAACTAACATATAAATGGTTCCAAGAATTTAGTATAACATATAACAACAATAAATCAAAACTCTTACTTATAAGTAAGGTATAATAATGCTTAAAAAAATAAATATAACATAAACAATAAATAGTAATTAAATAATATAAAACATAGATTATTACCTTTTAATAACTTATTATCACACCAAGAATTTCACCTTTTCATCTCAACTTTGGGAAGCTAGCTACTCATTATTCAATGTGTAAAACTTTGAATATGAAATTAACATGTTAAATATATTTAAATGAAGAAATAAAAGAAAAACAAAGAGAGAAATATTATGAACTCAAGAGTTTGTTAATAAAATGAGGGATATCTCAATACATTATAATGTACCTCTATTTATAGAAAAGTTTGAGGAGACAACCAAAAATAAAATATTATTTTGTACACACAAGTATTCATTGATGTTCCAAGAAATTATGTCATCATACACATCATTTTTAAAATCTTTCCATCTTAGTTTGCTTTTCCACATAAAACAAAACATGTAGATAATTGAGTTGTTTGAATTGTGGTATTTTTTTTTTACCATTTGACCAAGTAAGTTGAGAGATATGGTAAAAATGCTAGAGCATGGTAAAACTGTCACTCTTTTGGTAACTTTATTTGTTGCTTAATTTGATCCCAATTGTGAGAAGATTTTTATCACATGATTGCCACCAATATCGTAGATATTAAAACCAACTTTCTACAGGTCTAAAAATCATCTTAATCCCATTTTTAAAGCCTAATTATTCTTGTTTTATCAAACCTGTAAAAACAGTAAAAACTTATAATTACACAACAACTTATATTTTATACAATTTATTGTAAAACATAAAGTATTTACATATTTAATAAAAAAAACTATAAATTTATATTATAAAATATTTAATTAATGTACAATTTTTATGTTTATTAGAAAGCCCTCCAACGATTGAATTAAATAATGAATCTCAGATTATACAGTTTAAAAGAAAAACTCAAACATGTTACTAAAACTCTGTCAAATCAACAATGTATTAAAATTCCATAAACATTTAAAAATACTGTCTAAACCCATGTCTCAAAAATCATAATGTGCGGAAGAAATGCAAGGTCTTCGGGTTTTCACGTGCACCCTCAGCTCAACCTACTCAGTCTTCAGCGCCTCCTGTCTCCTCATCCACATCATTACCTGCATGAATCACACCTATTGAGTATAAAAACTCAACACACCTGAACCGATATAACAAGTACATATACATATCATACAACAGTGAAAAATATTGTAACTAGAATAAGTTTCGTGATCTTTCAAAGCATAAACGTAAACATCAACTTATATGGTCATATTAATTCATGTCATATCATATCATCATATACATATTCATTTTCCTTTGTTGAATTCAAATCATTATTTATGACTTTCGTATCATCATAAATATTCATTTTTAGTTATCAGGGCACTGCCAGGACTGCTAACATAACTCGCGTGCAAAATGACCTTTTTGCCCCCGAGACCCTAATCTGACCATTTTACCCCTTGACCTCAAAACTTCGACCTCAATCCATCCGAAACTTAACCAAACTTTAACTGTAGTTCAAAGATTCCTAACCAAACCCCGTATGACCCAATTTAAACCATCGATAACCTCAGACATGTCGACATAACCTGCTGGAACACCCAGAATGAGCCATGCCCAACAAAAATGTTAAAACACCTGCACTGGACTAGTGCCTAAGCGCTGGCTATGTAGCACTGCAGCACTTGGTAAGTGCCTAGGCTCTATGCACCAGCGTTGCGGCGCTCTAAGAGCCGAACCAGTGTTAAATGGGCTAGCGCCGCGGGAATAAAACCCTAGTCACAACCTCGAATCAAACTCTATCCTACGCTCAACTAGCCTAGACCAGACTCAAACCAACGTCTCCTAGACCACAACTGACTACTTCTAAATTGTCTTAACCGTGGCTTAAATTCCCACACAGACCGTGATGCATGCTACCCTCGAAACAACCCAAACCGAGTCTCCCCTACTCTCAAGCTCCTTCGATCCGAGCCTAACCCATGACCACTCGTGTTCGAACCATTTAGAGCCACGTCTTAGACCTTCCAGGTTCTAATCTAAGGCCTCGAACAACCCTTGCACCGCTGCTCCTCACCTATACCAAGATAGAACCAAACCGAGCCACAAACGAGCCATAACTTACAAACCTGATCGGCCACTAACCAGGGCTCGTTCCAGATTTATTTTTCACGCCTAAGCACCTTAATCTCGACATGTTTGAACCTCCTACCCACTGGTGCTGACAGCCCCTTACAAAGTGAGTCATAAAAAGTGAGCATCAAACATGGCAATCGGTTTTCTTCATGTGCAGGGTGCTAAGATCTACAATATATCATGCATAATCAATCAACATGTATTATGGTGTGAAAGATGAGAAAATGAAGTTATCGGGCGTGCCTTTGTGATTAAACGCTCGAAGAACAAGGTCAATGATGCGAGAGACAGACACTGGAGGGACGTGACAGCATATCTTGTGAAAATCCTCGAGAAAACCTAACAAATAGCTGCTAGAAACTCACGAGTGGATGTTTTACTGGTGAAGACATGTGTGCTAGGGATTGGGTTAGGTTTTATTGAAATAAAAAGTGGGATTTTGGGCTTAGGTTGAAAAATACTAGTGGTGTAGAAATCTAGGCCCAAAAATCTAATAAAACAAGCCCGTTAGGCCCAATAGCACGCACGTGAAATATTTCGTTTAGGTAAAATTTCAAAAATATTACACGAGCCCTAAAAAGGTCTTCAATTTTGTTAAGAATCGTCTACTGGTTTAAAATATGGTTCGATTTCGAAAAATATATCATAACATCCTATTATTCTTAATATATGGCTGGTTAAACCGCTTACTTATTTAATATAAATTTTTTTCTCAAACTGTCTCCTGTCTCCGTTCCTCGTTCGTGCGTGAAATACTACTGAAAGCCCAAATAAAATGCAATATAGTAATTCATGAAACAAAAACATATAATCATGTCATAATCATGTATTTAGTGCATAAATAATAATTTAGACATTTTGGTAACACCCTAGATTTTTCTGCAGTCAGGTTACGTCGTTCGAATTTCTAGACCTTACACTTCCTCTCCCCCTTAATAGAATTTCGTCCTAGAAATTTAAAACTTACCGAAAAGCTCTGGGTAGCGACTCTTCATCTTAGTCTCTGTCTCCCAAGATGCTTTTTCCTCCCAATGATTTAGTAAATTGACTTTGACCATTTAAATCACTTTGTTCTGGAGTCTTCTTTCTTGTCTATCCAGAATTCGGGTAGGTCTTTCCTCGAAAGACAGGTTCGGCGTCAATTGCAGAGGCTCATAATTCAGCACATATGAAGGATTCAACATGTAATTCCGCAGCATCTAGGCGTGGAACACATTATGAACTCCCGCCATATTCAGTGGCAATGCAACTCTGTAGGCTAGTATCCCAACTTTCTCGAGAATTTCAAATGGTCCTATGAATCTAGGACTGAGTTTTCCTTTCTTTCCAAATCTTGTTACACCTTTCATCGGTGCAACTTTCACAAATACATGGTCACTCACTGCAAATTATATATCTCTGCACCACTTATCAACATAATTCTTCTGTCAGCTCTTAGCAGTCTTCATCCTATCTCGGATCTTGATTACTAGCTCTGCAGTGTGTCTGACAACGTCAGGACCCAACTCTGCTTGTTCACCTATCTCATCCCAATAGATTGGTTATTTATTATACATTCTCCTGTAAAGTGCCTCGTAGGAGCCATAGATGATTGGTAACTATTTTTGTATGTGAACTCCACGAGGAGTAGCTTCGACTTCTAGCTGCCTTGGAATTCGATCATGCAAGCCCTGGGTACATCCCCCAAGATCTGAATCACTCTCTCAGACTGACTGTCGGTCTGAGGATGGAAAGTTGTATTAAATAACAACTTGCTACTCAATGTCTGATGAAGATTCTTTCATAATGCAGATGTAAACCTTGGGTCTCTGTATGAAACAATGGACATTGGAATCCCATGCAATCTAACTATCTCTCTTATGTGTGTGTGATTATATTATTAACGTGTGTGTGGGTGTGTTTAATTAGGAATAGTTAGGGGCTAATAGGTGTAATTAAAAATACTAATACCCCTTTGAAATGTTAATTAAAATTAATTCAAGGCTAACTTTAGAAAATCCCATAATTAAAATAAAGCACACAATTATTAAACTTTAAAGGTTTTAAAATGTTATAATTAACTAAATAGATAAATTGAGTTTTAAAATGCTAAAACTTAATAAATTATTTAAAATTCCCCTTTCTTAACTTCAAATAAAATACTGTGTTTTATAATTGCCGAAATCGTCGCCGGTCTTTTTTCCTCGATTCTGAATCGAATAATCGCCTGAAACATTAAACTCGAGAAAATATTTTAACGTGCATCACATTAACATAATAATGTAAATAATTAAATTAAATAGATCATGCATCGTTATAAATAATTTTAAACTTAAATAAAAAAATTTGACAGTTTAAATAAATGCGTGGGTTTTACGTGTACTGAATTTGGGCTCTACAGTTCTTCCCCCACTTGTATAAATTTCGTCCTCAAAATTAAATCTTACCGAACAAATCCGGGTAGCGAATTCTCATATCCGCTTCGGTCTCCTAAGTGGCTTCCTCCACTGATTGATTCAAACACTGAACCTTGACCAACTTGGTCACCTTGTTCTGAAGCCTCGGCTCTTGTCTGTCTAGGATTTGGATAGGTCTTCCCTAATATGATAGATCTGGAGCAAGCTGCAATGGCTCATAACTCAAAATGTGCGAAGGATTCGCTAGGTACTTTATCAGCATCGAGACGTGGAACACATTGTGTACACGGCTAGATTCGGCGGTAAGGCTACACAATAAGCTAGTGTCCCAACTCTGTCAAGAACCTCAAATGGTCCAATAAACCTTGGACTAAGCTTGCCTCTCTTCCCAAATCTCATAACATCCTTCATGGGTGCTATCTTCACGAAAACGTGATCACCTACGGCAAATTCTAGGTCTCTCCTCCTCTTGTCAGCATAACTCTTTTGATGACTCTGTGCGGTATTCATCCTGTCTCGAATCTTGACCACCACATATGCAGTCTTCTGAACAATATTTGGACCAAGTTCTTCTCTCTCACCGACTTTATCCCAATGAATCGACTATCTGCATTTTCTTCCATACAATGCCTCGTAGGGAGCCATACCTATGGATGATTGGAAACTATTGTTGTATGTAAACTCCACTAGAGGTAGCTTCGACTCCCAAATTCCATGGCAGTCGATCATACAGGCTCGCAATAAATCCTCCAAAATCTGAATCACTCGCTCAGACTGGCCATCTGTCTACGGGTGAAAAGCTGTACTGAAAAGAAACTTCGTCCTCATTGCTGCATGCAAACTCTTCCAAAAGGACGATGTAAACCTCGGGTCCCTAACAGACACAATAGAAACTGGGATTTCGTGCAATCAGACTATCTCCCGGATATAGAGCTCTGCATACTGCATCATGGAGAAAGTCGTCTTCACTTGCAAGAAGTGTGCCGACTTAGTAAGTCGATCCACTATAACCCAAATAGCATTTGATCCCCTGACTGACCTCGGCAATCCAACAACGAAGTTCATGGTGATATTCTCCTATTTCAACTCGGGGATAGGGAGTGACTTAAGCATCCCTGCTAGCCTCTGATGCTCTGCCTTTGAGACATTCAGACACAAATCGACGGATGTCTCTCTTCATACCTGGCCAGCAGTACAGAATCTGCACATCCTTGTACATCTTGGTACCTCCTAGATGAATAGAATGTAGAGATGCATGTGCCTCTGTCAGAATATCCTCTCTGATCGAATCAACACTAGGCACCCACTTTCTCCCTTTGTATCTTACAATACCGTCAGAAACTCTGTAGAGTACACTGCCCTTGGCCTCATCCTTCAGTCTCCATTTTTGTAACTGCTCATCTGAAGACTGACCTGCACGGATCGGTCTAGAAAAGAAAATTGGACTATCAGATTAGACGGTTTAGGAGCCCTGCCTTTACGATAAACCTCTAACCAGATCAATCTCCGACGGAAGGGATCTCTATACTGATAATTGTGCTACGACTGCAACCTTTCTGCTCAAGGCGTCTTCTACAACATTAGCTTTCCTCGGATGGTAGCTAATCTCACAATCGTAGTCTTTTACTAACTACAACCACCGTCTCGGTCTCATATTCAGTTTTTTCTGCGTGAAGAAATACTTGAAACTCTTATGATTGGTGAATATCTGACATTTCTCGCCGTACAAGTAGTATCTCCAAATTTTCAAAGCAAAGACAACGGCGGTTAACTCAATATCATGAGTCGGATAGTTCTTCTCATGCACTTTCAACTGCCTGGAAGCATAAGCTATAACCCGACCATGATGCATCAACACTGCGCCTACCCCGAGCTTAGATGCATCAGTGTATAACACAAAATCTCTTTGCTCTGATGGCATGGCTAACATTGACACTGAAATAATAGTTTGCTTCAAAGTATCAAAGCTCTTCTGACATTCATCACTCCACAAAATTTAGCATTCTTTCTTGTCAGTGAAGTGAGTGGCACTGCTATCGAAGAAAACCCTTGAAGCAAACTGCGAATCTTTGGCGCATTCTTTGGTTCAACCCATTCCTTAATTGCTGCTACCTTAGCTGGATCCACCTCGATACCACTGCTAAATATTATATGCCCCAAAAACGCTACCTTCTCCAACCAAAATTAACACTTACTGAATTTTGTGAACAACTTGCAACTCTTCAAGACCTGCAAAACTGTACCCAAGTGTTGACTATGCTCCTCATGGACCTTAGAGTAGATAAGAATGTCGTCAATGAATACTATGACAAACTGATTTAGGTAGGGCTGAAATACTCGATTCATCGAGTCCATAAAAATTGCTGGAGCATTGTCAGTCCGAATGGCATCACTAAGAACTCGTAATGCCCATACCTGGTTCTGCAGGCTGTTTTATGAACATCTGCATCTTTCACCTTCAGCTGATGATACCCTGATCGAAGATCTATCTTATAGAACATTGTAGCTCCCTGCAACTGATCGAACAAGTCCTTGATCCTTGGAAATGGGTATTTATTCTTGATCGTTACCTTGTTCAGTTCTCGGTAATCGATACACAGCCTCATGCTCCCATCTTTCTTCTTTACGAAGAGAACTGGTGCGCCCCATGGTGAGAAACTAGGGCGAATGAATTCCTTGTCTAGGAGCTCCTGAACAAGCTGCTTGAGCTCTAACATCTCGACTGGAGCTAAACAGTATGGTGCCTTCGAGATTGGCACAGTGCCTGACATAAGGTCAATGTCGAACTCTACCTCTCTCTCTCGTGGAAGGCCTGTGAAGTCACCTGGAAAGACGTCGGAAAATTCTTTGACTACTAGTACAACAGTTAATGATGGAATGGGTATGTCATGTGCAGAAACAACGCTGGCCAAGAAAGCCTGACACCCTTTGTGCAAAAGTTTCCGCTCCTGCATGCAAGAGATCGTGCGAGGAAAACTACTCCAACTGGTTGGCTTGAAGAGAAATTTCTCCATGCCCAAAGGTCTTACTAACACTGACATTTCTGGAAATCAATAACAACTCTGTTCTTTGTTAGCCAGTCCATACCCAAAATAATATCGAATTTTGGCATCGGCAACACGATCAGATGGGCATATACTAGGTGGCCTTGCAGTTCCAGATCGATGTCTCTGACCACACTAGCTTATAATTCTTCCCCTGATGAAACTGTCACCGAATAGCTCACGTCGAGTCCAATATACTTGACTTCCAGGTGACTAGCGAATGTCTCCGAAATAAAAGAGTGGGTGGCCCCTGAATCTATCAAGGTCTTCGTGGCGACTCTTTTTATGAAAATGTTTCCTGAGAGACGTCAGCACCACACAAAACTTATATCCCAAAGTTCTAACTTTAACCTCATGAATAGAAGACAATTTACATGCCAAGTCACCAGAGTATAACTAGCACACTAATAAACCCCAAATAAAAATCCACCACATGCATGGAAAATAATACGGTGCTTAATCAAAAAGTTTACCGGTGAGTAATGTCGTGTCTGGGTTCGCCTCCTGAGCATGCATGGCGAACACTCTCCCCTGGGTTGGCTGCCTCCACTATGGGCACTCCTTTAACATGTGATCACTAGCTCCACATTTGAAACATTTGTCTGGCCCATATAAACATTGCTCCGGATTTTGGCGGTGGCAATTCGGGCACACTGGGTACTCAACGGGTCTCCGAGGCCTTCTGTTGAGGAATAGGACCTTTGCTTTTCGGCAGTCCCTGAAATGGCCTCTTCCCCTGCTGACCCTGGAAGGGCTTCTTAAACTGAGGTCATTGCTGCTGCTGCGGTGGTGTCTGGTAGGCCTCTTGCCCTGTCTATCAACCTCGATATCCCTCGGGTCTTGCTGCCGCTAAGGCTCTAGACACGACAACTATGTAGGTAGCAGAACCAGCAACTCTGATGTCAAGATCGGCCGCAACCCATCAATGAAATGTCTCAACTTCTCTCGGGCATAATTAGCTATTAGGAGCACAAAGTGATACCCCCTCTCAAACTTCCGACGAAGTATGCCACTCTACTGTCTCCCTGTCGTAGCGACATGAACTTCCTGGTCAGGCGGGAGCATACTTCTTCAGCGAAGTACTTGGAGTAGAAAAACTATTTGAAACCATTCCAAGTCAACGTCTGCAAATTAACTGATACTGACACACTCTCCCACCAATGTGTGGCATCCCCTGACAGAAGGAAAGTGGCACACCTGACCCGGTTTGCGTCTGTCAGCTCCACAAAATAAAAAATTACTTCGATGGACTTAATTCATACTTTAGCTATCATCGGTCGGTTGTCTCCGAAAACTCCTTTGGGTTCATCCTTCTGAACTTCTCATACACTGCCTCTGGTCTGGGCCTCGCCCCTGTGTCCACTGCAGCCTGGTTCCCCGCAAACTGTGCGAAGAACTGGGTCATACCTGCAAGCATCTGTGTTTGCATATCTGGCAATGGAGGAGGAGCGTCTCCACCTTCCTCCCAAGCTTCTCTGTCCTCATCCTTACTTAACGATTAATCAAGCGTCTAGGAAGCATACTGTTCCCACAATTTACCCAACACGTAAACCCAATATGCATGAACATAATATCAATAGCATAAGATGCACGTAATTTGAACTAAAAACATCGACATGCTGAAACTATGACTTAATGCTGAATACATACCATGATTCAAAAATTTAAAACTTACAGAATTTAGATGTGGCTTCGTGAGCTTCTCGCAACTGGCAGTAGGCATAACCCCTTACAAGAACACCGCTCTGATATCAACTGTAACGTACCGTAATTTTTTGACTATTTGAAATTTGCAGAAAAATAAAAAATTTCTAAAATACCAATTAAGCTTTTCAATTGTAATCATCCATAATCCGTTCCCAAAATATTTGCAACCAGACGTTCAAAATTTAAAATCATTTGTCTAAACATCATGAGAGTAACATAAAAATCAGAGTATTTGAACGTTGCATAAATTCTTACAACTTTGGAGGTCATCGGGTTTAGCCTCCCGTTCAGTCCAAGCCGGCTCACTGGTCCTCGCCTCTCGTCTCTTCAAACTCATCCTCACCTGCATCGATCAAGTCTAGTGAGTCTAAAAACTCAACATGTATAAACTGGAAGTAAAAGTAATACGTAATAAAATCACATGCAACTTTAAAATAGGACGTACATACTTGAACTTTAACATGCATACATAAGCTTGAACATACGCACATATCGTAGACGTGCCATCAGCGTAAAACTTTTCTTAAACATGCTTACATCGTACATACTTGAGCATACATAAACTTCATCATGTTGCGTAGAGGCATGTCTCAAAGCAAGTGATCCATACATAAATACGCCTGATCAGACTAAACCACAGTACTTGGCTGACAGGAAAGATCCACTGTCACATACATGAGATCTCCGTTCATAATTTAACGGGTGTATTGGTCTCTGGTCATAATTTACTGCTTTCCAATCCTGATCTAAACTCGTTCATAATTTAACGGGGTGGATTGGTCCTTGGTCATACTTTACCGCTTTCCAATCCCATACATAATTTGGTCACAAGACATTTAGCATACTTCAGAAACTTAAAAGTATTTTCTTTGCACATCGAACATACTTACTTGATTTTGAGGGATTCGTTGGATCTCTCTTGGGGCCACTTCTGCAAATACTAACATGAATTCCAACACTTAACTTTCATAACTTAGACGTAGGTATTAGTGCTCATCACTGAATCAAATAAATAGCTTATGACATTCTAGATTACTCGGGACTTGACCTCATTTAATCATCGTACTAAACCATGACATAAAACCCCAAAACAATCAATAAAACTTTTTCCCAAAACTAGAGTACACGGACCCCGTGCCCTGGTCCGGCTACAGGTCCGTGTAGGTTCTGTAAAAGTATACTCGAAAAGCAGTAAGGACTCGAACCCCGTGCTTGGGTCTGTCTAAGGGTCCGTGTAGGCTCTATAAAATGATACTTCGGAAGAAACAAAGGCACGGAACCCGTGTAAGTGTCCGTCCTCGGGTCCGTGTACCCACTGCAAACATAACCCAACGGAAATTCTTATACTCAAGGCTTATTTCTCCTAACTTGATCATATCGACCATGAATCGACACTCGAAACCATCCTAGGATACTATAACACTGACTCAAGCCTATAAAATTGCCCCAAAACATCCACGCATCACAAGTAACACAATAAACCCGTTAACACGACTTTTGACAACAAAACGATTTTTACTACTACTCATTCTCTCAAGTGCCTAACGACGCAAAACGAAACGTCAATAACCATCTCAACATCATTAACGATATACCTAAACACAGCAGCGATCACCCATCGATCCCCAACGAACCCTGTAACAACAAAACTTTAAGAACACATCAATAGCATATATTTTCAGAAAATGCTGTTTGAGCAGTGCCACGAAAATAATCATAACTCACTCATTTCTTATCCAAATATTTCGAATTTACCGTCAAATCGAAGGTATCGAAAAGTTCTAAGTTTTATGTGTTGAAAGTTTTTCCAGAAAAGCGACCGAAAAATCGAGTGTTTAGATGAACAGTAAATTTTGAGTTTTAGATCTAAAAACGTTTCAAAAATCAATCTAATAAGTTTTTGCTCAATCTTTGCACATCACACATGGATTTTCACACATAATAAACACCACAACACCTAATATGACGAGATCGACGCATAGAAAACAGAATATACATGTCTTTTGATGTTAAAATTTATCGAACTGACGACAGCGACGTGGGAAGGAAGCGAGGGACGATCAGGGTCGAACATGGTACGATTTTATTTGAAGAAAACTCAACAAAATCTTGCTAGAAAATCAGAGGAAGGGCAGCTGTTGTTCTAGGCCAAGAACCTTAATTTATTCTCTGAAAAATAATAAAATTCTGAATGAAATATGTGTGTGTGTGTGTTATCGGTTTCTAATGTGTGTAAAAATATGTGTGGGTGTGATTATAGTATTAACACATGTGTATGTGTGTGTGGCATTTAATTAGGAATAATTAGGGGCTAATAGATGTAATTAAAAAAACTAATACCCATTTGACATGCTAATTAAAATCAATTCAAAGCCAACTTTACAAAATCCTCTGATTAAAATAAAGCACACAATTGTTAAACTTTAAAGGTTTTAAAATCTTAAAATCGCTAAAAAGATAAATTAGGTTTTAAAATGCTAAAACTTAATAAATTATTTAAAATGCCTCTTTCTTAACTTAAAATAAAATATCGTGTTTTAAAATTGCCAAAATCGTCGTCGGTTTCTTTTTCTCGATTCTGCATCGAATAATCGCATGAAACATGAAACTCGAGAAAATATTTTAACGTGCATCACATAAACATAATAATGTAAATAATTAAATTAAATAGATCATGCATCGTTATTATAACGGCCCGGAAATTCGTGTTTGAAAATTTGCGGAAAATTTTGAAATTTTCTTTTTAAAATAATCAAAATTGCCTCATTCACAAAATCAACTGATAAATCAAGTTTAAATGTTCAAAATAGCAGCGGAAGAAATTATTACTTGCCAAAATAACAAGTTAAAGTATTCAACAACTGATAAAATATTTGAGCATCAAAAATAAAATAGCAAGTGCTGAAACAGAGGTCCTCGGGTGCCACTACTGCCGACCCAAGCTAGCTCACTGGTCCCTGCCCTCGATCCCGACATCATCAGTACCTACAACAATCACGTCTAGTGAGTCTAAAGACTCAACATGCATATATCGTAAATAACAAGTAAATATAGTAAAATTTCATGGGAGTAAAAATATCATGTCATGAGACATAATTTCACGGGTTGCTTTGCTGTGTTGGTTTCAGGTATGGTTCGGTTCCAGGCTCCCAAGGCGACATCTAGACATGTATTAGGATGCATTAGGACCATGTTGGTCCACTCATTCAACCCCATGCACGCTGGAACACGAAGATGACAGCACCCTCCCCTTTGTGTCCATTTGAGTTTCGAAAAATTCAGATTGTGGTCAAGGGAAAGTTTCTGATCATGGCTGCCCCAAAAGGCCTATAGCCATGGTTAGATCACTTCCCTAGCATGTCTAGACGTGAATAAGTCTCCTTTTGGTGGCTTGGTCCATGGTGAATCGGTTTTTAAATTAAACAACAAGAACAGCCCCTTCGCCCTTTTCGAATTCAGCAAGTGTAACATTTGGTTTGAGGGATGGTGTGGATTTTGGTTGGCCTATGGCCCCTAACCACGGTTCATTCCAGGCCCCTAGATGTCTAGATTGTGCCATGGTCAATCAAATGGCCACTGGAACGACACGATACAACAAACGAAGCAATACACCACACTCATGCAGGGTGCTCTCGGGTGTGACTTTCGATGGAGTTATGGTGTGATGCGAATTGTGGCTGGCCTAGTGCCCTTAGCCATGGTTCAAATCATTCCTTGGGATGTTTGTAAGATGTTGGTCGGTGGTTCAAGCCCAAATGGCTATTAGCCTCGCAAACAACGCAAGAAAACCAAAGCACAGTTGCTGTATTTTTGGACAGACCTTGCTGTGACGGTTCAGTGGCTCGTTCGAGTTCTCGGTTGGCTTTTAGCCTATGGCCTTGGATTGGACAGTGCCTCATTGAGTTGGGAAGGTCATGTTTTTGACCGTTCGTCATTCGGATAATTTTTGAGGTCGTACGAGAATTTACGGTGCGATGTGCCAAATTGACTCTCGAAAAGGCGTTTCATGTTTTGGCCTCCATTCACCTAGATTTCGTCCCTCACCATTTTAGGGCATTATTTTATCATTTTAGGCGTATTTTAATCATGACTACATGATGGTTCAGTGTTGGTTCGGGTTGGTTCGGAGTCATAATTAAATACGAAGTCGGTAGGCGCAATTGTCACATTTTTGAAGGTTATTGCATAGTTTGGTCCCATAAATCTTGCATATTTTTCATGGATATTTAGGTTGCAGCGAGCCTAGAGCGATCCAATCCAATCCAATGAGTAAATGGGTACATGATATTTAATTCAGTTATTTCATTATATACGTGCATAAAATACAAATTTTGAGATTTATGCGTATTGCTTGTGGTCACTTTACTATCAGTATTAAATCCGGTCCCAGTATCGGTTCGGTCAGCAGTTACCGGTTATTTCAGTTGTTTCACCCAGTAATGTGTGGCAGTAGTCTGATCAGACGTAAATCCGATCCCCCGTTCGGTCCGGTCCCCAGTATCGGTTAGCTCAGTTCAGTTCAGTTCAGGACCACTTGCGTAGACCATAATCTCACCAGAAATTAATAAAAGTTATTTCAATACAGGGCTCTAAGGAGCAACGTTTCACTATGATTTTTAGTTCAGCTATGCACGTATTATAATTAATCTTGACACGAACTTTAC